>NC_089221.1:107121099-107448564 GCF_963924675.1 Phocoena phocoena
CCTACAATGCATAGGACAATCCCCCATAACAAAGTATTATCTGGTCCAAAATAGCAATTTATTTGAGAACCCTTGCATTATTAGGTGAACAGTCAATGGGGACCTTTTTAATGAATGATTCAAGCTGTTACCCCCAGAACCTAGTGATTATTGCTAACTTCTAATAAATAGGATAATCAGACATTATGTGTCTTCTTAAGTGGTACAACTAGAGGCACACAGAACTGCCTGTGAAATATGTTTGTCAAAAAAAAATGAACCTAAATGTAATCATAACTTTATATTTAATAATATAAAATTTCAGTTTCTAGGAACTATGGAGAGTAGTAAAACACATTAAATGATACCTCAAGAATACAGTCAACCAGATCTAGAATGTGGGAGATACCACAGGACCAAAGTTTTTCAAATAAATGACGTGAGTATAGAAAAGGGAGGGGAGCTCTTTTTTTTTTTTTTTTTTTTTTTTTTTTATGCGTTACGCGGGCCTCTCACTGCTGTGGCCTCTCCCGCTGCGGAGGACAGGCTCCGGACGCGCAGGCCCAGCGGCCATGGCTCACGGGCCCAGCCGCTCCGCGGCACGTGGGATCCTCCCAGACCGGGGCACGAACCCGCGTCCCCTGCATCGGCAGGCGGACTCCCAACCACTGCGCCACCAGGGAAGCCCGGGGAGCTCTTTTGATCCAACAGTCCCATGCAATGTTTGTACCTTATCTGAGATTGTTATTTGAACACAGGTGTAAAACAAAATTTTGAGGCAGTATGTGGGGGTGGGGGTGAAAGCTGATTATTAGCTAGTAAAGATTTATTTTCAATTTTAGGGAGTGTGAAAATGGTATCGTGGCTATATTTTTTAATAATATTTTCTAATACTGACTAAATTCTTTATGGGTGAAATGATATGATGCCTGGGATTTGACATAAAATACCACAGGAAAAACACAGGCAGGGTTCTAAAAAGATGGAGTAGATGTACTTTCCTCTATTCCTCTTGCTAAGTATACTTAGCTGAACATCCTGGACATTATGTACAGAAAAAAAGAGTAAGAAGACTCTGATCAGTGGAGAGAAGATGGCAGACTTGCCAGGGACCTGAGTCACAACATGGAAGTGAATTCCTTGGGTTTTTTTGGTTTTTGTTTTTGTTTTTTTGCTTCATACGTTGTGGACTGGGTGCTGGAGTAGGTGACAACCTGGAAATGCCAACTGGCACAGACCAAAAAAAAAGCCTCCAAAAAAACCCTGAATTCTCTAGCTACAGGACAGGACAGGGGCATACTAGCCAGCCAGAAAACTTGTAGATGATAACTGCTCTATAACCAGCCAAACATCACAGAAAAAAAAAATGTGGTCACCCCCAACCAGCAAAGGCCAAGTGAAGACTTTAAACTTTCATCCTTGCCAGGCTGTAACAAGGTGTCCTTCCCCAGAGTAGTGTCAGAGAAGGCCAAATAGTGGGCCACTCCATCCCCCTGCTGCCCCCACAGTGCCAATGGAGAACCTGGACTTCCACTCCCACCTAACAGTAATGAAGTGCCCCTGTCTGCTGGGATGGTATCAGAGGAGTCCTAGTAGAGAGTCAGGACCCTTATCATTGCCCATCCCCATGGAAAGCCAAGGAGAGCCACATGGGGAGCAATAATAAAGCATGTCTCTCCCTCCCAGCCAGGGTGGTATAGCAGAAATTTAGTGGGGAGCTCGTACTCCCACCCCTGCCCAGCAATTACAAAGTGCTCCTCACATCTCAATTGCATCAACAGAGGCAGAACATGGACTTCTCCTGCCATCTAATAGTAATGAGGCAGCACCCTTCTCTCTTCACCCCCAACCCCGTGCGGTATCAGAAAAGGCTGCTGAAACAGATGACTTAAATAAGATCCAAAGTATCATAACACCCAAAATGTCCAGGATTCAATTGAAAATTACTCCTCATACCAAGAACCAGGAAAATCTCAATGTAAATGAGAAAAGAAAAGTAGTACTCACCAGTGCTGAGATGATGCACGTGTTAGAATTTTCCGACCATGGCTTTAAAGCAGACATGATAAAAATGTTTCAAAGAGCATTTGTGAACATGCTTGAAACAAAAGAAAAAAAAAAAGAAAAAAAAGAAAGCCTCAACAAAGAAATAGAAGATATAATGAAGAACTAAATGGAAATTTTGTAAGTGAAAAATTCAATAATTAAAATTTAAAAGCTTAATAAATAGGTTAACAGCAAAATGGAGAGGACAGAGGAAAGAATCAATGAACTTGAAGGTGGAATAATAGAAATTACCCAAACAAAATGAGAAACTAGATTGAAAAAACAAACAACCAGAGTTTCAGGGATCTGTGAGACTGTAACAAAAATATTTAACATTTTGTCATCAGAATCTGGAAGAGGAGTGTAGAGCTGCTAAGAAACTACTTGAAGAAATAATGGTTGAATATTTGCCAAATTTAGCAAAAGACATAAACATACAGATTCAAGAAGCTGAATAAATCTCAAACAGTATAAACACAAAAGAATCCACATCAAGATTTCTCATAGTCAGACTCATGAAAATCAAAGACAAAGAAAGCAGCAAGAGAAATGACACCTTACTGGTAGGGGAAAACAATTCAAATGACAGCAAGTTTCTCATCAGAAACCATGGAGGCCAGAAGGAAGTGGCATACATTTCTCGAGTGCTGAAAGAAAAGAACTGTCAATGCAGAGTTCTATCCCCAGTGACAATATTTTTCAGGAAAGAAAGGGAAATCAAGATGTCAGATGAAGGAAACAAAAAGGAGTTGTCTCCAGCAGAGAGGGGATGTCACCTCTCACCACTCCTGTTCAATATTGTACTGGGATAAGAGAAGAGAAGGAAATAAAAGTTATACAAATTGGGAAGGAAGAAATAAAACAGTCCTTATTTGCAGATGACATAATTGTCTATCTAGAAAATTCTGAAGAATCAACAAAAAACTCCTGGAACTAATACATAGTTATAGTAAGTTTGCAGGATATAAGGTCAATATAGACAAGTTGGTTGCTTTCCTGTATATCAATAAATTATTGGCAAAAATATTAGATATACATCTAACAAAATATGTACAAGATCTATATGAGGGTAACTACACAACTCTGAAGAAAGAAAAGAAGATTTAAATAAGTGGAGAGATATTCCTTGTTCATGGATGAAAAGACTCAATACTGTTAAGATGTCAGTTCTTCTCAACTTGATTTACAGGTCCGACACAATGCCAATTAAAATACCACCAAGTTATTTTGTAGATATTGACAAACTGATTCTAAAGATTATATGAAGAAGCAAAATACTCATAATATCGTACACAATATTGAAGAATAGTCAGAGGATTGACACTACCCAACTTCAAGACTTACTATAAAAGCTACGGTAATCAAGATGGTGTGGTTATTGGATACATGGGTGTTTATTATATTTCTGTCTCTAATTTTGTATATATTTGAAGGTTTTCATAATGAAAAGATTTTTTTAAATGCTACATACTTGTTCCTGAGAGCCTTTTTCAACTGCCCTTTTCTCTGTTTTCTCCCTTCCCCTAATAACCAAAACTTTATCTACACTCTAGGTTTTATCAGTTTTCCTGATTTTCTGTTTCTTAAATAAGAAATTTCTGCTTTAATCATTATTATCTTATTTCTTATGTTTTCCTTGAAAAACTGCATAATTTAATTTTGTAGTTTTTATTCAGATATATTAGTCCAATGCTTATTTGTTTAGATTCCTTTTTAATTGCTTAAATGTATAAAACTATGAGTGCTCAACTTCAGATAATCCCTAAATTTTTTGATATAGGATGTATTCATAATCTGTATTTTATAAATATTCTTCATTTTTCATTCTGAATTTGAAGTATTTAAGAGAAAGGCACAGACTTTTCTGTGGCTAGATATTTTTCTATTTATGATTATTAATTTTTAGTTTTATTGTAGTGTGTTCATGGATCATGGTCTCTTCTTCATGTATTTGTGTATATATTTGGAAATGATCTGTGTTCTTTATATAGCACTGGTTTTGTAAATTTTCCATGGAAAGAAATGTTAAATTTTCCATGAAAAGAAGGTATATATCTTTCATGTTGTAGAGTTTGAGGCGTATCTGTTAGCTGGAGTATAATTATATTATTAAAATTCTCTGTATGTTTATTTTGATGTGTAGTTGGTCTGTCGTAAGCCTACAGGAACAAGTTAAAATCTGCTGCTAATACTGTGTTTCTATCCACTTCTTGTTTTCCTGCAGTTTTTGTTTTCATCTCTTATTATAAATGTACACATTTGTGGCAGCTCCATTCTCATTGTGAACTGTATACCTCATACCTATAAAATGGACCTCTACCTTATCTAACATTTGTTTTGGATTTAGTCTTGGTGATACTGATATTTTCAATGAAGATATTTTTTGTTACTACATATTTGCCTATCGTGTCTTGTTTTCCCATATAATCTGAATCTTTTAGCTCTGGATGCTTCTTGTGTATTCAACAGATTGTTTGGTATTTTTAAAAATCAAATCTGATAATCTTTGTGTGAATATATCCTTTTTACATTCGATGTGAAAACAAATATATTTTGTTTTAATTTTTTCATCTAATTTTATGTTTTAGTTTTGTTTCAAATGCTTCCCTTGTCTTTTGCCTTCTTGTGCATGGATTTTCTTTCTGTTACTTGGGTTAAATGTATGCAGTGTGTACTTTCCTTGTCATAATTTGGAAGGATTATATCCTCTTTTTAGATATTGCCAGTGAAACATTTGTAAGTTTATATATTTTATCTAACCACTATCTCTTGGTATAGCAAGTTTAGGCAGCATTTGTTGATGTTCCCTGTGAAATTTTAGATAATTAGCACACTGCACTTTCTCCTAACTCTTTTCTCTTTCTCACTTTCTGCTTTTGTCAATTGTACTGTTATTTTAGTTCTGATGATTCCCTTTCTAACATATAAATAATATACTTATACTACTACTTGTCAGTTTGTTCACTTTGCTATGTTTATTGATTTATGACCAAGAGATATGAGAAATGGATACATTTTCTTTCCCCCAGTTTTATTATTTTTACAACTTATGCCAGTTTAACCTTTCTCTCCCCAATCATGCATCCTATAATAGTCTTTTTTTTTTTTTCTTTTGCCTGCATAACGTGACTTATGGGATCTTAGTTCCCCGATCAGGGACTGCACCTGGGCCATGGCAGTGAAAGCACTGAGTCCTAACCACTGGACTGCCAGGGGACTCCCTAGTCATTGTTATATATTTAAATTAATCACATATTTGCTATGATTTCTCCTGTCGTTTCTTACTTGGGTAGAATATTTTGATGTTGTCATCTTTTCTCAAGATTCACAAATATATATTTCATGATTTGTTTGCTTGGTTTTAAAGCTATCTGCCTACTGTCTGAGAATGTCTACCTATTGACTGTATATTTGGATAATTACTCAGCTTGGCATAAAGCATACCATTTTGGCATCACGTAACCCTTTCATTAGCTCTTTGTAGGTTATTGATGCATTTTTTAATGGCATTTAATCTGGTTTTAGATCAGTATGTGGCCAGCCTGATCCTCCCCTCCCACTTCCACCTCACATTCAGCCTGATTTTTCTCCCTGGAAAATGCTTGCATTACTTTTGAAGTTTTGTGAACTTACCTAATACATGTTTCAGAATATATCATCATTTATTATTTTTTTCTTGCAATGTGATATAATATTTTTCTACAGATTCAATTCTTACTATTTTCTAGAAAATTTTATTTTTCTCTGTCTTTGATTATCTTTTCCATTCTGCGTGTTGGTTTCCCGACTTCAATGACAAATATTATTTTTGTTTTGGTCTATTGTCCATTTACGTTTTTATTATTATTGAACATAGTTGGTGGACAATATTATGTTAGTGTCAGTTGTACTACATAGTTATTTACATACATCATGAAATGTTTGTTATGATAATATAGTAAACATCTATCCCTATACAAAGTTATTACAATGTTATTGACCATATTCCTTATGCTGTATATTACATCTCCTTGGCTTATTTATTTTATAACTGGAGGTTTGTAGCTCTTAATCCCCTTCACCTTTACTGCCCACCCTCCCACCCCTGAGCCCCCTGACAACCACCCATTTGTTCTATGTATCTATGAGTCTGTTTTTGTTTTGTTTTGTTTGTTTTGCTTTTTAGATTCCACTATAAGTGAAATCATATGGAAAGATGTCTTTCTGTGTCTCACTTATTTCACTTAGCATAATACCCTTTAGGTCCATCCATGTTGTCACAAATGGCAAGAATTCATTTTTAATGGCTGAGTAATATTCTATTATGTATGTATGTATGTTTGTATGTATGTATACCACATCTTCTTTATCCATTCTTCCATTGATGTACACTTAGGTTGCTTCCATATCTTGGCTATTCTAAAAAAATGCTGCAGTGAACATTGGGGTGCATATATCTTTTTGAATTAGTATTTTTGTTTTCTTTGGGCCAATACCCAGAAGTGAAATTGCTGGATCATATGACAGTTCAATTTTTAATTTTTTGAGGAACTTCTGTACTGTTTTCCATAGTGGCTGCACTAGTTTACAATCCCACCAACAGTGTACAAGGGTTCCTTTTAATAGTTTACAATCCCACCAACAGTGTACAAGGGTTCCCTTTTTTCCATATCCTTGCCAACACTTGTTGTTTGATGTCTTTTTGGTGTTAGCCATTCTGATAGGTGTGAGGTGGCATCTCACTGTGGTTTTGATTTGCATTTCCCTGATGATTAGTGATATTGAGCATCTTTCCATGTATCTGTTGGCCATCTGTAAATGGAAAAAAATGTAAATGGAAAAAAATGTCTATTCAGGTCCTCTGCCTTGCTGTCCACTTACTTTAATCTCCTTCTTTTCCTCTATGTTCATCGTGGTTATCTCAAACCTTTTTTCTTTGTTAGTAATTTTGTTATAGGCCAAGTCTAATTTGCTAAATTTAGACTTTTTTTTTCTGTTTAGTTTGGTTTTGCTTCTGTATTTATTTCTTAGGTCTGCAGTTTTCATTCTCCTTCAGCTTTTGTTTGTCATCTCTAAGGTTCTCTGCTTCTATCAAGTTTCATATTTTCATTATGTTCTTCCTCAACACAGAACCTTTCTAGGGAAATTTTTTCTATTTCTTCAATTTTGCTTTTGTCTAGATAAGACGGTCGTGTGTGGCATAAATTAGTAGCAGCCTACTCAGTATCCATCCTTCCCTATTTTCTTATTTCCAGACCACTCACTTTATTCAAGGCAGTAATGTACCCAGCTAAAAGGCAACATTTCAAGACTCACAGCTAAAGGCAGTTGATGCATTTCTTCTTAGTTTCCTGCCCCCACGAGGACACTTAAATCTTCCCATATTTTAGCTTGTGCAGGTACAAGTTTTGTGTGTTGGTTCGCCTTTCTCTGTGTATGAGAGTCTTAGTACAATTTTTTAAAAAGCAGCTTTTCATTAACATTTCTTGCCTACTGTGTGTGTTAGTGAGTGTGTTGGGTGTTTCATGCTAGTTATAGTAATTTGTTTTACTACAATGAACCACCAGGATTCAAGTAAACCTCTTTCTTTTCTCTCTCTCTTTCTCTCCCTACTCCCCCAACATTTTGGGTTGCTCATTTTGGATTGTATGGCATGAAGCTCAGTCCTTTCTTTTAATTGATATTGAGGCATTTTGGCTGGTTTGCTCCTAATTTGTTATTATATCACTAGGTTTAGGGAAAAGGAGAGTTTTAGACATTTTCATTCTACCATCTTAACTGGAAAAATCTGTATGAGTACTTTAAATACATTTTAATCAAAGTAATGTAAACAAATGGTAACAAATCAAATCATGCAAAAATATTGTGATAAGAAGCAACTGAACTCAGCTTCACTGCGGCTTTACACAAACCTTACTCCGCAGAGGCACTTTTTTCTTTTTCTTACACACTGTGAAATGCACACATTTTTTTTTTTTTTTTTTTTTTTTTTTTTTTTTTTTTTTTTTTTTTATGCGTTACGCGGGCCTCTCACTGTTGTGGCCTCTCCCGTTGCGGAGGACAGGCTCCGGACGCGCAGGCTCAGCGGCCATGGCTCACGGGCCCAGCCGCTCCGCGGCATGTGGGATCTTCCCAGACCGGGGCACGAACCCGTGTCCCCTGCATCGGCAGGCGGACTCTCAACCACTGCGCCACCAGAGAAGCCCAAAATGCACACATTTTAAGTGTAAAGTCTGATGAGTTGTGACAATTGCACATACCCTGTGACCCCCTCTATTAAAATATAGAACATTTTTATCACCCAAGAAAGATTCCTTTTGTAATTTTGCAGTTAATCCCCACCTCACTCCTCCATCCCAGAGGCAATTGGTGTATGGGTTTTGTTTCACCATAGGTTAGTCTGCCTACTGTAGAACTTCATGTATATTGAATCATACAGTAGGTACTCATTTATATCTGGCTTTTTTCAACTCAGCATAAAATTTTTGAAGATTTTCCGTGTTGTAACATGTTTCAGTGGTTTGTTCCTTTTTATTAGTGAAGAGTACTCCATTGCCTGTTTATATTCTGATTTGTTTATCCATTCTGCTGACGATGGGCACTTAGGTTGTTTCCAGTTTGGAGTGACTACAAAGAAACCTACTACAGACATTATTGTACACACCTTCCTATGTCTACATGTTTTCATTTCTCTTGAGTAAAGGACTAACGTGGAGTTTCTGGGTCTTAGAGTAGGTGCACTTTTAACTTTATGAGAAACTACTAGAATAATTTCTAAACTGGTTATACCATTCTACACTGCCTCCAGCAATATATGAAAGTTTTGACTACTCCATATGCTCAACAGCATTTGGTGTTACTGGTTGTTTCACCTTTTCCGTTTTAATGATTTTGCGGTATATATCACTGTGATCTTAATTTGCATTTCCCAGGTGACTAATGATTGATGTTAAGCACTTTTTCATGTGCTTATTAACCAGTTTTATTTCTTCCTCTATGAAATGCCTGTTCAAGTTTTTTGCTGATTTTTTATTCGTTGTTTTACTTTTTATTGTTGAATTGTAGGAATTGTTTATATATTCTAGATACAAGTGCTTTATCAGATATAGGTATTGCAAATACTTTCTCCCAAACTGAGGCTCAGATATGTTTTATTAATGGTGTCTTTCGATGAGCAGAATACTTATATTTTGATGAAATATGTCTATCTTTTCTTTTTTATTTTCATGGAGAGTGACAGCTAGCTAAGAAATCATTACCTAACCCAAGCTAAATCAGTTTGTCAAGTTCTACAGAAATGTCTGCTTGGATTTTGACTGAGATTGCACTGAATTTGTAGATCAAGTTTGGAGAATGGAATTTCATCAATATTGAGTTTTTACTGAGTCTAACACTCCATGGGCATGGAACATCTATTTATTTGGTTCTTCATTAATTTCTCATAGTAATATAATTTTCCAGTTTTATGTATCAATTTGGCTAGGTTATAGTACTCAGTTATTCAAGCAAACACTAATCCGTATGTTGCTGTGAAGGTATTATATTGATATTTTGTAGACTTAATTAACACCTATAGTCAGTTTAAGTAAAGATTATCCTTGATAATCTGGATTGGCCTGATCCAGTCAATTTAAAGGGCTGAGGAGCAGAATTGAAGTTTCCCTGAGGAGGAAGAAATTCCATTTGTGGGTTGCATCTTCAGCTTCTGCCCAAGAGTTTCCAGTTTACCCTTCCTAACAGCTTTCCCTGAGAGTTTCAGACATAACTAGCCAGTCCCTACAATCACATAAACCAGTTCCTTACAATATATCTCTATCCTACTGATTCTGTTTCTCTGGTGAAATCCTGACTCTGAGACACTTAGCATATAGCAGTAAAGATGATTTTTGAGTACTGACTCAAATATTTACCATTTCTTCATTCCTTAGGTGGTGGTGTTCTTCTCACCTAACAGGACACAAGCCTTTGGTAAAGGGAGTACTTTCTGGGATCTTTCAGGGGACATAGTGTGGGGTGGGCAGGACACACTTGATAAATACACGTTAGCTCTCCTGTATCTTGAAGTCTGAATTCTCTCCTGTAATACCAAGGAATTTCTGGCATTTCAGTTTTATTTAATGAGGACCACTGTTGAGAGTCCATATCTTTGTTTACCAGCACAGCAAGCAGTTAGAACCGTATCTATCCCCTCAAAATTGAAGACTGAATTCAATGTCTGTAGAACATGTATCTTTATCAAGACATAACTAGGTGATGAATTTAATTGACATTGTGTATCAGCAATCTTCATGGTCAGATCCCAAGTTTGGTCTTTGGGTTTGATAGTCCTTTGGCTTTAAGAAATAAGATTATTTTAGCAAAATTATAGACACTTCTTAGGTTCCACTTTTGGTTTTGACTGAGAACTTAGGGATTTGATGTACATATTCCTTCCTTTAATACTTTTGAGGCCTTCAGAAGTAGGCACACCATTTAGTAACCTTTGAATTCCTCATGCTCTTTATACTGTTCATTTGCCCTGGTAATGAGTTTCACCAAAGCCTTGACCTCAAGTGGTAGTAGATAACAAATGAGCAGTATGATGATTAACTATTTGCCTTCAGCTCCCACTGGGCCAGATTTCCATACTGATTCCTGATGATCTGTTACCTGGAAAATGGTAAAATAGAAAATAAGCTAAAATTCTTAGTCGCAAGCTGAAGAAGCTGACTATCCTAAGCAGGAAGGAATCTTTTAGAAGGAACTTGGATAGCTCACAAATGTGATAAGAATTATTCAGAGGGGCTCAAGATACAAGCAGACTCAAGAAGGAAGTATAACCACTATATTTTAGCAGGAATAGGCCTTCGGTCACCACTAGGTATTATTGCAGCTACCCTTAAGGATTTATATCATCCCCTTCACCTTTACATCATTCACTTCTGATTCAGAGTTCTGGAAATGAGTGTCCAGTGGCTGAGTTTAAGCACTGGCCCACATGGCCTCTGGGGGAAGACATACCTATTTGTCTTTTGCAGTTGAAGGGATAGAACTGTGCCCCACCAATACTGCACACAATAGGGAATACTCTCCCCAAATGACGTAGGTTGAATAATATTCAGCCAAAAGAAAACAACCACACACAAATTTAAATAACAAGTTGTCCTGAAGTCCTGAAAACATATTTATTCTGACCTATAATTTGTTGGTATTATTTCTTGGCAAGATGTCTCATTTGTCTGCCTCTTCCCCTCATTTTTACTGCTCCATTGTTTTCTGTCAGTCAGGGTGCTGAAAAGGATTAATGCCAGTCCAATTCTCCTGCCTTTGCAAGTGAATTGGATTTTTGTTGTTCCTTTCTTTCTAGAAAATGTGGTAATCTTTATTCTTATTTGAGGTTCAGAAACTTTATAGGAGGGGTCTTTTGTTCATTTATTATGCTGAGTATATCATGGACCCCTTTGACCTCGAGAATGATGGTATTCTTCAGTTATTTGATTATTTACTTCCTCCATCTTTTCTGTTTCCCTTTTCTGAAATACCTAGTAGTCAAACACTGTACCTTCTGGAGATTCTCTATTTAAATTTATCAAAAGCTCTCCTCCATGGGTAAGCTTCTCTTCCTGTTCTTTTCACTGTTGTGAGTTTATTCCTTTTTGCATTTTTTTTCAGTCAGGTCAAGGGAGGGATGAGAGCAAATTCTTATTTTTGATCTTCCTGTAAAGAAAGTGTCTATGCATTAGTGATAATCCCTTTCCTTGTTCAGTATTTGTTGAAAACATTTTCCCTGTTTGACTGTTATCTTTTACTTTATAATTGTGTTTTCTTTTTTATTTACAAAAGTTTTAAAATCTGTCAATTAAAATTTTTTTCTGCTACAGTCTTCAAAACTTAGAAAGCACTTCCCTAAATAGAAATTTGAAGAAAAAAAAAAGAAACTTGATTATTGTTTTGATTTTCTTATATTTTCTGATATTTGGTGAGCTGAATGCCCAGCACTAATTATTAAATACAACACCCCTTTTTAATGATTTGTGGTGTTTTATAATATATTTTTATATGTATTAGGGCCTACTTCCTTTTATGTATTCTGTCTCATTACCCTGTCTACTTTTATAACAATACTACACTGTTTTAATTCCTTTAGCTTTATCAGAAGCCTGGGGGCTCTCACTGACACCAATTCCCTTGCAACCTTCTTTAGAGGAAGATAATTTCTTTTCAAACCTCATGGAAAAAAAGGGGCAGTGTGCAAGTAAATGCCCTCCTTGTTCCTCGCCGCTGCTATCAAAACATCTCTCCTTCTATTTTCAGAGTCCCCAGTTCCTTTGATGCTCTTACCATTGGACCTTATCTTCCCCTGCTTTTCCTCATTGTCCTCTTCCAATTCTTCATCATTCCTTGTCATTTATTGAAGTCTTGAACTCCTAGATTAATCTCTTCTTGTCCTGTTCTACTACTGTCATAATTCTCATGGAACAACATCCATGTCAATAATGTATTCAATACTCTAGTCTCCCAGGTTCTGGACTTCCTTATTTTCAATGAACATTACATCCAACCTCAGGTACTCAGTCCCATGGTCACACATTAAACAATATTACCAGTAACTATTACCATCGTTGAAATAATTGTTTTAAACTTGCTATTATTCTCTTATCTTCACTTGCTATGCCAGCTCGCTTACTCTAATGCCCCAATGCAATAGTTCAACATCATTGAAATTACTGATCCGTTATCCCCCCTTTATACTTTTCTCTGTACTCTCTTTTATTTCACTTCTTTCCTTAGCCAGTCTACATTCCATGGATCTTCCATGCAAATACCCTCAACTCCTTTGCCTCTAACCTAGCAAAAACTTAATCTTGATTAAACTCTACATCTTGTATCGGCTTCCAAAGAATGGAATACTTCTCTGAAATAGTGCAATACAAGAGAACTATCTGCAATGATGAAAATGTTTTATATCTATATCAGTTCATTTTCCTACTTTCAATACAAATATTTAATGCTTTCTGCACTCTCTTAAACCTTCTGCACCTCTCCACATTTTTCCATCAGCTGATGATCTCACTTATGCTTCGTTGAGGTGATAAAACAAATAAGATGAGAACCCCTTCATTTTTTCACTACCAAATCTCCTCAGCTAACTGCATCTGAACTTCTTTGCCTCACTTCTACCTCTACTGGAAAAAGTGTCCATTTTTCACTCAGAGGCCAACTCCTCCTTTAACGCTTTGGAACCCTTCTCCTCCAGGCTCACGAAAAACTTCACTCTTCTAGCTTGTCCCTCTGTTCAGCACCAGCATTCCACCATTCTTAAATTATCCCTCATCTTAAAAAAAAAGTCTGCTTTGTCTCTGCGCCTCATTCTAGATATTATACTTCTTTTCCATTCTTCACTGCTGTCCCTGCTTCTTCATCTCTATGTATTTATTTAGCAACTGATAACCAATTTATTAAAATAGTTGATTTAAGCATCTGCAACGGTGACCTCGATCTCTACTCTTGACTCAGTACAGATGGAGGTCTCTGAAGGACTGTTCAAGTCAGTGAGTCACTTGAGAACTGTGATCTGGAAAAGAATCCCAACTCTTAGAACGTTTCACCACAAGGAATTTTTCTTGTAGTGATCCTGAGTGTTGGTAGGCATCCCATCTGGTCTCTTAATTTTGAGGTCGTTTTCCTTTGCGTATCTAAACAAGTCAGCACAGAGTTTCTCCGGGGATTTGACGTTGCTGTTGGTTAGGGTAATTTTAATTGGGTTCCACAAGCGTCTTTCCTTAGAGGTCACAGCTCCAGTGCTGCTTCCTAATCCACTTGCTCCTCGTTAGAGGGAACTGTGGTGAGTCAGGAGGAGGGGATGGGACTTCAGCTTTGCTGAAGCTACAGCTACATCAGGGGCACCCTATTAGTTCCTAAACCCGGGCCAATTAAGGGGTTTTTTTTGGTACCACTGTATAGAAACTACTCCTTTTCAGTGTTGCCAAATGAATACTAACTTATCAAATCCAGTGGGTATGATTCTGTGTTCCTTTTACTCCTACTCGTTTAATAATTTTACTTTACTCAGTCCCAACCGTTGAAATAATTGATCACTCCCTCTTTCTTGAAAACTGCTCCTTACTTTTATCCTATAACACTGCATTCTCCATGTCCTCCCACCTTACCAGTTACTAATTTCAGTCCCGGCACCAGGCCTCGAAACAGACCTGGCAGTTGACTTTCTCTGAATACATTCCCTCCCTAGGTGATATCTTCATATACTAAGAATATGTTTAATATCCCAGAACTAATTCTAGTTTTCCTTAATCTTCATTTTTCCAAGTTGTCATTGCTACCTTGGAATGAATTAAGTTGTGACTAGTAGAAATTCCAACCCAAAGCAGATTAAAAAATAAAAGTACACAGAAGTAAGGCTGTGTGGTGGTAATGGCTCTTAGCTGTAGACAACAGAATTCACTGTGCTTGTTTTATCAATAAGATGCTTATTATAAAGGATATGAGAAAGCATACAAAATCATTGGAAGAACTGGAGGAAGAGGCTGAGGCTCCAGGAAGAATGCCCAGAATCATTCTCTAGAGCTGTGTTTGTTTGTGTTTGGTTTTTCTGCTACTGCCACCACCACTGTCCCCTTCAGAACCATGCTTCTTCCACTGTTCTCCTGCCCTGACGACCTTGGGCACTGAACACACTAATTCTGCTGCCAGCCACTGAGAGATGCCTCCACCCTCTGCCCATTTCCTCATGCAATTCTTTTCCTCTTCAGTCCTCCTTTGGGTATGTTTGGTTACAGAGGTGAAGTCATGGTTCTCAATGACTGAGGCAAAGGAAATTGAGACAGATGGTGGTTTCTCCATTGGCAAGGCAAGACTCACAATGTAGGAAACTATTAAAATCTAGAGAAGGAGTTCAAAATATATTGGGCAGTCACAAATGACAGACATCCACTGTGGAGGGCTTAAAGGCATTGCTTACAAAGATTTTTCACTCCTTTATTATTTTTCTTGGTTTTGCCCTCCTCTGTGTGTCACTTTTTCTCCCCCTGTGCAGCTTCACTAGGAGGGCTGCAGTGTTCTAATTAGCAAGTTAACTTTTTGAAAGTCAACTTGGTGTCAGGCAGTGTTCTAGGGGATGGCCTCTGCCTAACAGGGAGTGAAGTGAGAGTGTCTCAAGTAACTTCTAATTAAGAGAAGCAGTTTTTTTTCTCTGAAGCTTCCAGTAAAATATGCATCCTTCTAAACTAGGTCATAGGACCTTTCTTGATACACCGTGTCTGGTGAGCAAATGGGAGTAGCTGATTGGTTTAAGCCAATCTTGGGCCATCGCTGGCCTGAGCTAGGTGAGCTTCCCTTGAGGACATAGGCCATTTGTGGAAGAAGTGAACACAAGAACACGATAAGGAGGAAATGAATGCTGGGTGACTCCACAGTGTAAACATCCTTTTGCATTCGCTCTATCTATCATTCTAGATGAACTTGAGAACTGCATTGACTTCTATAGAAGTTGTATTAATCCAGTAAATAATTTTAGAAGAAGGGGCATATTTATAAAATTTATTCTTCTCATTCAAGAATGAGGGATATGTCTTTACTCGTTGTTATTCTTTATTGCTCATAAAAGGTTTATAATATCTTTCACATGTACTTCCTTGCAAGATTTTTGCCAGGTACCGTAGTCCCCCTTATTCTTGGATTCAGTTTCACTTACCTGCAGGCAACCTCAGTCCAAAATAGTAAATGGTAAATTCCAGAAACAATTTATAAGTTTTATATTTCGTGCTGTTCTGAGCGGCATGATGAAACCTCACTCCATCCTGCTCTGCTCCGCCCCGGATGAGAACTATCCCTTCCGCCAGCATATCCCACCCGTTGGTCACTTACTACCACGCGGTCATCAGATCTACTATTTCCGTGCTTGTGTTCAAGTAACCCTTATTTCACTTAATAACGGCCCCAAAGTGCCAGAGTAGTGATGCTGGCAATTCCACTATGCCAAGGGAAAATCGTAAAGTGCTTCCTTGAAGTGAAAAGGTGAAAGTTCTCAACTTAATAAGAAAAGAAAAAGCTTCGAATGCTGAGGTTGCTAAGATCTCCGGTAAGAAGGAGTTTTCTATCCGTGCAATTCTGAAGAAGGAAAAAGAAATCGCTGGAAGCAGATGATCTTCCTTCCTTGACAACAGAAGGTGAGTACAAGTCTAATGCTAAGTCACAATGCTTACGTCATTCACTTCACTTCATCTCATCACGTAGGCATTTTATCATCTCACATCATCGCAAGAAGAAGGGTGAGTTACAGTACAGTAAGATATTTTGAGAGAGAGCACATAACTTTTAGTAGTGTATTGTTATAATTGTTCTATTTTATTATTGTTGTTAGTATCTTACTGTGCCTAAACTTTATCATCGGTATGTATGTATAGGAAAAAACAATAGTATGTATAGGATTGACGCTATCTGAGGTTTCAGGCATCTACAGGGTGTCTTAGAATGTATCCCCTGTGGATAAGGGGCACTACTGTAGTTTTTATTTTGGTGTTATTGTGAAAACAACTTCTAAAAATATTTTCTTTTTGATATGTATATTATCAATTTGTGTATATTAAATGAAATCATTCTAAATTACATATAAGTAATTTTATAAATCCTAATTATTTATAAAAAGTCCTGGCATTGTAGAATAAAATTTACATTTAGTTTCTGTTGATATTGCCAAAAAAGTACTACTGTGCTTTTATTTCTAAAAAATAAATTAAAAATTTTTTCTTTCATACATTATTAAAATGGTATTAATCACGAGAATGATATATATCAGCTATCAAAGTTTTGCTATTAATTAGTGATACTAATGCAAAATTAAGTTTAATAAGATTACTTCTATTTTTTCACCATTAAATAAAATACTAAAATTGGCTGATACTCTTTATTATGTAAAGAAAGATTTCTATTTTTTATTGAATACTTTTAAAATAAGCTGCAATCAGTGAATCAAAAGACATAATATTTTAAATTTTATCAGTTTGATAAATATTATACAAAGAGACTTCCTAATATGGAATAACCTTCCAACCAGAATTTAAATCCTTTCATTAAATCTAGTCATTATTACTCTCTAAATATTTACCCATTGAATTTTTATTTTTAAAACTTTAAAAGGGAACACATGAAATCTCTGTTTGAGACTCTTCCTGGTGTAGAAACAAGGATAAGATTCTTAGGGATATGTTAATATTGGCATATACTATGGCTTTAACTTATATAACTGAAATATTCATCTTGAAAATGCTCATTTTCCACTTTCTAAGTCATCTAATTTATTTAAGAAACCAAACCATTTATCTAAACAAAAATTTTAAATTACTGCACTCACTTTTATATTATTTTTACTTTTGTATGCCTTTTCCAAAATCGTTTTTGGCTATTATATTGGCACAATATGCAGGAAATTGATTTAATTTTTTCTGAAACCATGTAAATATAGTCAATAAAAACTCTATTATCCACTTTAAATTTATTTATTCATCCATTTATTTTTGCTGTGTTGGGCCTTCGTTTCTGTGCGAGGGCTTTCTCTAGTTGTGGCAAGTGGGGACCACTCTTCATCGCGGTGCGCGGGCCTCTCACCATTGCGGCCTCCCGTTGCGGAGCACAGGCTCCAGACGCACAGGCTCAGTACTTGTGGCCCACGGGCCCAGCCGCTCTGCGGCATGTGGAATCCCCCCAGCACAGGGCTCGAACCCGTGTACCCTGCACCGGCAGGCGGACTCTCAACCACTGCGCCACCAGGGAAGCCCTCTATTTTCCACTTTAAAAAGAACAGTGAATAAGCAAGTTTTTGCTTTTTCCTCCCCATCAACCAAAGGAATTTCTTAATTCAATTAAGAGTAATTTCCCTAGGAAAAATGAAAATAGATGCAAGTGTTATTAAGTTGCTAATAGACTTACATGTTTAATTTTTAAATTTTTTGAATTAATTATGGATTTGTCTGAATTTCTTTTACACACTCCCATTTTCTTTTACTTCTGTCCTCCTTCTCTTCATCCCTCTGGAATAGTGAAAGTTTCTTATGAAAGTAGAGTCTGGCAGTTTCAGATTTCCCATCTTTAAACTATATTAGGCAATTCATGGAGTGAATTTTTGAAGCCAATTGAAATAGCACATCTAAGATTCTTGGATGAGGAAACCCTTTATAAATAAGATTTTCATGTTCAAATACAGAATGGCTCCCTGATCATTGAAGAGTAATTTAAGCTACTGTGTTAAAGGATGTTCATTCTTAAGATACTTCTCAAAAGTCCGCTTTAAATCCCTTTCTCAATATATAAAGCAAGTAAAATTTTTTCCTATAATTTTCCTTATACTTATATTAATATCTTTTTAGTGACTTTATCACTAAGATGATATTTTTAAAGTTTTACTGAAGACTTTTAAAAGTTTAATTCTCTTAGTGTTTCAGAAGAACAACATAGACTTGGCTACCTTTGGTGTTACACTAGATTTATTTTTTTCATTCAAAAGTGGTATTGAAATATTTTTACCTTCTTTCATGTAATGATTTTTTAAGATGACCTTGGAATTAACATAACAACAGACCATTATGGGTTTTCCTAGGGTTACCATCTTAGTGTTTCTCTACTTTTTCTCTCTCTAGCCTGAATTTTGCTTTGCAGAGTTCCCAGTTTCTTAACACTCCATTTTTATGACCTTGTTTCAAACTCACTTTCCCCCCAAACTAGATACTACTTAGCCTTCTTAGCAACCATCATGCCATAGTAAATCCCTCTTTATATAGACACATTTTTATATAGAACCAGACTGCACAAATCACCTTTCTCACACCCAACTCAGACACAATATCCCCCCTCTTTACAGCTTCTAAAATAAAATCCAAACTTCTTAGAGTGTATTCCAAGATATCAACTACCCTATCTCATATTTGGTAATACCCTTGGCCTGGATTTTCTACTTCTGTGAAAAAAGTGAGATTTCTCTCTAGTCCTACATGTTATTGTCCAATCATAGTTATTATCATCATCATTGATTACTAACATGGATCTTTACACTTATGTTATTGTCTCCAAACTTCTGCATGTGTCACTTTACATAGAATATAACTTTTCTTTCATCTCTAACAAACTGCATTTTAAAATGTATCCACTCTACACTACCTTTACTAATTCCTCTAGAAAATATTTTGACTACTCTAAAGACTTAGACATAAAACTCTTCCACAGAACTGTAATTAGTTTGTACTGGCTTGTAGTTTGCTTCTTATATGTGTGCTTATGTAATCGTATTTTTTTAATCGATGAAAGAGAGCTCTCCTGTCATTTTGGACCTATGGCTTGGTATTAAAAAACAATCGAGCATCTTTCTCCAGGCTTCTGATATTATGCACTATATTCTGTCACTGTTTCTAAGTTGTATGTCTTTTCAATGGCTTATATAGACAAATAAGCTTCTCTAATAAATTGGAACTCTAATTTTAAAAAAAAGTAAAAAATTGAAGTAAACAAGCCCTTAGGAGTCAAAAATATTAACACCATGAGTGATTTCCCAGTGGAGCCACGTAAAAAATGCCTACGGTTTAGGACTGAATGTCTGATAGCATGATTAATGAAGCACGTGTACTCTGTCTTAAATGTATTTACACTTTTGTGAAATGTAATCTTGGATCACACAGAGTCCATAAATTAAATAGCAAAAGAAGATTCCAAGATGAAATCATTTTATTACATAGGAACGCTTAATTTGTCAACCTTGAAATCCCATAATGCTGTCTTTTTATTTTTCAGTTTTTCCATTTGCTTGTTTTGGTGTTTAGCCCAATGAAAGATATCTCAGGAGACCATATTTTACAAGTGAATGCAAACATATGATGCAACTTGATGGTTTGGAGTTTATATTTAAGCAACTTTGTATTATCCTAGTTTAATTATGTTACCCATAATGTAGACAAGTCATATTTTTATTAAAAGGGGGAAAAAAAAAAGGCTGATCTCAGAAGCACAGAAACTAGAACTGGTGGGTCACATGAATCTATAGAATCAGCTCTGCTAATTCCATACAGATGTGCTAGCGCATTCCTGTAAATTTTCAGACTGGAAAGGAAATGTTAGTTACACCCTTCCCCTTTACAGCCTAGGGTAAAATATTTCGCATATTGTACATATGCTTTACTAACAGAAAAAATAAAAAGACCAAAATTAAGAAGTAGTCACTTTGGGCTTAACATTTTACTGTAAACATAAAAGAACAAGTGTGTTTAAAACTTACTTACAATTCTTTTGTGGATATCAGTCCCCATATTTCAAAGTATAAAAGTGGAATTTGTATTTTTTTAGTGATTCAGTTATACATATATATATATATATTCTTTTTCAGATTCTTTTCCATTAATGGTTATTACAAGATATTGAAAATAGTTCCCTGTGCTATACAGTAGGTCCTTGTTGTTTTCTTATTTTATATACTGTAGTGTGTATCTATTAATCCCAAACTCCTAATTTACCCCTCCTTCACCCCCTTTCCCCTTTGGTAACCATAAGTTGGTTTTCTATGTCTGTGAGTTTATTTCTGTTTTCTAAATAAGTTCATTTGTATCATTGTTTCTAGATTCTATATTTAAGTGACATCATATGATATTTGTCTTTGACTTCACTTAGTATGATAATCTCTAGGTCCATTCATGTTGCTGCAAATGGCATTATTTCATTCTTTTTTATGGCTGAGTAATATTCCTCTACATGTATATCTTCTTTATCCATTCATCTGTCAATGGACATTTAGGTTGCTTCCATGTCTTGGCTATTGTAAATAGTGCTGCTATGAACACTGGGGGGCATGTATCTTTTCGAGTTAGAGTTTTCTCTGGATATATGCCCAGGAGTGGGATTGCAGGATCATATGGTAGCTCTATTTTTAGTCTTTTTAAGAAACCTCCATACTGTTCTCCATAGTGGCAGCATCAATTTACATTCCCACCAACAGTGTAGGAGGGTTTCCTTTTCTCCACATCCTCTCCAGAATTTATTATTTATAGACCTTTTGATGATAGCCATTCTGACTGGTGTGCGATGATACCTCATTGTGGTTTTGATTTGCATTTCTCTAATAATTAGCAATGTTGAGCATCTTTTCATGTGCCTGCTGGTTACCTGTATATCTTCTTTGGAGAAATATCTATTTAGGTCTTCTGCCCATGTTTTGTTTTTTTGATATTGAGCTGTATAAGCTGTTTGTGTATTTTGGAAATTAATTTTATTTGAAACCTACACAGAATTCTTTTGCAGATATCAGCCCCCATATTTCAGCATATAAAAGTGTAATTTGTATTTTTAAAGAGTGATTGAGGGAAACAGTTTATTGAGAAAATTCACATCCATTTCTAACATGACAAATAATATAGTTGTCATGTGGACATGTTTACCTTTGGAGAATTGATGTGATTATACTTCACGATATTAACAGGGATATAGACCTCCCAGAAGGAATTACACAGTGACTAAGACGGCACTCACTGCACTACCTGGAATCCTTGACTGGCATTTCTATATTCTCCAGGCCAATGCATCCAAAATGGCTTATTAGCTAATAGGCCCATCTACAGATGGACCAGCGGCTCCTGGTCAGGCACTGAAGAAATCTTTAATGTCTGTCATGATTTTGCTTTGAATAGGGGAATTCGAAATCAGCTAGTCCGGGAGAGGCAAATACATAGTATGAGTCCTGACCCTTCACCTCTCATAACCTTCTTTCCCACAGAGCCTGAACTTGACTATTGAATCTTTTTCAATACAGCACTATGGTTAGCCATTACTATTCAAACAGAAATTGGCACACGGGAGGAAAACTGTTTATCTTCCGTGATTTAGTCCAGTGCTCTAATTTTCTGAAGAGTAAACCGAGGCTCAGAAAGACTGGTTAGAAATCACTTGGCTAGTAAGTGGCAGGAATAGCACCTGAGTCTCTGAATTTAATCTTGAAGACTTACATTCCAATAGTTCTCTGGTGAAAAGATATGGCGATTTCCTAATAATCATTCATTAATCAACCAATATCTAGAGGCAACTGAGACCAGGCATCCTCTGTTAAAATACTCTGCTATGGGGAAAACCATCAGGCTAGCTATGGAACCATGAATAGAAGCCTCTTGCAATTAGTTACTAGAAGAGTTTTCAAGGAGTGTAGAGCCAAGGAGGGCAGATGACTCTGAGTCAAGGTTAAAACATTTCAGGGACATGTAGATAGCAAGTCTTGTAAGAGGAGAACTGATCCAGTTTTAGGACCCACATTAGGGACTGTGCTTGTACCATAATGTCTAAAGATAATTCAGCAAGGCCTGGGAGAGAGACTTGATTCTGTTGCTCAGTCTGTGAGAGCTTGTCAACAGGAAACAAAGTTGCTTGGCACTTACGTTTAAATTTGAGAGACACTGACAACAAGCCTTGTAAAAACATGGTGGGCAACACAGTTTCAAAACTCATCAGCTAGAGCAGGTTAGTGCGGGGGTCACTGGTGTCTAAGCACTGCTTATAAACCCCAGATAGACCTTGCCAGCCAACACAGTTTTGTCAGTAGCTACTTGGCTGACTCAGGGAAGCCGGAGTTCCTGGGTGTACGACTCAGCATCTGAACCTCACGCAGAGCAAGATGCTGGCCCAAAACTTGGCCTGGCTGCTTCCTCACAGCCAGTCCATGGCCCCTGCCAGAGATCACACCCCTGATTTGCTATTGTCGAGCCCTTGAAGCATAAACTGATCTATCTAGAAGAGCCTCATATGAATAGGACATGTTCACAATCAAACTGAAGTCTTCTCTGGACTTTGGGAGTTTGAAAGGTTCTCACATTTCAAAAAGTTAGAGTGAGGGTGCAATACATTTTATGGCAGAGTGCACAAATCTTCTACATTTACAGGAATTGGAAGGGGTTCCCTTGATGCTGCTTATAGATGTGAGTTGGAAACATAGGGGAGGCTTCATGTAGGAGAAATGGAGAAGGGAACCTGACTCAAAACTCTGCTTTTCTCCTCCTCCTTGAATGTGGATGCTATTGAATGTATCTGCGTTGCAGGTGTAGAACTTGCCCCAGTTTTATATTTCTAAATGCTTTGGTGAACCCAGCAGAGTAAAGAGAGATTCAGAAACAGTCCTACACTCTAAAAGAACCGGGTGGATTGGTGGGTGAATGGACCATGAATGGGTGACTCTAGGTGCCACAAGGAAATATGGCAGTCTTTCTAACCAGCAGGAAACTGTAGTAAAATACAGTGGATCTTCCCAGAACAGGTTTTGAGGTAGAGAAAATGGTTGTTCTTTAAGCTAATAACCAGGTTTCATTTTGCTAAAACTTCTAGATGAGCATTTTGTGTGTGTGTGCAGAATGGGATCAGCACATGCAGCACTGTCTGGAGGAAGATATATCAGGGAGGAATGAGAGAGGCTGAGAAAGATACAGACACGCGACATGTACCTTAGACAGTAGAGCTTTGGGGGAAATGGGGATATTGGATTGGCTGGTGGTACTGGCAGAAAACAGATGGCACATTCAAATTAGGGTAATTTGAAGCGAGTTTAATTAAGGGACTATTGATTGAGATGTATGCAGTATGTAGGAAAACCATAAGGGCCAGTGCAGAATCCCTGCATTAATTAAAAAAAAAAAACATTATTATCATTCCCAGATCCGAAGGGAAGTACCAATTATCAGAACCTGGAGTCTGTGAGCCCCATGATAAAATGTCTGCCTATCAAGGGGTAAAACCTTCCATCTTAGGATGTGGGATAAAGGCAACACCCAGACTGGGGGATCTCAGTCTCTTACTCTGTTCTTACTTCTTGCTGAAACTCCCCATTGGCCACACAGCAAGGAAGCCCAATGATATAGTCAACAGAGGTCCACTTTCTAAGGCACAGAACAGGGAGATAGAATCTGAAGGGGAAATGGAAGGCATTCAGAACCGATCTTTGAAGAGGATGATTAGAAAGCCTTGCTATATGGTGTGGGATTTAAACCACTACCCTATCTCCCCATGAAAATGTCAGTAAAAATCAACCTTACTTACCAGTGCTTCATGGAATTAGGTGTGTGTGTTTGATGAAGGGTTTTATGAGTTTAAGTCAGGTTCCACATGAGGTTTAGCTAACAAAATTCAGTTGAATTTGGTTACTCATATTTGAGAGATATTTAGCCAGCAGTGTTTTGCTTAAGAAATAACAGTGAATTGTTCTCCATTTTGACTTAAAGAAAATATAATAATAAATTCTGGAACTCTTTTCCTATTACTGGTAAAATTAAGTCAACGCATTAAGTTGGGGCTCATGAGCTGTAGAGGTTCTTGGGCTTGTGATTAGGGTGCTTTCACAGATGCCTCTCAGTACCTAAAATAGTGCATTGCACTGACTAGGTGCCCAATTTTGTGGCCTGAAATAAACAAATGCATGAATGAATAAATCGATTGAGAGGTTCTTGATTCCCACTAGTGCCTGCTTCTGACAGGAGAAACCAGGGGAAGTATTGATAACATGCCCCTTTCCAGAAGCAAACTACTTCCTTTCTTTTGATTTTTCCTTCTTGACTTTCCTGTTCACCATGTGGAGACAGGAGAGCTGAGCAGGCATGAAGGCCTGTGGTGCTCAGATGCCACAATGCCAGCCAGAAACAGACAGGGGAGGGGTAGCCCTGCTGAAACTACATGGACTAAAGTCCGAGGAAAGGTGTCTCATTGCTAGGAAGGCTGTGTGGCTTTCCTTCCTAGCTGCACTAAGAACCTAGCCACCTACCACCCTACTGCAGAAAAACGGCACCCTTGCAAACCCAAGATGTGCTTTAAAGGAGGGAGCCATTTCACCATATACTGGGGTAGACAGCAAAGGAGGACGCTTCGTAAAGACTCTGTCATTGAGTCTGATTTTACTGCCTATGTCATCATGATACTACACTCTGAAAATTCTGTTACATAGATACTGTATCTGAGTATATTGACAGTCTATCTTTATTATTTACAACTATTTCCAATGATGTTACATTTTCTTAACAACCCAGTGCTTGTTGATGAAACACAGTGAGTCTGCACATGCTATGGCAACAGCTTTTCCACTGCTCCTGTGTTCCTTCCTGCCATTGCTTTTTCATCATCAGTACAGATGTCTCTATATTTTTGCCAATTTATTTGATTGTGTGTGAAAAACTAATCTAAATACTTAAGAATTCATTCTCCTGTTGTATATGTGTCAAATGCTTTATGAAACAATAAATCAATCTAGGCGAACATGTTCAATTTATAAACGTCCTTACCCTTTTCCCCATGAACCGTGAAGATTTTGTATGTCTTTGTCTAAGGACTAATTTTTCAAGTATGTCCGGAGTGCATTATTCCTGAGACTGATTTACCAGATGGTGTTATTAATTGTGTTTTTTTGGTATCTCCTATACTTACTGCCTTAATACCTGTTAGTGTTCGTAAGTTCACCTCTAGAAGCATCTATACTCTTTTCATGTGCAATGTTGTAACTTACTTTCAGAGAACTTTTTAATGAATTATTAATGTTAGGGTAATGGATAAGTCAAAATTTCGTTTGTATAAATATTTTTCAGTTTCATTAAGCTGACCCATTTACATCAAAGGAAGCTGAGACCCTCATTGTTATGTTTTATTTCAGAATGATGTAACTTAGTAGAGTCCATAAAATACTGTGTTTCCACAAACATAAGATGCTCACATTTAAACATTTTAACATGTTTAATGCCAGGAGGCATTCCACAATAGATATGTGTGGTTAATAGGGTAGGGGCTCTAGGGTTTGGTTTTTTCCCATAAAAGTCATTTTTAAATTGGGTGTTACATCTTAGACTCAAGAAAATGTGTTATTCTGTACATTTTTTTATTGCATAAAACATACTGTAATATGTACCTGGGTATTCTAATTTTTGAGTGATGGTGTAAAAGTTTGCAGTGCTTTTCTTCCCTTGTCTTTCCTCCTGTCAGTATAATCAACAATTGTTGAGGTTCAGGAGATCCAGTATGGTATTATTTGCTATTTTGTCATGACAATAACTGACACTCACGCATCTGGTACTTGTTTTGCAGATGCCTCACATGAGTCCTGGGAGAGTGTTTCTTTCTGACACCTTCCCTTATTTAGTCTCTCCTTCTATGAGCAGGTGTGAGTTTTAAAAAGCCACCATCTCTGATATCTATAAACTCAGAATTTGGGGGAGGAATTGTGAGGGGTGGAGAGGCATAAACAGCATACTTTGGGTGCTGATTGAAAGTGTGGGAAAGATGCAGGATAAGTTCCCAACCTAGTCTAGCTCCTCTTTATGTGTCTTTCCAGGTGGTTCATTTTCCAAACCAGAAAGTTCACAGGGAAATCTTCTTAGTGTGCCCGGGGGTCCCTTACTTCCCATTTTCTCATTATGAGGGTCAAGGAGAAGCAGGATAGGACAGGACATTAAGGAGAGCTACTCAGGAGACTAGGAAGCCCATTAATCTGTTTCACAAAGTGTAGGTTTCCTTTAGGGAAGTCCTGAAAACAGGAAGAGGCAGCTGCAACTGGGTAGTTTTGATCACTTGTTCATCTCCTCAAGGGCAACAAAGTATATTTCTTGGGAGATGATAGCCTCTGGGCGATAACAATCATGCGTTCACTAATGTACGAATTTTCTTCAGATCTCATCAGACCTGTGAAGTATGTGAAGTATGTCCTTGGACCCACCTGTGAGGGCTCTCATCCCTAAAACATCATCCCATATTTTCATCTTCACCAATTTTTCTTAACCACCCAGCTTAAAAATCCAACAGCTCCACCAGGTCCTTCTGACTGAGGGACTCAAGGCCTCAGGTCTACCCCATCATTTGCACAAGTCCATTGTACCCAGAGGAAATAGAAGACAATCCTCAATAATCTGACTGAGTCACAGGTGAGTTCACCTCAAAGTAACTGACTCGGCTTTAAAAAATACATAGAGGCAATGCATTTCAGCTCTGACCATATAAAGAGCTTGGGAGCTGGTACTCCTATTCTCAAAGAAGAAAAATGCTGAACAAAGTGAAAACCAATGACTTGGATCCATTGGAAAATTGGGGTCACAGGACACACTGCCACTGGGAAATCTGGAAAGTCAAGGTGAATACAGAAATTCACAGTCACAATCAGCTTACTATCTGGAACAGACGCCACTGGAGCCATAAACTGGTAAGAACACTTAAGTGGTAATGCATCTTAATCTAACTGACCTTTATAGATACATTGCCCAAGAACAGCACAATTCACATTTTTCTCAAACTTGCATGGAACATTTTGATGAATTGGTGGAGGCCAAGTATGAACTAGCTTGAGAGAGAGAAACTCAGGAGGACCCAGTCTTGGGGGGGACCCAATACTTTTGTGTTTATTACCTCCAGGGACCCTACCCTGTTCTCAAGGTGAAGATCTAAGAAAAATCCTCTCATGTTTCTGGCAGGAGGAGGAGAAAAGTAGCCATTTGGAAATATGCCCACAGTGTCCTCTGTAGCAAAGGCCTACTATCCACAGGAAAGGACTTTATCAGATCTTATCTGACCTGGGGAAGGGCAGTTAGCCAAACCAGCTCTCTCTAGTTCTCCTGTCTAATCTCATGGGAAAAAAAAAAAAGGCTACGAAAAATTTTTGAAGATTACAACCCAAGGACCTACACCCATTCAAGGAATGAGATATTATCATAAGATTACAGAACACTTCAATTTCCCTCATCTTACTGTCATGTGACAAGGGCCCCAGAGAATCAAAACAGGCAAAACTGACAGAACTGCAAGGAGATACAGACAAATCCACATTATAGTTGGAGATTTCCACACACTTTTTCTTTCCAGCAGCTAAAGAATCAGGAAGGATGCAGTTGAACTAAAAAGCATCATTTATTGCCTGGATCTGATTGACATTTATAGAACACATCACCCAACAACAAAATACACACTTTTCTCAATCTTGCATAGAACACTCATCAAGATAGACCATATTCTGGGTCAGAAAACATACCTTAACAAATTTAAAAGAATAGAAATTATTCCGAGATTTTTTTCAGATTGCAATAGAATTATATTAAATTCAGTAAGAAAAAATTAGCTGGAAGACCCCCAAATATTTGGAGATTAGACAACACGGAGATCGACAATAAATAGGTACCCAATAGCAAATTCACAAGTCACAATTCAAAGATCTAATTCTTAAAAAAAAATTTTTTTTTTTGCCTGCAAATTTGAAAGGAAGGGACAATGTGAAATTTTACCTTCCTCTTTTGACCAGGCACCACAGACACAGATCTGGGAGAGCTGCCTTTGATAAGAATTCTCACCTTTTTCCAGCCTCCACCAGTTTTCCCAGGATCCCATCTGCCGGCTCTAGAGTGAGCAGAGTGTCGCAGTGGGCCTCATCCTGGTCACCAGAAACTGAAGAGGAGGAAAAATAATTTTCCCTCCACACTTTATGGTGAGTGTCGAATTATAGTGGCCACAGTGGAGAACTTTTAACTTAGATAACCTTATTCATTTATGTGGTACCTTAGAGAAAAAGTTCTCCACTGTGGCCACTATAATTCAAGATTATCTTTGGTAAGGTTAACCTGCTTATTCAGCTTAAAAACAAAAGTTTATTCACCTGAGGCCTAACAGCTGGACCCAGTTCAGCTTAAGTCAGGCCCAATCTGTTCCCACACCTGGTCCGATTTCCAAGCAAGACCCGGTCCGTCCTCAGACCCAGTCTGGTTTCTAAGTCAGACCCAGTCGGACTCAAGCTGGTTTCTGGACCTAGTCTGGAAAAAGAAATACTCAAAGTCTGAAAGCTCATAAAATAACACAAAGCTGCGAAGCTAGAATCCGAGAAGGACTTCCACACGACCTCCGGAGTCTGCAAGAAAGCAGCGAGTTCAAGGGGCTCAACAGGTACCTCTGTTTGCTCGGTGCTCCTGAGGGCCCTTTGGGATCTCTTTCAGTTCCCTCTTCTGACACCCAAACAGTTAAAAGAGAAACTGAGGTACCCAAAACTTTTTAAGAGTTTATTTGAGCAAAAATCAGTTTGAGTCTAGCAGCATCCAATCTAACAGATATAAAAGGCACTGTGAAGAGATGTACAAACTGAAAGACTTTTATAGGCAGAAGGGAGCAGGAACTTGGAAGTTATATGAGGCAAAAAAAAGCAGGCTGGTTAATTGCATAGTTACTTTCCTTAGGGGATGGCAGGGGCCTATCAGGCAGATTACCTACCTAGGGCTGATCAGGTGTTCCTGATGGACTGGTTTAAGATTCTGTTTCTCAGAGAGCTGAAACTATAACTAAGTCTTGGTTTGGTGATGTGGGGCTTAGCATAAGTGACTGCATTTGGGACATGTTGTCTTTTTTTTAAACAGAACCAAAACTGCCATACTTAAGATTACGGCTAAGATTTGTGTCCTTACTATGTGCTAGGCATTATTCTAAGAGTTACACAAGTGTTTAAAACATTTTTATCCTCACAACAATCCCCAAGAGGTGGGTATTTTTATTATTTCTATTTCTGAGTTGAGAAAATCCCGGTACAGAAAGGTTAAGTAATTGTCCATGGTACATAGCTAAAGGCAACAGAGGCAGAATTTGAGCCCAAAAGTCTTGATCCTGAACATGTACATTTCACTGCCTTGGAAAAGTCTCTGCATGTATGCAAGGTTTTCTAGGTTACAAACACAGAAATGAAACTGCTGGGTTACAAGGTATGAGCATTTTACTATTTTTAGAGTTACTGTACCAATTTATATTTACACCATCACTAAATGCATGTTTTAGGCCCCGGTCCTGTCCTCGTGAGAAGGGGAACTACTCTGCATGATCTGAACTGGTCGTCTGTACTTGTTGATCACTCAAAGCCCAGGAGGTCTATGCCTTCAGCTACACTTACCACTTCAAGTTTTGTTTTGCTTTATTTTATTTTGGTTCTATTATACTTTTTTGAACATGGCTATCTTTCAAATTTTTCTCTTTTATAGGTAATCTTAACTGTTACAACTTTGAGTAGAGAGCATCCTCAAACCATGAACTTTACCACTACTCGGACCTTCAATTCTATTCATCTTTCACTACAACCACCAATATTTCTTTTCTTAGAAAAAATTTATTTTATTGAAGTAGAGATAATTTATAATGTTGTGTTAATTTCTGCTGTACAGCAAAGTGATTTAGTTATACATATATATACACATTATTTTTTATATTCTTTTCCATTATGGTTTAGGATATTGAATATAGTTCCCTTTGCTATACAGTAGGACCATGTTGTTGATGGATTCTATATGTACTAGTTTGCATGTGCTAACCCCAAACTCCCAGTCCATTCCTCCCACACACACCCCTTGCCAACCATAAGTCTGTTCTCTATGTCTGTGAGTCTGTTTCTGTTTCACAGATAAGTTCATTTGTGGCATATTTTAGATTCCACATATAAGTGATATCATATAGTATTTGTCTTTCTCTTTCTGACTTACTTCACTTAGTATGATAATCTCTAGGTCCATCCATGTTGCTGCAAATGGCATTATTTCATTCTTTTTTATGGCTGAGTAGTATTCCATTTTATATCTGTACCACATCTTTTTTATCCATTCATCTAGACATGTCCTAGATGGACATTTAGGTTGTTCCATGTCTAGACTCTTGTAAATGGTGCCGCTATGAACATTGGGGTGCATGTATCTTTTCAAGTTAGAGTTTTCTCTGGATACATGCCCAGGAGTGGTACTGTTGGATCCTATGGCAATTCTATTTAGAGTTTTTTGAAGAACCTCCATACTGTTTTCCATAGTGGCCACACCAATTTACATTCCCACTAACAGTATGGGAGAGTTCCCTTTTCTCCACATCCTCTCCAAAATTTGTTATTTGTAGACTTTTTCATGATGGCATTCTGACTGGTGTGAGTCTGTACCTCATGGTAGTTTTGATTTGCATTTCTCTAATAATTAGTAATGTTAAGAATCTTTTCATGTGCTTTTTGGACATCTGTATATCTTCTTTGAAGAAATATCTATTTAGTTCTTCTGCCTATTTTTTGAATGGGTATAACCACCAAATATTTCTTAAAACTCTCTCCCTTTGTTCTACTTACCAAGGATTCAACATGTCTTTATTGATCATCTTCTGATGAACAACACACTGTGCTAGATACAGGGCAAACAAAAACAAATTAGGCAGAATTCCTTGCTCTGGAGAACTTAGAAAGGAATTAGCCACATAAACAACTAATTATAATGAAATTTGATAAATACTGGAATGGAAGTATAATCATATGCTATGAGAATATACATAATAAAGCATTTCTTTTTGCTTTAGGTGGGGCTTAGGGACAGTGACATATATGCTGGGAATTGAAAAAGAAGTAGGATTTTTTTAAACTTTGAGGAGAAAGTGAAGGTGTTTACTGAAAGGGAGGAACATAAACAATTGCTTGAAGGCCTGAACATTCATAGCATATTCATGAATCAGCAAATAGTGTAGTTCAGATGGTGGATGACGGGAACTGGGAAAGAATTTACAGATTATATGACTGAGAAGGTAAGTTGGTCAAAACTTTGGAAGTGGTTGTCTGGAGGTGGCAACTGAGAGGAGAGAAAGGGTCATAACTCACTACCACCATCCCAATTCAGCTTTTATTGGTTCTGTATGCAGTTTAACTTCACAAATCACTTTTTCCCTTAACAGCTCTTGAAAACTTATACCACTTTTTAGATAATGACTCCTTTTTTTCCAGTATAATGACTTTTTCTCCTAAAATCCACTAAATAAACATACTATGCAAAGTTATATTTCAGCATTATTATTTCAAACAATGGCACACTTACACATTTATTTTATACAACAGTTTCTAGTTAAAGAATATTACTTGAAACGAATTTGAAATGCATGCTACATTTGGATGAACCTTAATGTTGTGCTTTGCCTATGGATGCCAAGTAAGAGGAATTCAGATGTGTCCTCTTCTGCTACTCTTCATTCTTGTGCATGTATACAATTATCTCATGTTTGGAAGCACATATTTTTCTACCCAAAGATTCCAGTCTTTTCCATTTACGTCAAAGCCTTTCATATCAGATAGTTGTTTTAGGATTAAAGCCTCACAGGAAAGAGAATTGTCAAGTCATATGATGCTAACATTAAATGCTTGCCCAATATTCAAACAAGTGACTTTACCTTTTTTTTTTTTTTTTTTTTTTTTTTTTTTTGCGGTATGCGGGCCTCTCACTGCTGCGGCCTTGCGGAGCACAGGCTCCGGACGCGCAGGCTCAGCGGCCATGGCTCACGGGCCCAGCCGCTCCACGGCATGTGGGACCTTCCCGGACCGGGGCACGAACCCGTGTCCCCTGCATCGGCAGGCGGACTCCCAACCACTGCGCCACCAGGGAAGCCCGTGACTTTACCTTTTGAAGGATGATATTTCACCCCTCTTCCTCAGCCATCATCAATCTTCCTTCTTGGAGAATATAATAAAACACATTACATTACTTTATATGTACAAACAGTATTTATTCACTGTTAAATTGATTATTATTTTTTTTACATCTTTATTGGAGTATAATTGCTTTACAATGGTGTGTTAGTTTCTGTTTTATAACACAGTGAATCAGTTATACATATACATATGTTCCCATATCTCTTCCCTCTTGCATCTCCCTCCCTCCAACCCTCCCTATCCCACCCCTCCAGGCAGTCACAAAACACCTAGCTGATCTCCCTGTGCTATGCAGCTGCTTCCCACTAGCTATCAACCTTACGTTTGGTAGTGTATATATGTCCATGCCTCTCTCTCGCTTTGTCACAGCTTACCCTTCCACCTCCCCATGTCCTCAAGTCCATTCTCTAGTAGGTCTGTGTCTTTATTCCTGTCTTACCCTTAGGTTCTTCATGACATTTTTTTCCCTTAAATTCCATATATATGTGTTAGCATACGGTATTTGTCTTTCTCTTTCTGACTTACTTCACTCTGTATGACAGACTCTAGGTCTATACACCTCATTACAAATAGCTCAATTTCGTTTCTTTTTATGGCTGAGTAATATTCCATTGTATATATGTGCCACATCTTCTTTATCCATTCATCTGATGCTGGACACTTAGGTTGTTTCCATCTCTGGGCTATTGTAAATAGAGCTGCAATGAACATTTTGGTACATGACTCTTTTTGAATTTTGGTTTTCTCAGGGTATATGCCCAGTAGTGGGATTGCTGGGTCATATGGTACTTCTATTGGTAGTTTTTTAAGGAACCTCCATACTTTTCTCCACAGTGGCTGTATCAATTTACTTTCCCACCACCAGTGCAAGAGGGTTCCCTTTTGTCCACACCCTCTCCAGCATTTATTGTTTCTAGATTTTTTGATGATGGCCATTCTGACTGGTGTGAGATGATATCTCATTGTAGTTTTGATTTGCACTTCTCTAATGATTAATGAAGTTGAGCATCCTTTCATGTGTTTGTTGGCAGTCTGTATATCTTCTTTGGAGAAATGTCTATTTAGGTCTTCTGCCCATTTCTGGATTGGGTTGTTTTTTTTTTTATTGAGTTGCATGAGCTGCTTGTAAATTTTGGAGATTAATCCTTTGTCAGTTGCTTCATTTGCAAATATTTTCTCCCATTCTGAGGGTTGTCTTTTGGTCTTGTTTATGGTTTCCTTTGCTGTGCAAAAGCTTTGAAGTTTCATTAGGTCCCATTTGTTTATTTTTGTTTTTATTTCCATTTCTCTAGGAGGTGGGTCAAAAAGGATCTTGCTGTGATTTATGTCATAGAGTGTTCTGCCTATGTTTTCCTCTAAGAGTTTGATAGTTTCTGGCCTTACATTTAGGTCTTTAATCCATTTTGAGCTTATTTTTGTGTATGGTGTTAGGGAGTGATCTAATCTCATACTTTTACATGTAGCTGTCCAGTTTTCCCAGCACCATTTATTGAAGAGGCTGTCCTTTCTCCACTGTACATCCTGCCTCCTTTATCAAAGATAAGGTGACCATATGTGTGTGGGTTTATCTCTGGACTTTCTATCCTGTTCCATTGATCTATCTTTCTGGTTTTGTGCCAGTACCATACTGTCTTGATTACTGTAGCTTTGTAGTATAGTCTGAAGTCAGGGAGCCTGATTCCTCCAGCTTCGTTTTTCCCTTTCAGGATTGCTTTGGCTATTCGGGGTCTTTTGTGTTTCCATACAAATTGTGGAATTTTTTGTTCTAGTTCTGTGAAAAATGCCAGTGGTAGTTTGATAGGGATTGCATTGACTCTGTAGATTGCTTTGGGTAGTAGAGTCATTTTCACAATGCTGATTCTTCCAATCCAAGAACATGGTATATCTCTCCACCTATATGTATCATCTTTAATTTCTTTCATCAGGGTCTTATAATTTTCTGCATACAGATCTTTTGTCTCCTTAGGTAGGTTTATTCCTAGATATTTTATTCTTTTTGCTACAATGGTAAATGGGAGTGTTTTCTTGATTTCACTTTCAGATTTTTCATCATTAGTGTATAGGAATGCCAGAGATTTCTGTGCGTTAATTGTGTATCTTGCTACTTTACCAAATTCATTGATTAGGTCTAGTAGTTTTCTGGTAGCATCTTTAGGATTCTCTATGTGTAGTACCATGTCATCTGCAAACAGTGACAGCTTTACTTCTTCTTTTCTGACTTGGATTCCTTTTATTTCCTTTTCTTCTCTGATTGCTGTGGCTAAAACTTCCAAAACTATGTTGAATAAGAGTGGTGAGAGTGGGCAGCCTTGTCTTGTTCCTGATCTTAGTGGAAATGCTTTCAGTTTTTCACCATTGAGGACGCTGTTGGCTGTGGGTTTGTCATATATGGCCTTTATTATGTTGAGGAAAGTTCCCTCTATGCCTACTTTCTGCAGGGTTTTTATCATAAATGGGTGTTGAATTTTGTCAAAAGCTTTCTCTGCATCTATTGAGATGATCATATGGTTTTTCTCCTTCAATCTTTTAACATGGCTTATCACATTGATTGTTTTGTGTATATTGAAGAATCCTTGCATTCCTGGAATAAACCCCACTTGATCATGGTGTATGAATCTTTTAACGTGCTGTTCGATTCTGTTTGCGAGTATTTTGTTGAGGATTTTTGTATCTATGTTCATCAGTGATATTGGCTTGTAGTTTTCTTTCTTTGTGACATCCTTGTCTGGTTTTGGTATCAAGGTGATGGTGGCCTCGTAGAAGGAATTTGGGAGTGTTCCTCCCTCTGCTATATTTTGGAAGAGTTTGAGAAGGATAGGTGTTAGCTCTTCTCTAAATGTTTGATAGAATTTGCCTGTGAAGCCATCTGGTCCTGGGCTTTTGTTTGTTGATAGATTTTTAATCACAGTTTCAATTTCAGTGCTTGTGATTGGTCTGTTCATATTTTCTATTTCTTCCTGATTCAGTCTTTGCACGTTGTGCCTTTCTAAGAATTTGTCCATTTCTTCCAGGTTGTCCATGTTATTGGCATAGAGTTGCTTGTAGTAATCTCTCATGATACTTTGTATTTCTGCAGTGTCAGTTGTTACTTCTCCTTTTTCATTTCTAATTCTATTGATTTGAGTCTTCTCCCTGTTTTTCTTGATGAGTCTGGCTAATGGTTTATCTATTTTGTTTATCTTCTCACAGAACCAGCTTTTAGTTTTATTGATCTTTGCTATTGTTTCCTTCATTTCTTTTTCATTTATTTCTGATCTGATTATTATGATTTCTTTCCTTCTGCTAACTTTGGGGGTTTTTTGTTCTTCTTTCTCTAATTGCTTTAGGTGCAAGGTTAGGTTCTTTATTCAAAATGTTTCCTGTTTCTTAAGGTAGGATTGTATTGCTATAAACTTCCCTCTTAGAACTGCTTTTGCTGCATCCCATAGATTTTGGGTCATCGTGTCTCCATTGTCATTTCTTTCTAGGTATTTTTAAATTTCCTCTTTGATTTCTTCAGTGATCACTTCGTTATTAAGTCGTGTATTGTTTAGCCTCCATGTGTTTGTATTTTTTACAGATCTCTTCCTGTGATTGATATCTAGTCTCATATCATTCTGGTCAGAAAAGATAATTGATACGATTTCAATTTTCTTAAATTTACCAAGGCTTGACTTATGACCCAAGATATGATCTATCCTGGAGAATGTTCCATGAGCACTTGAGAAAAATGTGTGTTCTGTTGTTTTGGATGGATGTCCTATAAATATCAATTAAATGCATTTTGTCTAATGTATCATTTAAAGCTTGTGTTTCCTTATTTATTTGGATGATCTGTCCATTGGTGAAACTGGGGTGTTAAAGTCCCCTACTATGAATGTGTTACTGTCGATTTCCCCTTTTATGGCTGTTAGTATTTGCCTTATGTATTGAGGTGCTCCTATGTTGGGTGCATAAATATTTACAATTGTTATATCTTCTTCTTGGATCGATCCCTTGATCATTATGTAGTGTCCTTATTTGTGTCTTCTAATAGTCTTTATTTTAAAGTCTATTTTGTCTGATATGAGAATTGCTACTCCAGCTTTGTTTTGGTTTCCATTTGCATGAAATATCTTTTTCCATCCCCTTACTTTCAGTCTGTATGTGTATCTAGGTCTGAAGTGGATCTCTTGTAGACAGCAAATATATGGGTCTTGTTTCTGTATCCATTCAGCCAATCTGTGTCTTTTGGTGGGAGCATTAAATCCATTTACATTTAAGGTAATTATCGATATGTATGTTCCTATTCCCATTTTCAAAATTGTGTGGGTTCGTTATTGTAGGTCTTTTCCTTCTCTTGTGTTTCTTGCCTAGAGAAGTTCCTTTAGCAGTTGTTTTAAAGCTGGTTTGGAGGTGCTGAACTCTCTCAGCTTTTGCTTGTCTGTAAAGGTTTTAATTTCTTCATCAAATCTGAATGAGATCCTTGCTGGGTAGAGTAATCTTGGTTGCAGGTTTTTCTCCTTCATCACTTTAAATATGTCCTCCCACTCCCTTCTGGTTTGCAGAGTTTCTGCTGAAAGATCAGCTGTTAACCTTATGGGGATTCCCTTGTGTGTTATTTGTTGTTTTTCCCTTGCTGCTTTTAATATGTTTTCTTTGTATTTAATTTTTGGCAGTTTGATTAATATGTGTCTTGGCATATTTCTCCTTGGATTTATCCTGTATGGGACTCTCTGTGCTTCCTGGACTTGATTAACTATTTCCTTTCCCATATTAAGGAAGTTTTCAACTATAATCTCTTCAAATATCTTCTCAGTCCCTTTCTTTTTCTCTTCTTCGGCAACCCCTATAATTCAAATGTTGGTGCGTTTCATGTTGTCCCAGAGGTCTCTGAGACTGTCCTCAGTTCTTTTCATTCTTTTTTCTTTATTCTGCTCTGCAGTAGTTATTTCCACTATTTTATCTTCCAGGTCACTTATCTGTTCTTCTGCCTCAGTTATTCTGCTATTGATCCCATCTAGAGTATTTTTAATTTCATTTATTTTGTTGTTCATCATTGTTTGTTTCATCTTTAGTTCTTCTAGGTCCTTGTTAAATGTTTCTTGCATTTTGTCCATTCTATTTCCAAGATTTTGGATCATCTTTACTATCATTATTCTGAATTCTTTTTCAGATAGACTGCCTATTTCCTCTTCATTTGTTAGGTCTGGTGGGTTTTTATCTTGCTCCTTCATCTGCTGTGTGTTTTTCTGTCTTCTCATTTTGCTTATCTTACTGTGTTTGGGGTCTCCTTTTTGCAGTCTGCAGGTTCGTAGTTCCCGTTTTTTTTGGTGTCTGTCCCCAGTGGCTAAGGTTGTTTCAGTGGGTTGTGTAGGCTTCCTGTTGGAGGGGACTAGTGCCTGTGTTCTGGTGGATGAGGCTGGATGTTGTCTTTCTGGTGGGCAGGTCCCCGTCTGGTTGTGTGTTTTGGGGTGTCTGTGGACTTATGATTTTAGTCAGCATCTCTGCTAATGGGTGGGGTAGTGTTCCTGTCTTACTAGTTGTTCGGCATAGGATGTCCAGCACTGTAGCTTGCTGGTCGTTGAGTGAAGCTGGGTGCTGGTGTTGAGATGGAGATCTCTGGGAGATATTCACCGTTTGGTATTATGTGGAGCTGGGAGGTCTCTTGTTGACCAGTGTTCTGAAGTTGGCCCTCCCACCTCAGAGGCACAGCACTGATTCCTGGCTGCAGTACCAAGAGCCTTTCATCCACACGGCTCAGAAAAAAAGGGAGAAAAAGTAGAAAGAAAGAATTAGTAGAAGTAGAAAGAAAGAAAGAAAGACAGAAAGAAAGGAAGAAAGAAAGGAGGGAGGGAGGAAGGAGGGAAGGAAGGAAAAAAGAAAGAAAGAAGATAAAGTAAAATAAAATAAGATAAAATATAATAAAGTTATTAAAATAAAGTAATAATTATTAAGAAAAAAAGGAAATAACAAAACAAACAAAAAAAACGGACGGAAAGAACCCTAGGACAAATTGTGGAAGCAAAGCTATACAGCATAAATCTTGCTCTCAAAGTCCACCTCCTCAATTTGGGATGATTCCTTGTCTATTCATGTATTCCACAGACATCAAGTTGATTGTGGAGCTTTATTCTACTGCTTCTGAGGCTGCTGGGAGAGATTTCCCTTTCTCTTTTTTGTTGTCACAGCTCCCAGAGGCTCAGCTTTGGAGTTGGCCCCTCCTCTGTGTGTAGGTCACCGGAGGGCATCTGTTCTTTGCTCAGACAGGATGGTGTTAAAGGAGCCGCTGATTCGGGGCCTCTGGCTCACTCAGGCCGGGGGTGGGAGGGGCACGGAATGTGGGGCGGGCCTGCGGCTGCAGAGGCCGGCGTGACGTTGCACCAGCCTGAGGGCGCCGTGCGTGCGTTCTCCGGCAAAGTAGTTCCTGGATCCTGGGACACTGGCAGTGGCGGGCTGGACAAGTTCCCCGGAAAGGGGGTGTGGATAGTGACCTGTGCTCGCACACAAGCTTCTTGGTGGCGGCAGCAGCCGCCTTAGCGTCTCATGCCCGTCTCTGGGGTCCGCGCTTTTAGCTGCGGCTCGCGCCCGTCTCTGGAGCTCCTTTAAGCAGCGCTCTTAATCCCATCTTCTCGCGCACCAGGAAACAAAGAGGGAAGAAAAAGTCTCTTGCCTCTTCGGCAGCTCCAGACTTTTCCCCGGACTCCCTCCCGGCCAGCCGTGGCGCACTAACCCCCTGCAGGCTGTGTTCACACCGCCAATCCCAGTCCTCTCCCGGAGCTCCGACCAAAGTTGAAGCCTGAGCTTCAACTCCCAGCCCCGCCCGCCCCGGCGGGTGAGCAGACAAGCCTCTCAGGCTGGTGAGTGCTGGTCGGCCCTGAACCTCTGTGCGGGAATCCCTCCGCTTTGGCCTCTGCACCCCTGTAGCTATGCTCTCCTCCGCGGCCTCAAAGCTCCCTCCTCTGCCACCCGCAGTCTCCGCCCGTGAAGGGGCTTCATAGGGTGTGGAAACATTTCCTCCTTCACAGCTCCCTCCCAGAGATGCAGGGCCCGTCCCTATTCTTTTGTCTCTGTATATTCTTTTTTCTTTTGCCCTACCCAGGTACGTGGGGGGGTTTCTTGCCTTTTGGGAGGTCTGAGGTCTTTTGCCAGCGTTCAGTAGGTGTTCTGTAGGAGTTGTTCCACGTGTAGATGTATTTCTGGTGTATCTCAGCAGACTCCGTGGCTTCGTCCTCTCCAGAAGCAGGAACAGCCGGCACAGGATTCTCAAGGCTGACTGGACTGGCACCAGGACCCAATTTCATTTCAAGGCACATCGCAGGAAGCCGGCGCCGACTGGGGACACGGTAAATTGATTATTTTTATAAACATGTTTTTATTATTCAGTTGATATATTATCTGAGAAAAATGTTGGATATATTAGATTGGTATGGACACATTGCATGTTTTTATATTTAACAACTTTTCACTTAGTGGTATTATTTTTAGGAATAAGTTAAGGCCATTACAGGAAGAATAGGTGTATTTAGATTTCACATAAGACCTTGTTTGTGAGAGCACAATAAAAAAATTGCAGTTTACTTCTATAGGTTGACAAGATTATACCTGTTATATCTGATTGCAAGAAAATAATTCAATTCTAAACACTGAAGCAAAAACATAATTTATTGGAAAAAAATTGTTTCAGTTATTTCATCAAAGAATGTTCTAAACAACCAGTCTGAGACGGTAACGGTGAGCGCTGCTGGGCATCCCAGTAGCCAGCAATCCAGGACCATCTTTTTATTTGTCCGACTGTTCCTGTCTGCTTAATTCTTGTCTATCTCTGCATCAGATTCAAATTCCAAGGAGAGATATCTAATAGCCATGGACTGGTTTATTCCTATACTTCAGTGACTACTTTGAATGGGAGACAGTTTCCCAAAGTAGGTTTTTTAACTATAAAAATGAGGAAAGTGCTTGATATAGGAAAAACAACAGATGCCCACCAGATTTTATCAATACCCTACCAGTACGTGTACACAGACACACACACACCCACACACACGGACATATTTTCCTCCGCATGTAAATATTTAAAAATCCCTTCAGCTGACATAATGGATCTATCTCCGACAGAAGATGCTCTCAGCGCTGTAGAGCAGACTAACCAAATGATAACCATTTAGTGCATTCAGGTTCAAGTCTGGAATCTCTGGATTATCGATCATCCTTGTTTCTGCAGCTAGCCATAAGGCTTTTCCAGCTCTTTATGTCTTCCCTTCGCAATCCTTTGTATGCGTTGTTGTGGTGGTTGTTATTTTTCTAAACACCTTTTAAACAGTGGTGACCTTCTGGTGAACAGTCACATGGGACATAAATATTATTAGCCCTGGTCTATTCTGAGAGCTCCATTCAGGCAAACTATTGGCCAGTGTCTATGCATCAGTGTAGAAACTCTTCTTTTGTTATGTTATAAGAAACTCTTCTTATATTATAAGAAACTCTTCTTATGTTATAAGAAGAGGTGCAATTCAAAAGACTGCCCATTGGAAGGATTGTCTTTCTCCACTGTCTTCCAGGGCCACAAGTAAGTAGGACCATAATTCAATAGAAGATTATATTAGCTGTTGGAGAAAAGCTTGGAGAACCATCTGAAAACGAAACCAGATTTCATTCTTGGTCATCCAATCAAAAGGAATTGCCAATAAATCTATTGATATGGGTTTAAGAAGAAGTTCATCTTTGAAATGTTTGACATGAAATCTCTGAAATTCTCCCACGTGGCAGACTACTTGCTATTCACCGAAATAATTATTCTTTTATTCTTCCTGGAATTATTTCCAGGTTATGTCTAGCAGCTTCCTTTGTAGTTAGTTAGGTGTGATCATGTGACTGTGATCTACCTAATGAAATGTAAGCTATCAATACCATTTTCAGGGGAAGGTATTTAAGAAATCTTGTGCTTCTTTTGCAGTCTTACATCTTCCCTGCTGTCATGTAGATGCAGAGGATAACAATGTTCTAGGGAATGGCAGAGATTTAAGAGGCAAAAGTGCTGAATCTCTGAGTCACTATGTGAATGAATGCCACCATCCAGGAACACCCATACTTGACTGTCAAATGAGCAAGAAATCCACTGCTATTGGGTTAAATGCCTGAAATGTGCATGTATTATGGAAATTAGTATATTAGACCCTGGATGGAGGAACACTGATGTCTTGCATTTGGCCCTTCCTACTATAAATCTTTACCCTGTGGGTCAGTGAGCTAGTGTAGGGATTCTGTCAGTGGCCAAAGATGTCCATTCAAATATACACCAATAAGCTAAGAAAATAATCATTGGATGGGTTTGTTGTTCCACTGGCCTTGGGCAAGTACTCCATTTTGGTACTTATCCTATTAGCCTTACTCTGTCAGACCATGATGATTTAATGGGTTTCTGGAACTAAGATTAGCTCAGTATCCAATACTACCTAAAAGGTTTTGGTGATTCCCTTCCTTGCTTTTTCACAGAGCAGAGTATCTTAAATTTCTTTGGGGAAGACTGGGAGGAAGGACCAGAGAACCTATGTATGGTGTTACAGTAAATCCTTCCTTAACATGTGTGATTTTGACTTTATTCAAGGGCCTCTAAGTTTGGAAAATGGGCTCAGAGGCCATGACTCTGTAGTGTGGGTAGCTTAATTTGGTCTCTAGAATATTTTTGATTATACAGATCTAGTAAAATCTTACTACTTATTACTTCTATGGTTCCATGATTAACACACTTCAGCTAGAGGTCTCTGTGGGTCAGGCATTCTTGGAACTAGCATGATCATGTTGACTCTGTTTTTGATATGAAAACCAGGGATGACATTTGACCAGTACACACCGGAACTTTGTAGTGGCCAGTATCCATTTTGATTCTTGGTGCCTGTGCTCTATTGCTCATTAACTATTTTGAGTTTACCCCTGATGATAAAGATGTATACTGTACTTCAGCCACTATCTGAACTTGGCAGCCCAGAGATCTTCCCATTCCTATTTTTATCAAAAACCCAATTATGATGGTTGAAGACTAGTTGGGATTATATGTTTATCTCAGAGGATATATATTATAGAAAAATTAAGTTACATTTCTCACATGGTTTTAAATGTAAAAAATTGTATCAATTACAATAATTTAAATTTTATTAAGTATTATAAACCAGATTATTTAATTAAATGCTACTAATGAAAACTTTCTACTCTTCAGGTTCTCAGAAAGAAACATAAGATTGGCCACCATGGAAAAGCCACACTTTGCTGATATTACTTGCATGTGTTTGTGCAACTTTTACAAGTTTAGTAATTTAGATCTTTTATTTCTCTAAACATTTCAGTAAAAACTAATATTCCAGGGAGCTCTGAACCCAGTACTCTGCCACTTACCTCCATGTACACATATACTCTACTATGAGATGCATATGGAAAAGATGCAGGCACAATTGGAGGCTCACTAAAAATGTTTTAAGGTCATTCCTAGTGCATCTATTTTATCTTTTTCAGTTATTAAGGGCTTTGTAATGTGTTGAGAGTCAAAAAGTGGGGGAAGAATGATGAGCTTGAGGATAGTGATAAATGGTTGAAACTTTACCCTTAGCTTTGGGAAATTGGAAATACAATGGATGGGTAAAATGACTACTAATCGGCAATAAACCTCCTTTTTCACACAGCTAAGAAATAATGATCTTGGGGACTTCCTTGGCGGTCCAGTGGTTAAGACTTCACCTTCCAATGCAGGAGGTGCGGGTTCCATCCCTGGTCAGGGAGCTAAGATCCCACATGCCTCATGGCTAAAAAAACAAAACGTAAAACAGAAGCAATATTGTAACAAACTCAATAAAAACTTTAAAAATGGTCCACATAAAAAAATCTTAAAAAAAAAAAAGAAAGAATGATCTTGAATAGAATTGAAGCCAAAGTACCATGAGGTTTTGCTCCTTCTGCTGTGCCATGTTGCCTGCCATGGGTTTCACAGCTCATTACATCAGTCTGGACTTATGTAGTCAATAAAATGATGTTTGCTCCAGATATTACGATGGATTTACAATAGTGGACTTTGAATAAATATTCTTTTTCATTGATATCCCAGTTCTGAGTAATCAGGGAAAATGGTGAGATTGTGGCTAATGCCCAGGGGCTGCAGTACTGAAAGTAAAATGTAGTAGAAGCCTTCCTTAGATCTCAGAGTGAGTAGCATGTACCAATACAACATGAAAAATCATAGATCCTGTGTGTTTTTCTTTAGTGCTACCCAAGAGTGAAAGAAATGGCATAACTTATCAGATACTCAAAGGAAAGGTAAAAGGATTTGTTTTTCTGGTATTGAAATTTTTCTATGGTTAAAACACCAGTTTTACAATGTTGTAGAACAAACACTGTGAAGACTCTGTATCTTATCATTGGCATGACAGTTTTGTCACTCTGTGTGGGAATGTGAAACTGTCATACAATATTACTTCACACAAGATTAACAACCCTCACTCCTTTGTCGAGACAATGCCTGAAATAGAGAATCAACTATTATTTTTTTTCCAGTTAGGCTGGACAGAACAATGAAATCTGAGTGATTATCATTGTCTTTTCTTTTAAAAAGGACCAAATATGGTAGTAGTCTTTGAAAAGTCTCTTTATGTTCAACTCCAGGCAGCTCAGATCTTCTATAAAAACTCCAGCACTTACTGAGTCCCCTAAGAGTGATCAGCTGAAGATGTGTAATATGAAACTTCTGTGCGAATTGTTAACTTCCCTCAGATGGGGCAAACCACAGTGTCTTTTAATGCACTAATGGTATCAAAATGCATAAACATCAAATGCAACTGCACTCTCACATTTGATACCAATCTGGTATTTTAATAATGAATTATAATGCAGGGCACGAGGGAAATTATAGCATATCCTCACATCCAGCTTACTACTGCTTGACAATTTCATAAAGGCTTCTTTCAATCAAACCCCTCTTCCCAGGTTTGAATAATAGGATCATAACAAAGAGGTAAGGCAAAAATTAGAATTTAGGGCTCCCCCATATTAACGACTAATGGATTTCCCATATCCCATTAAACACTTTAACCATTGCTCATTGGCTCACAGGGAATATTACTTTCCCTCTAGTCTCAAACGAAATATAAATAATAAAAATACTTTAGGAAACTTCTTTTCAGGATCTGCTCTTAACTCATATTAACACTCATGGAAAGTTATGCAACTACTGGACTTTGAAAGACAAATGGAACCTTTAAACACCTTTTTTTTTTTGGTGCGGTACGCGGGCCTCTCACTCCTGCGGCCTCTCCCGTTGCAGAGCACAGGCTCCGGACGCGCAGGCTCAGCAGCCATGGTTCATGGGCCTAGCTGCTCCGCGGCATGAGGGATCTTCCCGGACTGGGGCACGAACCCGTGTCCCCTTCATCAGGAGGCGGACTCTCAACCACTGTGCCACCAGGGATGCCCTTTTTCTTTTTTTTTAATGCTAAGTTCCAGCTATGATATTTGACCATAAAAAAGCCTTCACAATGTTGTGGTTCAAATGCTTTCATTCATAATTTCATAACTTTCATCAATATTTTGTATTAAAATGGAAAAATTAATACCCTATACTTTTCCTAAGAACATATCTTAGTTGCTAAAATTTTTACAAAATTAAAATGTCAGACTTGGAAGGGTCATACAGATACACAGTCTTCCAGACAAACAAAGTTTTCACTTATTTCCTCATAGTTCACAAAATGCAGAAGAGAGAAAATTATTTTAAAAATATGCATAGTAGTACAATTTCTGTTGCTATAGTGTTTTTATAACAATCCTAAAAGGGAACTTCAAACCCTTCATATCTCATCTTTTCAATAAAGGAAATGAATCCAGAATTTCAACAGTCTTATCGCATCTATAACTTCCACCACATCTATTTTAAGAATGAATTAACCCAACACCATTTGTATCCTTTCTCTTCCATATCTTTTAAGCTAAAGCATACTGAAGAATTGACAATTCTAAAAATATTTTCCCAAATTAGATATATTGATGATATACTTGATTCTAAGATATGTTATTGGGGTTGCCGGTGAAAGTAGCTATCTTGTAAAATGGAATTTGGTGACATATTCACAAATGTTTCACGTTTGTCGATTGCACAGTAATTTTCCTACTTAGGCTTCAGAGAAAACATACAACATCCACTAAAACTTTCATTTCTACTTGAAGTGCAGAAGAATTCTCAGAGAAGACAAGTTTGGAGGTCTTTGCATTTTCAGTACAAATGTGCATTTCTCTTCTGAAATAGTGTATGATTTCAGGCCTCAATTTTAAACAACAAAAAAAGCATTAGAATGAAAAGATGAAATGTGTGGTCAACCAGGGGCTGACAATGTGAATTTCAGGTTTCCAGAAAACCAAAAGAAAACAAGGGATTTTCCTGAGAAAAATTAGGCTGAATGTTTGTATGTAAAGTTTACTGTTTATAACCCCTGGGTGTGGTAGAAGGGTCAAGAAAGCTCCATTCTTTTCAAAGGTGGTAGATTCTTATTTCTTTAATGTCAAATGACAAAGTGAAATTTCAAAATGTAGTAAACCTATCTTCCATATTCCATAATGTTTTATCTTCATCAGTCTGCTAGGCTACTTCTGGCTTAACATGATAAATGAATGAATGAATGAATGAATGAATAAGGTATTGCTTTAGTATACTAGTAGAACTTGAAGGTCTTGGGGCCAGGAATGAGACTCTAGAAAACAAAACTGAAGAATATCTTATTGCCTACAAAATGTGTCTACCTATGGAGTGGAAAATAATAATAGAAAAGCACCCAAACTTATGAATCATTCATTCATTCAGAGGTTTTTTATTGTTTACTGGGTACTAGATAGGCTGACATTGAAAAGCATACAGTCTACTGCCTTGGGGATACTGACAAACAGGAAATTACAATTTGACAATGGTCTTTTCAGAGCTTCAGACACAGTGCTAAGGTTTGAGCAATCATCGAGGCTTCTGGCCTAGGTGATATCTGAGCTGCAGTTAGGAGGGGCAGATTTAGGTAGGGGAATAATTGTATGGAGAAAAAGACATTCGAAGCACAGTCCCTCCTTTCCCCCAGGCAAAGCCTCAGGCACAAGGAAAGGATAGTTTGGGGAAATGCAGGTGGAACTGCAAGGCAACAAGTGTCAAAAATGACACTCCATTGGCAGTAGAGGATTACATTCTGTATGGCCTTGAGGGTATGCTAAGGTACATGGACTTCTTCCTAAGGCAGTGGGTAGCCATTGAATAATTTTAAGCAGAAGAATGATCTGTTTTAAGAAAGTCATTTCGGTGTGCTGTGGAATCAACTGGTATACTCTTGAGGGTGGAGCAGAGGGGGGTTGATGTTCCAGAGGGCTTGAGGGGCTACTGCTTGCGATTCGTGTGTGATATCATGAGGGTCTGCTCAAGGGAATGGAGAGAAGTGGACAGCTTTGAGAGGACTGGTGAGGAGGGGAGAGGTAGGTACCTAAGTCAATTCCATTTATTTGCTTTGGGGGGCCTGGCTGATAGTATTGAGAGAGGGAGTGCAGGGGAAGGCTGGGGCTCACGAGGCATGTTTGAAATAGAGATCGCATTTGGGCACCACACTGCCTTGCTGTACATTCAAATGAATTCAGCTGAATCTGGCTGAGGGAATAGCTGGCCAGGCCCAAAGCTTTATTTCCGTTGCTAGACTTAGACTAACAGAGGAACGTTGAATTATTGGCCTCTGTGAAGCCACTGACTCCAGAGGAGAAATTCTCCCTTCAGCAATGTTGGGCACTAGTCCATTTGGAACAAAAAAGCTGGAAGAGGAAAAGACAAAAACTTCATTTGGATATTGTAAAAGGAAAGAAGATATTTCAAAATTGTCTACGTAAAGAGGAGTTAATACAAGTATTGCACTCTGTAGCAAAATCTGTTTTATGTATAGTCGTTAAATTGTAAAGAAAAGTTATTTATGTGGACAGTTTACACAGTTTTTGAGTTTGTGCCTTGATTTACAAAAGTTCACTTTGTAGACTTGTTTTCCTCCATTGTCTTGCTAAATGTAATTCTCAATTCTGTGCTGTTTTCAAAAAATAATTAGTCATACCTAATTTGGGGATTCCATTAGTGGCAGCATCCCTGCACTTAATTACATACTATCTGTTGAATGACTCTATTTGTTTTGGGGCATCTAAGACAGGGAAGGTCCTTTGGGAGCCATGAATCCCTGAAATTATATACAAAGCTTGTGCATGGGTAGTTGACACCTTTGTCAAACAGTGAGTGCACTGGAGTTGGTGCTTGGACAGGCATGGGGTCAGGCTTTTCCAGGTCTCAGTTGTAAATCCTGTGATGTTGCCTCCTTTCTCTTTTCTCTCATTTATATTAGCTTGAGGCAGAGACTTTGGCTCAATATTATCTGACTTTCTGACGTATTTGGTTCCTGGCTGCAGGCAGAAAGGGTCTCTTCTAACAAAGCCATATATTCTTCCCTTCCTGCTTTCAGACGGGCTAGCGCTGATGAAGTGGCTGTCTCTTCTAAAGTAGTGAAGCAGTTTTGTCTCACTTGGCTCGTGATTGCAGGTAATGGAAAATAATTCTGTCTAATTTAAGGAGAAGGAATTTATTAGAAGGATATAAGGTAGGAGGCAAGGAGAGGCCAGGAAGTGGGAGCACAGGCAGGGTCTCACCTCTGAAATGCTCTGGTTAGGGCACTGCCACCGGCCCTACGTCCACTGTTGACAGTCTACTGACAGTAAGGCTATTATCACTACCCATCCCTACCACTGACACTGCACCATAAAGTTCATCTCTGCGTCACTCACTGGAGGTATGAAAGCTGGGGAAAAGAGCTCAGCACCTGAGACTAGGCACGTGTACCTGTGGTTGCTGCTGAGGCAAGACGAGGGTTCCTGTGTATCAGGAGGTGGGCCGTGTTTCTCTCCAGGGCTCACACAATGAGGATCCCTCCTAACTGGAAGGGGTTTGTGTAGCCAACAAATGACAAATATTCATTACAGTTTATTCTTTTGGCTACCTCTATTTGTTCTTCCGCACATATTTACATTACAAAATACCTTCACCCAACATAATGTAACTATTCCACATACAACTTACAATGCGTTTCTTCCTTCTGCAATGGGAGGAAGCCCAAAGTGACTCAAGCTCCAAATCCAGAAGCTCTGGGTGATGTGTCTATTTTCTCTAGTTTTGTACAATCCCACTTCAGAATTCTGCCACTAGTGACAGGATTACATCATTAATTACTCCCAACAAACCTCCTCAAGAAAAGGAAGCTTTATTAAAATGTGTAGATAAAGCCATGTCTCAACAGGGAAGAAGAAAATAGGTAGAGGCATTAGTTTTTGTTTCTGCAACTGGCCTTGAGGCAGAAGCTGGTATTTATAACTTTCTTCCTCCACCAAGCCTTTCTGTTTGCTTTGTACTCTGCTAGCACCTCAGCTGGCTGGGATTCTTTACCCAGTGGGGTCACTCAAACCTTCATTCCTGAGGGATCTAAGCTTTTGGTGGTTCTGCCTGAATAGATTGCCAGAGTCTTTGATTAACCTCAAGCCCTGGCCTTGGTAATATGAGAAGGTGTTCTATTTATTCACCTCCCTGCTTCCATTGTATAACAGCAATCCTATTTTTCCTTGAGAATTAGAATCAATCAAGCCAAGCTAAAATTCTCTCTCTCTCTCTCTCTCTCTCTCTCTCTCTCTCTTTCTCTCTCTCCCTCTCTCCCTCTCTCTTTTTGCCTGTCTTCATAATGACATAAGGAGTATGAAATGGCCCAGTGGAAGTCTCACCTCCATTAAATGCTGAAAGCATTCCTCTATTTTCTATTATCTCCACACCAGTAGCAGAGCCTGGAGATGATGGAATGGAAAGAAAAATTTTGTGAATTGTAATTAGTAGTTAGGTAATTGTGAATGGCACCATCTTTCCAGCCCTTGGTTCCTGGACTGATACAACTTGGCTTTGGGAAAAGCAGGATCACTTACTGCTTGCTGGTTCAGAATAGTTACTGCATCTACAGAAGCACACCATGAATTTTCAAGGTATTTCTCCTACATGATGACTTAAATCAATCTACACTAGCCTGTTCCACCTCTTTTTGACTCTAGATGTTGGGCACATGATAAAACCAATGTATCCAGTGGTCTTGTTTAATGTAAAGTAAATGCCTTGGTCAGAAGCAGTGTTGTTTAGGAGGCTAAGACTTGGTTTACCTTGATGTGGACAAATGCCCATTAGTTTTTATTCTATGGAGAGTGGTGGATAGCACTAGAAATCCTAGGTTCTCAGGAATTAGTGTTGGCTCTCAGACAGTGTCTTATATTTCTCTAAATATCTGAATTTTTTCTTTCCCTATGACACAGTTAACTTGGTAAATGCCAAAAGTCACGCAGTTAGTAAGTGGTGGAGCCAGAATTTGAATTCAGGTAGACTGACTCCCAAATACAAGCTCGTATCTCTTCTCTGAAATATGTTACTTACAATTTTATTATCCTTCAAGATCACTAGGCCCTTCTTTATTAATAGAGGCTTGGGCCTGGTAAATTACCTCGTTCTAGGAATTAGGAGAGAGGTCAAGAATTTAATTTCTGTATTGGTAGTCTTTTTTACCAGACCCCAAAGGTTTTTCAATTATATAATTCAAGTAAGACTTTAGTGGGTTGGCCTTCTATTTGAACTCCAGAAACCCCATGGTTGATTTATCATTGCCAAAACTACCTAGGTTGGAATGTTCTGATTGCTATAGTAACTATGCCTTTTTTCCCTCTGAGGATTAAATGCCACTTAATGGACATCTTACTAAAACCAAGGAAACTGATTCATTGGGCATTTCTCCCAGTAGCATCCCCAAGAGAACTATTATGAAAATACCTTTCCAAAATGCTGGTGCTATTCTCACTAATGTATAGCTTCTTGGTGAAAAAAGTGAGTTCTGGGCCCTCTCAGGGAATGTACAGAGTGAATTAGTTCACACATGGTAAATCCACTATGGTCTTCCTATTTTCTGAAGTATTTTCATTCCTTCCTTTTTGACATACCAAGGAATGTCTGGTATTTCAACGGAAAGGATATGGAAAAATAAATCCTCACTATACCTGTAGTTGCACTAGATCGAAAAACTTTTAAATTAAATTATAAATTTTATAAAAGCAAGTGCATGTACACACTTTCAAAAGCCAAGGAAGAAATAAGGCTTATGACAATAGACAGCAGCTTTCCCCCATTTCTGCTTTCAGGGATGAAGATTATCAACTATTAGCTCCTTCTTCTGCTATATTTCTAAATGATCTGCTTACTTAAGTAATTTGGAATTTTCTTGATTTTTCAGTTATAGATACTATCTATCACTTCCAGTGTAATTATAGCATAATTTTTGGTTAAATCAATACGGAATGTCTACATTCCTTTGACTATATTAATATTGTTATCAGCTGAGCTTATAGTGTAGTGATATTTTACTTTTGGTAAAGCTCTTTGTTTTTCTTGGAGTTGGTAATGAATTCTAACATTTTTGCTTATTTTATGTATACTCATTGCTAGCAATCACCAAATTCTTCAGATATATGGAACTCCTCACAATAAAATCATAAATCAAGTACAAATCTATCAATCTCATTTTTTTTTCTGAGCAACATCCCTTTTTGATCTGTCTGTTCTGCAATGTTTGTTATCTAGACCAAGTGTACATTTGTCATCCCGGAGCTTTTTGTTACATTTAAGCTGGGGATTGTCCTTACATTGCCCATACATTGAATCTCATTTCCTGGATGCCCTATCTTCCTTCTTCTTAGTTTTCTCTTTTGTATTTGTGAAGCATATCCTACTGAGAAAAGATTTTTGATAGGCAAATTTTCTACGATCCTTAATCTGAACATGCCTTTATTTTACCCTTACATTATCTTCTAGCTTCCAGTCTGATGCCACTATATTTTTTCGTCTTTTTTGTACCTCGCCTCTTGAAGTCAATAGGATTTTTAAAAAATCAGCAGTGTCTGGGATTTCTTATGAAAATTTTTAACCATATAGAAAATTTGAAAGAATTTTACAGCAAATATTCATATACTCTAACCTAGATTCTACCATGAACATTTTAATATGCTGTCTTTATCACGTATCTGTCCATCTAGTCATCCTTCTATCTACCCATTAAACCATCCTCCTTTTTTAGTGAATCTAAGTAAGTCGCAGAAATTAATATACTTCTCTTCAAATATTTCAGCATGCATATCAACTAGAGTTCAGTATTTGTTTACAGTTTTTGTTTTGTGGTAAAATTTTCATGTGATAAAATGCCCAAATCTTAAGCCTGCCATTAGATGAGTTTTGTGCAATCCAAACCACTATCAAAGTACAGAACATTATCATCACCGTAGAAAGTTCTGTCATATCTTTTCCCAGTCAATGCCTATCCCTAACTCCTTGAGGCAGCCATTTTTTTCTTACCACAGATTAGTTTATCTGCTCTAGAACTTCATGTAAATGGAATCATGTAGTCATTATTCCTTTGATTCTGATTTTTTTTTTGATCTGCATGTTTTTGAGACTCATCTATGTTGTTTCACATTTCTTTTTATCGTGAAGTAATTGTGTTAGTTTTGGTCCTCTGAGAAGCAGATAGAAAGACAGGATTAGATATGCAAAAGAGTTGAGGGAAATACTTGTGAAGGTTAAAGGGAAGGGGGTCAGTGTAAGTAGGAAGAGCCTCCAGACTGTCGTGTGGGTCTGACACTTGTGATGTAGAGGAGGATAGAAGGAACAATGGGTGGGAAGACTGCAGAGTATCTCTGAGAGTTTCAGGCAGGCCAATGGGGAGTCCTCAAGCCGGAGTTGCCTGTTAAAGGAGTCCCATGGTCTCCATTATTATACCTACCACGTCCAGTCATCTACTAGAAGCAGCCATGAGAAACCTAGGAGTTGATCCAGAGGGGGATTAGCTGGGGCTGTCAGTGAGTTATGCCTACCCCAGCAGATCTGAGTGGTGTCTATTCATGACCACCACAGTAGCATTCCGTTGTATGAATATAACACAATTTGTTTATTTATCCTTTTAGTGATAGAAACCTAGACTGTTTCAAATTTTTGGCTGTTAGGAATAAAGTTTCTATCAATACTCTTAAACAATTCTTTTTATATGCATATATCTTAATTTCTCTATTATAACTACCTATGGGTGGAATTATTAGATTACAGGCTTGGGTGTATGTTTGTTTTTATAAAAATTGCCAGAGTTTTTCCCAAAGTGGCTGTATAATTTGTCACTCTTACCAATAATGTATGAGAATTCTAGTTGCTCCATATACTGATTAACATTTAGTGTTTTTAACTTTAGCCATCTTGTAGATGTGTAATTGATCTCATTGTTATCTTACTTTGCACTTCCCAGATGTACACTGAATACTTTTTCATGTACTTTTTGATCATTAATTTATTTCCCTTCTGAAGAAGACCATTCAATTTTTACTTTACTGAATTGAATTGTCCATGGATCATACTGTCTTAACATGCATCCCCCTAATTCTCCTTCAAACCCTGTATCACAAAATTAAGTGTGAGCAGATAACTTTTGGCCTACTTAATTCAAATTTTTAATGATGTGAACTCTACATCTTTCTCTAGGAAATGATATAACTTTAATTTTTCCAAAAAATAGTGCATTTTATTTTCTTTAGTTGAGAAATATGTCAAAAACCTTTATGGGTTTCAGTTCCCATCTGTTCAATATAGCAGGTGTGAATTTGGTGGTTGCCACTGAGGGGATACTGCTTGTTTGGAGGATAAGTCAGGCCTTTCTGGAGTTGTTTGTCTACATAGTGGCTTAACGCAATAAGAGTTTATTCTTTTTCATAAATCTGCGGTATGACTGGGAAAGTTCTTCTGCTTAACGTAGGGTTGGCTGGGGCACTGGGATGGTTAGAAAGTCCAAAATAGTCTCATTTGTATGAACAGCAACCGGTACTGGCCCCTTGCTGGGAATTTAGCTGGGGCCTCAGTTGTCCTCCACCTGGGCCTTCCTGCATGGCTTCTTGGACGTCCCCAGTATTGGATTCCAAGAAGGAGCCTTCCAAGAGGGCAAGTCTTAATGTGCAAGCACTTATCAAGCTTCTGCCTACTTTACTGGTGCTAGTGTCCCATTTGCCAAAGCTAGTCACATGTAAGGCCAGAGTCACATAGGGAAAAGACTCCTGGGTGGTGTGCTTCACTGAGGGTCATTGAAGTTTACCACAACTTTCCTGAGGTATTCCTTGGTCTCATTCTCTGCTTATGCAGCTATTTCTTTTTTCCTTGATAGCTCTGTTTGTGATTCCCTCTAGAATCTAATTTTAAATCTTTTTTTTTTTACAAAAAATTAATTTATTTATTTTTGGCTGCGTTGGGTCTTCGTTGCTGCGTGCGGGCTTTCTCTAGTTGCAGCAAGTGGAGGCTACTCTTCGTGGAAGTGAGCGGGCTTCTCCTTGAGGTGCTTCTCTTGTTGTGGAGCACGGGCTCTAGGCGTGTGGGCTTCAGTAGTTGTGGCATATGGGCTCAGTAGTTGTGGTGCACGGGATTAGTTGCTCTGCAGCATGTGGAATCTTCCCGGACCAGGGCTCGAACCCATGTCCCCTACATTGGCAGGCAGATTCTTAACCACTGTGCCACCAGGGAAGCCCCTAATTTTATAATCTTCTAAAAATTATCTTTCTTATTTTTTTGGTCTCTATCCAATGTTTGAATAAAAGTTTAAAATTCAAACACGTTTTAAAACAAATATAATTTAAAAACAAAAAGTGATGTGAATATAAGAGATAAGGAGGAGGTCCTAATTTTTCCCCTTTTCCTTATATTAACATCTTAAATTATCTCAGCATTAAAATTGTATATATCTTTAAGAAAATACAACATCTTGGTTTTTTGTTTTGGTGTTTTTATTTTTTACCTTGAAAATATTCAAGATGCTTGGAAGGAGTTTATTTGAGAGTGGTGGTGATTTCCTCCTCTCTTTAAATTAATTTTTCTTAAGTTTGAAATTATAGAGTGGTGGCAATCAAAGTTTTTTTGTAAAGTTTTTTTACATTAATAAAAAGCCATACTCATTTATATTATACAATGGGAAAGGACCTTAGTAATAGTGAATATCACTGTTTAAGCACTTTCTGTTTTGGAGTGATGATGGTAAGTGATAGAGATAGTGGATACTGAGTACACCTACTTTAGCAATAGGGTGTGAATTATTTATATTGAAATGTATACCATATATATTTCAAATATAACTTACTGGGTAATCCTAACCTCCCCCTTTCCTCACCAAAGATTCACTGTTGATTCAAGTATCTGTCACTACAGCCTTTAATAAACTAAACTGGTAGTATTGAATTTAAATTAACAGTAAATTATAGTTAAAAACCAAGGGTAGAAGCAATTGATTACTCTGACCAACTCAATATCAAGGATGCACTGGTAACAAGCCATCTTGAAAAATGTATGAGAATTCTAATTAGTGTCTCACAGCTAAACTATGTATGGAAGCCAGTTGACTCAACACTTTTCTTCAGAATGCAACATAATTCTTTAAGAAACTTATTTTTCTATTCTTCTAGAAAACCATTAGAATATGGAAAATTCTAGCACTCTGGGAATTTTACTCCTCAATCTCTGGAAAAACTACTTGTGCCCCCAAAATATGTTAGAAATATCCCAACTTCAGGGGTGGTCTCTTCCTTTTCTGTAAAAATACACACACATACACACACACTCCAAACTGTCTAACCTTCAGCATCAGGAAGGATAATCTACTTTGGGAAATTGGTTATAAAACCCCAAATGCACTGAGGTTGAATAGCTGTGAGATAAATTTTAATCTCACTAGTCAAACCATGGCTTGTTCTTGATGTCATTGGAAGTGATATAAGTGTACTAGTCCCACCACAATAAAATGTTCATTGTTTCTGAATTCTACTAATTTTTTGAACTATGAAAAAAATGTATTCATCTAAGAAAGTGATTGAGGTGAGATAGGACAAACTGAAGTGGTTTTGAGTACCATTTTTATATGTGAATGGGGACCCAATGGATGTGACTTTCATTTTCCCACTTCTCAGTTAGTGGGTGGTTGTTTCCTCCTCTTTTTTTCCCAGGAACTGAACAGTATTTTTAGGTTTTTTTCCTGAAGTTTTTTTTTTTTTTAAGTTAATATAGAACCTGTGTGTTTAGTCACTATTCACTAAAAATCACATGCCATATACACTGTAGAGATATATTCGCCTGATTTCAAACTGCAAAGTCTTCTTGGCATTCTTAAATGAAGGGAGCATTTAACTTTTGAATTAGTTAACAACAACCCCAAGTGAACAATTCTAAATGAAAAATCAACATTTGAAAAAAATCGCAAATATACAGTCATTATAAAAAACTTGAAAAATATGATTGAAAAAAATAAAAGCTCAGGAGCCCATGAAACACACTATTAATATTTTCGACTATATCTGTTAGGACTATTTTTAAGTAATATATATAAGGTATAGGATAATTTATTGAAATAATAATTTTTCTTTTATCCTTTTGCTGTAGGCAATTTCTCCTTTCATTTTCCAAGGTAGTGGCTAAATATTTTTTCCTTACCTTAGGAAGTTGATAATGGCTTTTGTGTGGCAGGGCCAGAAGTAAAAATTGCCAGACAAAGAAAAAACAATGCATGTTGAGAGCTTTTGTTAAAGGTGGACTCATGGAGAAGTGAAATCAGATTGGCTAAGTGGAGGAGGACTTCCAGGAACTGGGCGAAGCTGGGGAGGAGCTTCACCTAGGACTGGATATGGGGAAAGATGTGGGAGGCCTTCTGCGCCCTGCTGTCCTCCCAGGACTCCAGGGACTGTCGGGGCTTCTAGGGGACTGGATGAATGGTTTCCTCTGAGGCTGGGTACCAAGTACTATGGTGCTCCATCTTGGTACTGGCCCTGGGCTCAAACTCGGCATCTCACCAGCAAAGTCTTCGACTTCAGGGTACCAGGCAGGATGGGACGATGAACACAACTGCAGCAACCAGTTTGGACTACAGACCAAGGGGATTAGAGCAAGGGGAGCTTTCCCAAATGCCCTGGCCTACATATGCTTCTGGGCTTCTTGCATAAGCCTAAAGGGGAAGAAGGTCCTACACACTTGACTAAATAAAAATCCCCACCGTTCAAATTGGTGGGCATTTGGAGGAAATACTGTTTTAGAGACACGTATGTGACATTTTAGGGTAAAATTCTGATCCGCTGTATGTAAGAGTCTAGCTGGCCCTGCACCCAGGTTGAGTCACAACCCATGGAACTGCAAACATTTGATTGGGTGCCCCAATATGACTGAGATTTCCTTCCATCTGAGGATCCAGGAAGTAATTTAAGTTTATTTGAAGAAAATAAAGAAGCTGTGCTATTTCTTGAAACCTAGCACAGTGGTTCAGAGTGGAAACTCTAAATTGCTGTATAGGTTCAAGTCATGTCTCTGCCATTTAGGATCAATGTGACCTTGGACAAGTGACTTAGCCTTTCTGTTACTTGGCTATTCTATCTACAAGATGAGATCAATAATAGTACCCGTGTCATAGGGTTGTTTTCAGGAATGAATGAGTTAGAACAGTAGAACAATGTCAGGCACCTAGTAAGAGCCTAATAAACATTAACTGTTGGTGTTAACTTTTGTAGTAGCCTGGGATTGTTCCCACTACTTGTGGGTCCACATCCAGGATTGCTGAGCATGTTCTGCAGCACCCATCTGTTCCAAAGATGCATTAGAACCCTCAAAGGATGTTTCTTTGAATCAGTATTTTCGCCCTTGTTGGTAAATTGTTGGGCTGAGATGAAGCCAGCTATCAGAAGGCACTGTGGCTTCTGGGTCCATTAGGAGACAGTAATGAGAGTGAGGTAGAAAGGATCTTAAAGAATGCTTAAAAACCTCTTTGTGGTCAGAGGGAGGTAAAGGAAAGAAGGGGAAGCAAATGCACCCTTTTTAGTATGTGCTCATGACATGACTTTCTCTAGGATTCTTAGATTACAGAAGAAATGTAGAAGGTAAACTCTAAGAGCTCCATATGCACTTTGAATTTACACAAAAACAAAAGCTCTTCTTGGAGAGTGAGAGGTACCCATTGGCTGCTGTTGCTCTGGGTCCTGGGGTTAAAACACACCAGAGGTACTGCTGAGAGCATGGGCTATCTTACTGGGCCAGGAAATGAGGGAAAGTGTTCTGCTGTGAGGGTAATAATAAATTATTGAAAACTGGAGGTGGTTTCTTAAAGGAAAAAGCCATTTACCACCTTGCAACATACCACACATACCCCTTTGAAACGTGCCTTGGGCATTTGGCTGAGATGCGGCAGCAAGCGTGGTTCCCTGGGCTTAGAAATGGTGAGTGATGGAAGAATTTAGGCACAGTGGCAGCGGAATTCCTTCTGCTGTTTCACTCTTAGGTGTCTTGTTCACTGCAGATTTTTGGTATATAAGCATTAACAAGTTAAGGAATTTCTTTTTTATTTCTACTTCAAGGGTTTTGTTTTTGAATGGGTTTGTATTTTATCAAATGCCATTTCTGTATTTGCTGGTACAGTGGTGAACTACAGTAATAGGTTTTAAAATATTAAATCAGGCTTGCATTGCAGTGAGGAAGCTTACTTGGTTGTGGTATGTTGCATTGCGTATATTGTTGGAATCAGTTTGCTCATATTATATTAGGGCTTCTTAAATGTATGTTCCTATGTAAAATTGGTCTTTAATTTTCTGTTTTTGTACTGTCCTTTTCAGAGTATGGTATTTGAGGCTATACTCATCTCATTAAATGATTTTAGACTCTTTCTAGAGTTTTAATTCTCGGAAGCAGTAAGTGTAAGAGAAGAATTACCTTTTTCTTGAATATAAGTTAGAATGTACCTGTTTATCTGGTCCTGGTAGGAATTACTCTTGTTATTGTTGAAAGATATTTAGCTCCTGATACCATTTCCTCAAAGGTCAAAGGCCAATTCAGGTTTTTAATTTTTTATGAGTTAATTTACTTATGTTAGGATTTTGGGGGATAATTGGTTACTTCATTCAAGTTTTTAAATTCATTGGTTTAAAGAGATTCATGGTTTTCTCTTGTGATTTGTTTTATTAATGTCTTTTTTTTGCATGTATTCTTCTCTGTGCATTGTTTTAGGGCTTTTCTATTTTCCTTGATCAATATTATAAGAGGTGTATTTATTTTATGAATTATTACAAGAGGATTGCTTTTAGATTTGTTTCCTAGTTTTTTCTTTTTTAAAAATTTCATTAATGTTTTCTACCTATTAAACATACTTTAGAATTTTCTTTTACTGAGGGTATTTAGGTATCAAACTTTCTTAGTGTTCATTTGCCTGAAAATGTCTTTAGTTTGCTTTCATTCCTTTTTTCTGTTTTTTATTGACGTATAGATGATTTACAGTACTGTGTTAGTTTTAGGTGTACAACATACTTATTCAATATTTTTATAGATTATACTATAACGTTCTTGTAAAACATTGGCTATATTCCCTTACTTTCACTCTTAAAAGATATTGGCTGGTTTTATACTTCTAGGTTGACACTTATTTTCTCTCTGTGTATCAGCTATTCATCTAACAGTTGTTCATTTGGGAATAATATATCTTTTGTTTTGTTTTTTAAATTCTGGTGGTTCTTAAAAGTTTCTGTTTTTCTTTGGTGTTTGAAGTTTCATTATGGTAAGTCTAGAGATATGGATTTCTTTTTTTTTTTTTTTTCTGTACGCGGGCCTCTCACTTTTGTGGCCCCTCCCATTGCAGAGCACAGGCTCCGGACACACAGGCTCAGCGGCCATGGCTCACGGGCCCAGCCGCTCCGCGGCATGTGGGATCTTCCCGGACCAGGGTACAAACCCGCATCCCCTGCATCGGCCGGTGGACTCTCAACCACTGTGCCACCAGGGAAGCCCTGGATTTCTTTTTATTTATCCTGCTTGGCATTTTATAGGTATTTTGAATCAGAGCGTTGATATCTTTCATCAGTTCTGGAATATTCTCAAATGTTGTTATCTTCAAATAATTATATCTGGCCCTTCCTCTTTTTTCCATATGAAACTGTCTTGATATATGTTAGTCTTCTTACTCTATTCTACATGTCCCTTATTTTCTCTTTGCCTCTTTGTGGTACATTCTGGATAACTCAGATCTATCTTCCAGTTAATTATCTTTTGAGATATGTGTAAACTAATATTAAATCCATACATTTATAATTTTTACCATTATATTTCTCATTTGTAAAAGTTTTATTTGATTCTTAAAAATCTGCTTAGTCATTGCTTGTAGTCTTAATATCTGCAGATATTTTCATTAATGCCTTTTATTTCTTTAAACGTGATGAGTATAATGTTTTCAGAACCTGTGTCCTGATATTTTTAGTTTCCAAAATTCCTATATTTCTGGCTCTTCTGTTCGTTGTTTTTGCTTATTCTTCCTCAGAGAGCTTTATTTCTTTGTATGACTAGTTACTTTTGACTATGATTTGATCATTTTTATTGTCAGTTTATTTGGAGAAATTCTTTGAGCCTAGGATCTAGGTGATCCCTCCAGATAGGACTGTATTTGCTTCAGCTAAGCTGTGATAGCCTTGTAATTCTTGGATCACTCTGAATTACATTTATGAATTGGGAAATTTTGGTCTGTCTGGGTAGGAAAGGTTCAGGCTGAAGAGGCTACTTTCCAGTCCCAGATTTTTAACAATAATCCACTCCCCTCCTTTCTTAGTGTCTATATAGAGGAGAGTTTGTTTCTACTCACCCTTGAGAGGTTCACAACTTGAGAGTCAAGTTTTATAAGCAGAGGAAATTTTCTCCCCTTAGGTTCCCCCTTTTGATTGGGCTTTGAAGCTTATCCTTATCTCTTACTCCTGCCTGTATAAAGCTGTGAAAATCTAGGTTTAGAGCAGCATCTGGGAATTGTTTACTTTTCTGCCAGCTTATCTGTGCTTTTATGAAGACTATTTTATTTTTAATCTAAGACTTTCAGTTGATTTCAATGAAAGGGTGATCCAACTACTTAGCTTACTATGTTAGCAGAAACTCAACAGTGTTAGGTGTTTATCTTAATGTGTATAAGAAATCATTTAACTAGCATATCAAATCTGTGATTTTACTAATATTTTACAGAGTGCAATATTCATTAAAATAAGGAGTGGATTTAAAATTGATTGAAAAGTATGTAGATCAGGCATAAATCATGAAGATGGTAAGCCACATGACTACTGTATTGACATATGTAAAGAGTAGGTTTCCATTGATGGTGAGAGCAGATGCAGAGACTACTGGGGTATGTTAGATAAAGCTGACATAGTCAAAGGGTGGAGAGTGAAGCCTGAGCAGCCACAATTAAGAACAGAAAGAAAAGAAACATTTCTCAGGTCACGTAGATATGCAAGCTCCTAGACCTCAAAATCTTTATCAGGGTGTCAGACAGTTTCAAGTGGTAACATGGGTCATTGAAGATCACATCAGAGCTTCTGGAAGCTAATCTGCCTCCTCCAGGTCTACCTTAAATATGGAAGGCCAGAGCCATTTATAGGTAGGCTGGTTTGGCTGTGTGTTGGATATCCCCTTGTCATGAGGTGCCAGGTGCACCTCATTAATCTCAGTGTTGTGCATGTACAATATGACTGCAGAGCACATTTTGGTACAGAACACTCAGGTCAGACACACAGCCCCCATCTATCACCTTCTCCCTAGCCCAGGCTGCTCAAATCTGGTTCAGGGATGTTTCTGAACTCAGTGCTATGGCACAAGGTCAAAGATAAGTTGCTCAGACCTCTCTGACTACAGTCCTTACAGGAACAGCTGAAGGTTTAGCAACACAGGTCTAGTAGAAATAGTTTGTCAGGAATTATGGGTTATCAGGCAGCACCACAAAGGGAAAAGCTATCACACTCAAATTAGCATAATTTGAGAAGAGTTTATAAAATAGACTAATTACAAAGAGGTGTGTGTGTGTGTGTGTGTGTGTGTGTGGTAGTGGTGGGGAAAAATGAGGGAAAGAAAGGACAGAAACCTGGAGCTAGCAGAAACAAGCTTTCACCATTCCTAGAGCTGAATGGACAATGGGAAGAGGATATTACCAAAACCTAGAAGGAGAGACTATCTTATAGAGCAGCCACCTAGAATATAAAAGTGACCTTCTATCAAGGGACACAGGCTGTGCAAGATGAAAGAACAGAATGGGAATTAGGAAAACAAATACTCTGGCCTCAGTTTCCTCCCACTCTCAGTTTCCTACTGGTCAAACCAAAATGGAAGCCAGAGGACTTGGGAGCCCATTGGTATAATCCATGCCAGTCAGCTTCCCTAGATAGTGAGCAAGGTGGAGAAGGGTGGAGATTAGATTTGGAGACGGAATGAAGTCAAAGATTTCTGGCATCTCAGAACTGACCTATAATCCAAGATGAGTCAATAACTGCATCAATTTGTAAATCAACTGAAATGTCTGATGCTTCACATGTGTAATCATCAGTAAAATTTCTTCACTCTTATTTCAACAAGAACTTATTCAGTGTGTCACTCATACTGATTTTCTTCACATTTTGTAGTTCAGTCTTTCTAATTTCACCTACTTTATGCTCTTTGGATGTTATTCTGATTATAGGTCTTTCATACTTTCCCAAAATATACTAGTTTTCCAGGAACTCTGCCACTGGCCTATTTCTTACTCCTCAAAATTTTTGAACTGTCTTGGATAAAATCCATGTAGACAGAGTATTTATTGATATTGGGTCATGCTAACTCATTTATCACTTCTGTCTTACTGACTTTGAACTCAGTGCAGTGTGGTATAGAGGCAGTTGAGAAGAATGTTCACTAGGGCTTTACCCTTTTCAGGAATCATGTCAATAATGATTGTATGGTGACTTTTATTGATGATTATACTACACTTGTGTGCATAGATGAATAATATATAACTTGAGGTACTTTGGATAATTTATTTGGTAATAGAATTCTTAAAACTTAGAACGTTTGAATATTGGACTGTATTGGGTTTCCGAGAGGAAATCGTAGTTTAAATGAAGTGGCACCAATAGACCATGTTGTGCGGAGGCTCACATAAAGAGGAGGCACAAAGGACTTAATATTTTTTGATCACTTCCACAGGCCAGTTGATGTGTTAAGTATTTTACACATGGCATTTAATTGAATCACATAAACATTACAACTCATCAGGTTATCTGAACTGAGAGAAACATATTTTAAGCTTCCAGAAAAATATTATTGGATAGCATTTTAAGGTCTTTACAACCAAAGTAAAGTAAATATTTGAGGTAGGAGTCTCTCTTCTCAGTGGTAGCCCAGGAGTCCAGTTACTATTCAGTAGAAAGGTTTAAGTGTCCCAAGACACGTGAGGATAGCAAGTGCCCTGGATGATTGTAGTGTTCTGCCTGTCTTCCCAGAGGTTATTCCATTCCATTGCTGTACTATTACTTGTGTTTTTGTTTGTTTGTGTTTTTTTGGAAAAATTCAGTCTAGCCACATAAAATCCTCAATACGCCCCTATGAGGCCCTAAATGACCTGACTCTCTACTTCTCTAGCTTCAATTCACAATTCACACTACTTATACTACTGTTGCCTGGATCGTTCTTACCAATGTCTATTTCTGAAAAGTTCCCGTTCTTCTTTCAGGTTTCAGACTAAATGTCACTTCTTCAAGGAAGCCACCACTTGTCCCTCCACATCAGTAAGGTTCCCTGGTATTCTCTCTAATAGCATCTTTCATTTTTCCTTCAGATTTCTTTTTTTTTTAAGATTTAATTTTTTTAAATTTATTTTTGGCTGTGTTAGGTCTTTGTTGCTGCGTGCAGGCTTTCTCTAGTTGTGGCGAGCGGGGGCTACTCTTCGTTGTGGTGCACAGGCTTCTCCTTGCAGTGGCTTCTCTTGTCGCGGAGCACGGGCTCTAGGCGTGCGGGCTAGTGGCATGTGGGCTCTAGAGCACAAGCTCAGTAGTTGTGGTGCACTGCTCTAGTTGCTCCGAGGCATGTGGGATCTTCCCGGACAAGGGATCGAATCCGTGTCCCCTGCATTGGCAGGCGGATTCTTATCCACTGTGCCACCAGGGAAGTCCCTCCTTCAGATATCTTACTGTCCTTTGTAAGTATACATTTGTTTCTGTGGTTGTTTTCCTAACGTCTGCCTTTCCCATCAGACTGTATGTTCCACGAGGTCCATTGTGGTATCCCTATACGTGGCCTAAGGCACTAACTAGGTCAATAACCTGTGCCAAATGAGGGAATAAGTGACTAAAGTGCAGTCCCTGTCCTCAAGGCATTTCATGTTAGAGATGGCTATGTAAACAAATACCATCCCTTCAGTGTGGTAAGTCCTGGGAAAACTGGCACACAGTAACACACATAGAGCATATCAGGAGAGCCCTGCATGTAGGCTCAAGCCATTGGTCCCTTGGAGAAAAGAATGAACTCTTTCTTTTCAGTAAATACCATATTGAATATATGATAACTCAGCTAGTGACAAGGGACTGAACGGTAGAGACACTCATATGTGATGAGGACACAGTCACAGATTTCCTGGCATTTGCATCAATTTACATTACCAAGGACTAAGGAAAAAGCTAAACAAAATGAAATGTAAAATGTAATTAGGAACAGCCAAGCCAATCTTGAGAAAAAAGAACAAAGCGGGAGGTATCATGCTCCCTGACTTCAGACTGTATGACAAAGCTACAGTCATCAAAACAGCATGGTACTGACAGAAAAATAGATACATAGACCATTAGAAGAGATTAGAGAGCCCAGAGATAAACCCACACACATATGGTCAATTAATCTATGGCAAAGAAGGTAAAAATATATAATGGGCAAAAGACAGTCTCTTCAATAAATGGTGCTGGGGAAACTGGATAGCTACATGTAAAAGAATGAAATTAGAATATTTTCTCATACTACATACAAAAATAAACTCAAAACGGATTAAAGACCTAAATGTAAGACCAGAAACCATAAAACGCTGAGAAGAAAACATAGGTAGAACACTCTTTGACATAAGTCATAGCAGTATTTTTTGGATCAGTCTCCTCAGGAAATGGAAACAAAAGCAAAAACGAACAAATGGGACCTAAGTAAATTTAAAAGTTTTTGCACAGCCAAAGGAAACCATTGACAAAATGTAAAGACAACCTACTGAATGGGAGAAAATATTTGCAAATGATATGATCGATAAGAGGTTAATATCCAAAGTATATAAATAGCTCATACAACTCAATACCAAAAAAGCCAAACAACCTGATTAAAAAATGGGCAGAAGACCTGAATAGACATTTTTCCAAAGAAGACATACAGATGGCCAACAGGCACATGAAAAGATGCTCAACATTGCTAATCAGAGAAATGCAAATCAAAACCACAATGACAGGACTTCCCTGGTGGCACAGTGGTTAAGAATCCACCTGCCAATGCAGGGGACACAGGTTCGAGCCCTAGTCCTGGAAGATCCCACATGCCACGGAGCAACTAAGCCCGTGAGCCACAACTACTGAGCCTACGCTCTAGAGCCTGCGAGCCACAACTACTGAAGCCCACATGCCTAGAGCCCTTGCTCCCCAGCAAGAGGAGCCACCACAATGAGAAGCCCATACACTGCAACGAAGAGTAGCCCCTGCTCACCACAACTAGAGAAAGCCCGTGCACAGCAATGAAGACCCAACACAGCCATAAATAAATAAATAAATTTATAACAAAACAAAACACAATGACATATCACTTCACACCTGTCAGAATGGCTAGCATCAAAAAGACCAAAAATAACAAATGTTGGCGAGGATGTGGAGAAAAGGGAACCCTCCTACACTGTTGGTGGGAATGTAAATTGATGTGGCTGCTATGGAAAGCAGTATGGAGGTTCCTCACAAAACTGAAAATAGAACTACCATATGATCCAGCAGTTTCACTCCTGAGTATATATCCAAAGAAAACAAAAACACTAATTAGAAAAGATACATGCAACCCAGTGTTCACAGCATTATTTATAATAGCCAAGACATGGAAGCAACCTAAAGGCCCATCAACAGATGAATAGATAAAGAAGATGTGGTATATACTTATATGACAGTATATTACTCAGCTATAAAAAAGGATGAAATTTTGCCATTTGCAACAACATGGATGGACCTGGAGCATGTTATGCTTAGTGATATAGGTCAGACAGAGAAAGACAAATACTGTATGTTATCACTTATATATGATAACATTTATTTTGAAAGTGTTCCATGTGTCTATTACACAGTCAAGGTTTATCCTTAGAATTTAATAACTGATGAGGACTAAATTAAAATAGAAGTTTTATCATATCCATTACCTTTACTAAATCATTCTCAAGTGTGTATACAGTTGTCCCTCAGTATCCATGGAGGATTGATTCCAGGATCCCCCACAGATACCAAAATCTGAGGATGATCAAGTCCCTTATATAAAATGGTGTAGAATTTGCATATCACCTATGCACATCCTCTAAATCTAAAAAGTAAATCTAAAGAATAAAAAAAATCTAAAAAATAAAACAAATGAATATGACAAAACAGAAACAGAGTCAAAGAGAACAAACTAGTGGTTACCAGTGGGGAGAGGGAAAGAGGGAAGGCGAAGACAGAGGTAGGGGTTTAAGAGATACAAACTACTATGTATAAAATAAATAAGCTACAAGGATATATTGTAAAGCACAGGAAATATAGTGAATATTTTATAATAACTTTAAATGGAGTAAATCTATAAAAATACTATGTTGTATACCTGAAAATAATATAATACTGTAAATCAACTATACTTTAATTTAAAAAGTAATGGGATCCATGCCTGTACAGGGCTTACCCACATAACCCCCCCAGGGTAATCTTCTATACTCTCTGTTTACCTTTCTGCTAGTTGATTGGAGAGGACCCACAAACACCTGAAGGGTTGAACTTGAAGTTCTGAATGACCACACAGGATGTCCTCCCACCCCCCAATGAAAACTCACACTGGACTGTGGTATGAACTAGAATAAATATATATTGTCTTTAGCTACTGAGAAAAAATGTAATTAGGATCAAAATAGATGTATACATTGAGCTGTATGGGTAGTAAGAGAAGGAAACAGGTCACCCTGAGAGGGATTCTTGATGGAACAGCCCTTTGAAGTTGACCTTGAAGCATCAGCAGGACCTAGGTAGGTGAGATTGGGTAGTGGAGTATAAAGGGAAAGATTCATTATAGGCAGAAGATACTCGGGAAGAAAAGGTACACAGAACACTATGGAGGTGGTTTGAGGGAAGGAGTTGTCTTGATTCAGCTGGGAATATTGGTAAGGGTCTTAGGTAGGCAGAATTCTAAAATACCTACCCCTTCAAAGATTTTTTTCTAATCCTTGGAACCTGTGAATATGATGAGATATCACAATTATGAATGTGTTATTTACATGGAAAAAGGGACTTTGCTGCCTTTCAGCTTTCACTTTACCTTCTTGGTGGTCTTCAGTCACAGCTGCAGCCTCCAAGCTGGATTTCCAGGAGTCTGTCCTTCTCTAACCTTCGGCTCAAATATAGAGAGAAGCTCTTTCTATTTTTTCCATTAGCACAGTTTACACGGGCTGGAGCTTCAAAATGACTGGGGAAAAATGAAAAATATAGAGACAGTATAAGCAATATAGCCATTTTGGTGTGCAAAGCACACAATTCTGAGTCCATAACTACAGAGTGCACCACTTTGCATTCTGTCTGGAGTCAAGTGCAGGCACCCATAGTTTTCAGGAAACTTCCTCACATCCTGGCCCTCATATCCTGGCCCTCACATCCCTGTGGTTACAACGATCATAATGCCTACCATTTGGGCAAGGTCCTATAAAGATATTAGAATAAACGTTGTCTTGTAAACATTGATCTTAATAAACAAAGACTTCACTGTTTTCTGATTTAAAAAACAGTACTGTTTTATTGTGTAACACTTGAAAATGAGATTAAATTAGAAGGAAGAGGGACTTCCCTGGTGGTGCACTGGTTAAGAATCTGCCTGCCAATGCAGGGGACATGGGTTCGAGCCCTGGTCCGGGAAGATACCACATGCCACGGAGCAACTAAGCCCGTGTGCCACAACTACAGAGCCTATGCTCTAGAGCCTGCAAGCCACAACAACTGAGCCCGTATGCCACAACTACTGAAGCCCGCGTGCCTAGAGCCCATGCTCTGCAACAAGAGAAGCCACCACCATGAGAAGCCTGCGCACCACAACGAAGAGTAGCCCCCGCTCACAGCAACTAGAGAAAGCTCGCAGGCAGCAACAAAGACCGAATGCAGCCAAAATAAATAAATAATAAATAAACAAATAAATATATTAAAAAAAGATTACATTGGAAGAAAATTAAAAACCCCATAATCTCACCATCTGTTTATACATAATATATTTATTAAAACATAGAATAGTACTATTTGGATATTAGCTCTCTTCTCTTAATTACAGATTGGATAGCTCGATTTTTCTTCCATCATTAAGATCAGGGGAGATGGAGTAACTTCTGTGTCCCTTGGGACCTCAATTCTTATGTCCTAAAGTCAAGAATCTAAAACATTACTTCATCCACCTGTTAAGCATTCTGTCTCTTACCACAGAGGTGTGGCTTTGTTGTTATGGGCCTTTCAGCAGAGGATGCAAGCATGTTTAATTTAGTCAGCATAATGTTTAAGACAGTTGATTTTAAATACTTCTAAGTAGAAGTGTGTACTGCCAGAATCACACATTCACTTCACTTATCTAGCTCCTAATGGCATTTGAGATTGTGACCATCACCTTAAGAAGATCATCTAAAACAAGGAGTAATCTAAAGTAACAAAATAACTAGTCTTCTTACAATATGAATTATGTAAATATCTAATAGGAGATTGTTCCCTTCATATAAACCCACTCTCCCATTATATATTAGGGAGGAAATATTAATAAAATAATGGCCCATTATGGAAGAAGAAGGCCACAACTGTGGCACAGATATGGTTCAAATTTGAAGGCTGTGAAGTGGTCCTCCTATACCTATGCCTTCAGAGTTCTCTATCAGCTGCCAAGAGAGAGACAAAAGTTTTCATATCCTACAGATCTCTGTTAAAATACTAATGGTTGTGGGTGGAGTGACACACAAAGGCACTGATGTGCCCTAACATATACTGAAGTTTAGTTGATTATATTAGTACATGTCATCTAGGATAACAAAGAGAGCTAGAGGAAATGGAACCCAAGATGAAAGAACAAAGGAAGAAAAGGTCCAGATTGTGGTGCACTGTCTGAAGTTACATCCAAGCTGAGCCTCACAGTGAGGGACTTAAAGAGGTTAAATAATGAAAGGGAAACAACCAGGAATGCTAGACATAAATCTCACTTACTACAGTGTTTTGCTTGAATTCAGTTCTGTTTCCCAGGCCTTTACAGTTTGTTCCCCAACCTTTCTGGTCAAAAGAATCATTATTCCACCAGTGATGATAATGGTTCCAAAGAACAAACTATCAGATGCTCCCCATCCAGCCCTCTAGTTTTGAAATATGCCAGAATATTCTTGGTTTGTGCTAGGATGAGGGGAATTAAGCATTACTGACTGGAAAATGATTTTTTAAAATGCAGCCAAAGAGGCATAATTTTCTTTGTTCTCAAGAGGTCATTCAAAGAAGACTGAAAGACAAATAGATTATCTTTCTTCCAAAGGGACTGTAGCAGGGGCGTTCCATAAAGAGAGTCCATTAAAGCTATTTGATCTATAATGTCCTTTTACTGGATATTAGTTAAAAATATTAGAAATATACAATTGCAATATTTTCTTTCACAGTTTAAAGTTTTTCTGGATTATAGTTTAAAACATTATGTTCTCTTGGGACATTTAAAGAATTTTTAGTGAAACATCTTAAATTAATCATTTTGAATATTTTCATCAAATTGGGTTTGGTTATTTTACTCCAAATTATAAATTAAAAAGAATGTTTTTAGAGCTCGAATTTATGTAATTCTAGCTCGGTTTTCCTTGGGATGAACCTGCATGAAGTATATTCTCCATATTTTTAATTATTATTCTATTATTTTCATATCACATTTGGTTTTCATGCCGTCTTCTAGAGTCTAAAATAAACAGATTGTGTTTCTGTAATCTGTAAGTGTCTCTGTGTAATATTATAAAAACCTTTTTATTTTTCATTCATTTAAAAAATTCAAACAAGTCAATCCACCAACTTACAGTTCTTTAATCGAAAATCAGTAATAACAATGAAATTTGCTTTAAAAATCATCTTTACCCAGGGCTTATTTTCCTAAGAGGTCATATTTTCTGAGCATTTTAAAAAACTCCTATAGAAGTAATATCTATATATTACTATATAGCTACATGTGTAATACTATGGAAGGTGAGTTTCAATGTGCATTATAGCCATGAAATAGCTTGCTCATTGATAGCAATAATCCAGAATATATTATAGTATATTACAGGAAAAATTCAGTTTAATTCTTTATGTTAAAGAGAGCAATATAATTCAGAAGGGAGAAAATTTTCCTCTTACCTCCTCACATTTACTTCTAAATTTCATGACACAGGATAAATTTGTCACCATGTGTTGGAAACATTATATACAATGGAGGACTTCTGTTGTAGAAGCTACTCACTCATATTTGCTCCTTTTCCTCCAGGACACACAGCTGTCCTGCATATCTTGCTGTTCTTTGCAGTTTAATGTCTCCAGGCAACTGAATTCCGTCTAATGCCACATGGATAGAATTGATGTATACCTCTTTCAGGCCTGGTCCATTAAAACCTCTTGTACTATTTCCCATTCTTATTCTCTTCATAAGTTTCTTGGGTGTATGCAGAAAATCCAGCAGGGGATTCCCAGGCCTTAAGGAAAGACTGAGCCACATAATGGGAAAAGCCTTGGTTCCTGGTTGATGCTGACCAAGAACTCAGAATTCAACTCTGTATGAGTGACAGAAGAACTTATATTTTGTATACCACTGAGATTTGAGGATTTATTTACTAGTTAAGTTACTTACTCTAGCTAATACAGGTTAGACACAAGGATTAGAATCTCTGATATGAAGTTCTGAGATCTTGAATTTTACTTTTTCAGTAAACTTATACCAAAGTTAAGGAAACTGGGTTTCTACCTGGCTATGGGCAATTTGGTTTTCTCTTTTCAAGGGAAAACTGGTAAACTTAGACATGTAAAAAAATTTTTTTCATCTCTCAACAGTCAGTAAAAATTAAGAAATATAAAAAACATATACTAGATCTAAATCAATATCAAGAATTATTTAAGAAAAGGAGAAACAGCAAAATAAGTTAAATTGACAGTAGTCAAAAATAATCTTATTTTTCAGTAAGTTGTGTGCAGAGGAATATTAACCTAAATCCACGCTCTGCTTGTGGTTCATAGGAGATGAAACAGTGCTATTAGAATTCAGTTTGGTTCTCAGAGGCAACCAGAGCAGAGCAAGAAAGCTGAACATTGTCTGGGTGTTCATTAAATACATCAGGACATTTTGCTCCCTAGCATATAAGTTTCAGGTTTAGTTTCTTTAAAGAGGGGCGAGAACTTAAAGAGAGTTGTGATGGAATCTGAGTGCAGAATCTTTCTGCATTTTTGTTCCAATCTTATTCCATTTTATCACTTACACTTAAATTAACAGTATCTTTTTAATAGTGACTTAACATTATTGAAAAATTACTTAACTAACTTTCAAAGAAGCAATGATTTTTTGCATTCACTTTTCACTGGTTTACATAATATTTGACAAAACTTTGTTTTCATAGTCACAGGAATAGTAGGTTTTGTAGCAGAATGTTTGATTCCTGGTAACCACCCATGTGGTAGAAGCCAAATTGTGTGACCATGGCAGAGACTGGCTTTGTAGCAGTGAGTGTTCAGTAGGATACTGTAGGAGAGAGGCTACTACTTCTTAACATTAAGCTTGGGAAAACAGTCTTTAAGTAGAGGGTACAAGGAGAAAATTTCTTAGGAGAGAACACTGGGTGCTGTGAATAGCCATCTCTCCTCTCAAAGGTGTAGGATGGGGCTGTATTGCCTCTTAAGTATCAGATGTAGAGAGGAGGTTTTAATGAGACCATTCTAAGAGTGACGTCTTACTCTCACCTGTGAAATCCCTAGAATGAGTGATATCAGGCATCATGCTGGCAATTAGCAATGGAGAGTGGCCTCATTCAAGGTCTTGCTTTCAGATTTTCTTGGGGCTAGGGAATGTTACCCATGAATAAGGTGTGGAGATGAAAGTCAACACAAGGAAGGTCCTAAGAGGGCATCCACTAGACTGAGGGATGAACAGATTTTTGCAGAAGGCAGCTGAAGATACTGTCATATTTCTATGAGCTGAGAAGGGGCTACAGAAAGGGCAGAAGATACCTTAATTGTAAATCAGAGTTTTAATTATTAAAAGGTTCTGGACATTCTAACATCTCTCTTGAGACTATTACTTCCAAGGACAGGGAAAACCTAGCCCCACCAAATAAAATTAAGAGACAGTGGGAGACAAAATAATGTTTTAGTATTATATCCCCAGAATAAATTGTGTTTCAACTTATTGAATACAACTCTACCCAATACAGCATTAAATGCTGGTTTTCAATAATCAAATACATTAAACGGTCTAGAATAGTGATACATACTTAGAAGTCTATCACAGGAATAAACCTACAGTATCTATTTATATTTTCAAAATTTAATTGTCATTTTACTTTCTTAAAAGTTCAAATATTGAACTCATTGGATGTTATATACAGAATAGCCTGAATGACTAGTCAAAATAGCCTAAGTGAATAAGATAAAACTAAATGTCAGTGACTAATATCTAAGATAACTGGTTTATTTTTCATTTCTAATCCAACTTTTTTTCATATCTTCATAAAACCCACCCTCTTCACCTCTAGTAGCATCATATTTTTTTATGTTTGAGTCCCATTTTTAGTATGATTATATCTGCTGAACATATATCATGTCTTGTATTTCAATTAGACATTGAGGCAGAGCCTCACTATCATAAATATCTCATAATGATAACCTCTTTTCCATTAGTGTCTTGGGATAATCTGTCATTGTGTAGACTTACTATGTTTAAGTACAGTTACAGCAACATTAAGACAATGTTTTACTTCTTTGAAACATCTGCATCTTCTCATTCACAGTTACTTGCTGGCTCCTTGTTTATTTATTATTTTTTAATTACCCAGAGGCTATCCATGGCAATTTGCCTCTATATTTTCCTAGTGATAAATCCCAATACTTCAGCGACCTCATATTTGAGCACATTAATTTGCATCTTTGTTAATAGATTTCTTATCACAGTATGTTTCTTATATTTGTTCAGGTGCCAATTTCTTTAATTTCCTTAATAACAGAGAATTGCTGCTGTTCTTCTTGCTAATATAATTCCCTATTATTTTATAACTGATGTGGAAGTAATATTTTCTTTTTATTACTAGGTGAAGGATCTAATGTACACTGTTAACTCTAGGTAGATTAGAATCTCAGGATTTGCATAAAGTGAAGTATATAAATCTAGAAAAGAAAGGTAACATAAAAGGCAGATGTCTATAGACATGACCATCAGAGTATGAATCTTTGTGAACTTACAGTCTGCTAGAGAAGGAAGGGACCCAAGCATAGACAGGACACCAGGGCTCACTTAAGGGAAAGGAAGGTTTACAGCTTTTAAGAAAAGGGGATGACAGAAAAAGAGAGGTGGGGAAATCTTTAACAATTCAGATACACAGATTACAGGTTCTGAAATTTATTTAAGGAACATGAATCTAAAATTTGTGAAAATATTCTACCAATAGTCATGATTTTAGGATTTTCTTCATGTCATCAATTTTCCTGTTATAAGTAGAAGCTTTATCATTTTGAAAGGAAATGGAACATTTATGGAACAGAATAGGAGACTGTAGGTAAGTTGTAATTGCTCAGGCAAGAAAGACAAGCAGGGACTCCCCTGGTGGTCCAGTGATAAAGAATCTGCCTTCCAATGCAATGGACGCAGGTTCGATCCCTGGTTGGGGAACTAAGATCCCACATGGCACGGGGCAACTAGCTCGGCACCCCACAACTACTGAGCTAGTGCGTCTCAACAAGAGAGTCTGCGTGCTACAAAACTGCAGAGCCCACGCGCTCTGGAGCCCTTGCGTCACAACTAGAGAGAAAAAACCCACACACCACAACTAGAGAGGTAGCCCGCCGAAACTAGAGAGAAGCCCGTGTGCCGCAACAAAAAAAAAGATCTTGCATGCCTCAGTGAAGATCCCGCATGTTGCCACTAAGGCCCAATGCAGCCAAAAATAATAAATAAATAAAAATAGTTAATTAAAAAAAAAGAAGGGCAAGCAGAATTTGCAACTTAAAGAGCACTATTGACAGTTAATTTCAAGGGGCACAATGGTAAAATGGAAAGGGTGTGGAGTAGAGTTCTTATAGCTGCTCTACAGCAACTTACCCAAAGCACAAGCTGAGTAAATTGCTTAAACTTTCTGGGCCTCAGATGCCTCAGGTAGAAAATGAGAGATTCCGTCTAAATATCTTTAAGGTCCTTTAAGAATGCTTTTGGAAATCATAAAAGAAAGCGTTGCAGATCTTTATCAACATGCATTTACAAGATGTTCTGTTAGAACCCTAAAAATGTAAGGAGATTATTTAAAGAACATGTACACGGTGGCACCACAGTGTAAATTTATTCAGACCATGTAAGTCATTTGTGTCTTACTGCTTATATAAGATAGCACTACTGTTCAAACCTGTAACTCTGGCATGACTTTTTACTTGTAGTTAAGAGAGTGGACTATCTCACAGTGCTCCCATCTTATACAATGAGACGGGATTCAACTTTGCACAGATTTCTCTGTGGAAAGTTGCTGAGTCCAAAAGGTGATGATTTGATTATTCATTCTTGACTTTAAATTTGTGTGTGTGTGTGTGCTCACATGTGCATGTGTGTGTATAATTTCTATTATGCATCTATTAGAATAACTAAAATCAAAAACACTGACAACACCAAATGTTGGCAAGAATGTGGAGCAACGGGAACTCCCATTCATTGCTTGTGGGAATGCACAATGGTACAACTACTTTGGGAGACAGTTTGGCAGTTTCTTAAAGCTAAATATACTCTGACCATAGGATCCTACAATCATGCTCTTTGGTATTTACTCAAATTAGTTGAAAACTTGTATCTATAGAAATATTTGGATGTGGATATTTATAACAGCTTTGTTCATAATTGCCTCAAATTGGAAGGAACTAAGATGTCCTTCAACAGGTGATTCAATAAATAAACTATGTTATATCCACACAATGGAATATTATTCAGTACTAAAAAGAAATGAGTTATCAAACCACAAAGACATGGAGGAATTTTAAGTACATATTACTAAATGAAGGAAGCCAATCTGAAAATCAACATACTGTATGATTTCAAATATATGATATTCTGGAAAAGGCAAAATTGTGGAAACAGTAAAAGTATCAGTGGTTTCCAGGGGTTAAGGGAGGTGAAATGGATGACTAGGTGAAGCACAGAGGATTTGGGGAGCAGTGAAACTATTCTATATGATTCTTTAATGGTGGATACACGTCACTGTACATTTGGCAAAACCCGTAGAACTACAACGCCAGGAGTAAACCCTAATTTAAAACTATGGACTTTTATTGACAATGGTATTAATGTTGGTTCATCTGTTGTAATAAATGTACCACTCAGGTGAGGAGATGTTGATAGTTGGGGAGGCTATATATGTCGGAGTGGGCATATTAGAATTCTCTGGTTTTTTCTCTCAACTTTGCTGTGAACCTAAAATTGCTGTAAAAATAAATTATATTTAAAATAATTTCTCCATTTTAGTAAATGGAAATTCCATCCTTATCCTTGCTCAAAAAACCACAACAAAAAAACTCCTAGAACCGTAGCACCAAAGTCATTCTTGATATCTATTCTGTTTATATACCATATCCTATCCATCAGCAAATTCTGTTGGCTCTATATTTAAAATTTACTCAAAATCCACCTACTTCTCACCACCTCCACTGCTACCACCGCAGTCCAACCCATCACAATCTGTTGCATGGATTATTATAAAATCACTTTCTAAAAGGTCTTCCTGTTTTACTCTGCCCAGCCTTCCCTTAAAGCCATAAATGTGTCCCTCTTAAAATAGATTACAGTAGACAAAAAAAAATTGATAGGTATAGAGAAAACATTTGACAAAGCCAATCACCATTCATAATAAAAACTTTCAACAAACAAAATAGAACTTCTTTAACCAGAAAAAATACATTTACAAAAAACCTACATCATACTTAATGGTGAAATGCTGAATGCCTTTCCTCTAATATAGGGAAAAATACGAAGATGTTCACAGTCACCACTTCATTTCAACATTATATTGGAGGTTCTAGCTGGTGCTAGATTAATTAAGCAAGAAAAAGAACTAATCATTCAGATTGAAAAGAAAGAAATACTCTTTATGCACATGACATAATCTTATACCTAGAAAATTCTAAGGCATCTATGTTTAAAAACTACTAGAATTAATAAATGGGTTCAAATAAATGGGTTCAGTAAGTTTGCAGAATACAAGATCAATACACAAAAATCAGTCGTATTTCTGTATACTGGCAATGAATAATCCTAAAATTAAATTAAGAAAACAATTCCATGCACAGTAGAATCAAAATATGACCACATCATATTTCAGTTCAGAAACCTGCAACAATTTCCTTCCATAGAGTAAAATTCCAGTGTGCTCATCATGCCTTGTAAGGCTCAGCAATGATCTTACTTCCAGCTACTTCTCTAACCTCATCTCTTTCCATTGTCCCTCTCATTCACTCTGCTTCAGTCCCATTGACCTCTTTTCTGCTCTTCAAGTATGGCAGGTATGCTGCTTGGAACTCTTGCTTCACAGATAGCTGCATGGTCTGCTTCTTCACTTCTTCCTGCTACTTCATCTTTGCTCAAATGTCAGTGTACTAGAGAGGGTCTCTCTCATCACAGACATAAAACAATACCCCTACCTCCATCCTCATTGCTCTTTATCCCCTTATATTTCTGTACACACGCACATGCACACGCACACACACACACACACACACACACACACTTATCCTACAGTATTTCGAAAACTTTCAAGTTTATAGAAAAGCTGCAAGAAAGGTCAATCAACACCTTGTACTGTTCACCTGGTTTTACCTACTTCCATGTGCATTTCCCAAGAACAAGGTCATTCTCTTAATAATCACAATAAAATTATCACACTCAAGAAAAATTATATTGGTCCCATGCTATTATCTAATCTTCAGTCCACATTTAAAGTACTCAGTTCCAATAACTTTATTTATATCTATTTTTTCTTCAATCTAGGATCCCAGCAAGAATCACATATTACATGTTATTATATCTTTAGTCATCTTTAATCTAGAACAGTTCCCCAGCTTCTTTTTGTCTTTCACTTTATTAACAATTTTGAACATACCCTTTAATTTTAATGTTTTTAATCATTTTCTCATGATTAGAGTCCTGTTCAGCATTTTTGGCAGGAATATCACACAGGTAATGCCCCTGTCTCAAGTCAGGAGAATGTGATGCTGCCTCGTTTTCCTCATTTTCTTGCTTGTTTATCTTTCTCCCTATTTGAATATAAGCACTATAAAAGCTGAAGGTGTGCCTTCTTTGTTCACTCTTTCATCCCTATCTCATAGGTGCTTGGTAAATATTTGTTGAATGGATGAATGAGTTCACAACCCACCAGATTTGTATCCAACAGGACAGCTGACTGCCCCAGTTTGCCATCAGGCAGTAGCAGGCAGCAGGCCCACTGACTTGATACCCCACATACTGAGATGGCTAAGAGGTCCTAGAATGGGGGGCTGCCTCAGAATCTGTGATATCCGTTTAGACAAACATTGTTGATCATGTGTCTAAACGTATGTATATCCATTTTTACATTACATCCATATGCTCCTGTACTCTTTGTCTCTATTAGGTGCATACTAAATGGATACATAAACGTTTTTTTTTTTAATAGGTTAAAAAGTAAATATAGATAGAAATTGTACTGTTTTCTTTCCAGACCCCAACAACTTGTTTTCCCATTCCCGGGAGGGGGGCGGTCCACAAACTTCCTTTTGAAGAGCACTATTTTTACCTTTCCTTGTGCAGAGAGGTTTTAGTGTTTTGAGTGTCCATAGGAGTCTCGTCACTGTTCAGAATTTTGAAAGGGGTCCCAAAATTCTTAGCGAGCTTCTGGAAAATTGTATGTTGCCTTGTCCTGTCAAATACCAGTCGTATCTGTTGAGGCCTTCCTAAGAGACTCATAAAAGTTGCTCCAACTTGATAGTATTTATGATAAAGATGCTCAGAATCCCAATTTTTGACTTCTAGACATTCAGCCAGGAAATTTCTTTAGTTCTTGGAAAATGGTAAATTCTCAGAGGATAGCCCTTCCAGACCAGGCTTTAAATGATGCAGCTCAAAATGTTACTAGGAATCTGAATCATCTAGCATGCCTTTGAAAATCAGTCCCATAATTATCTGAAGGGCTCCTTTAATTAAATCCATGTTTCAGGATGCTTAATCCAAACTGAAACATTCCAGAAGTGTACTTACCGAAAATAATATATTGTGACTGTTTAAACCCCTGTTGCTTTAAATCAGCTACACTATAGTTGGTCCTCCGGTATCAGGGTCTTTGTTCCCAATTCAAGGTCTCATTTAAGAAGGATAGCTTCCCAAAGTGTAATATCAATTCATGTTATTGTTTCTTTACAATTTTTTTGCATGGTATGTCCATATGTACCCTCCTTCTCTTATGAAATTACGTAAATTATGTTCGTCTTCAAGGCCTTGGAAATTTACATTTTCATTATGCTTTAAAGTTATTCTTCACCACAATTCTGTGATTTAAGGCACTGTTGCTTAATGAATAATCAAATCACCTTTGAAGGTGCAAAGACCAAGGCTTCCAGAAAAGTTAAGTCTCCTTCCCTGTGAAACACAGATTTTCTGGGAGAGTAGGATTTTGCTTCATCTCCTGAATCATGTGTCCTTCAATATGCGCAGTGTTATTTACAGTGGTTGGGTGTCCGGTGAATGCATCACGCCATTTGTTTAAATTACGGAAATTGTTTCTTAATATTTTTCTTCATAACATTTTTCAATAAAAGCTTAACATTTTTAAATTTCAAAATGCTTCGATGATATACATTTACTTCAAATGAGTGTACAACTCCTAAGGGGACGAAAGATCCAGTCAGTATTATAAATTATGTTTGGCAAATGTTATTGGAGAACATTTAAGATATTTTAGCAATAATTCCACTCAGTCTTTTATTTGGGACACATTATCATTTTCCTTGTGAGTCTGTGAGTGATTAAAGGTCTTTTGGCCCGTCTCATTAGACAGAAATTGTTGACCCTATAAACAAGACATTTTAAAAGACAGATGTCCAGAGATTCATAAGCAAAAAATAAAAAAGAAGCCATGAATTTAAAAGCATACACACACTCATATTTTTTATGTGTAAACAACAGCTGTGGTTGTTGGCATCTGCTCCAGGTGTGCAGCATTAAACTTTACAGTTTTCTAAGCATCTCAGGTACCATTTTATACCATTCAGTTGTATCCAGCTTTCCATTATTGCTGGCAGTACATCCGTTGGAATGTCTGCTCTACTCAGGGGATGATCTGGTGCCAGCCTCTCATGGAGAAAGAGACAAAAAATAATCTGTAATTTAAATAAAAAATAGTTGTATAATAACACTGGCAAGGAGGCAAATATCCTTAAAACCTTCATACCCTGAACAGAACTCCATTTCAGAAGGGTGGAGCTTTCCTAAAACATTTAAAATGATAAGGATCCTCAGAGAAAGATACCTTCCCTTATCCTCGGTCAGAAGTTACTTGGAAACTAAGTCAGTAAAACATCTTAGAGACATCTAAGCATGTACTTTTAAAATTAAAATCTGGCTTTGCTCAAAGTAAACTGAGACAGAAATGGTCTTGGATATATTTTCCGTAGAAGCACCTGCTTTCGGTACAACCACACATAGAAGGATTTTGGCACAATAAACTGTCTAACCTATTCAAGGGATGATAATCTGGATACTGTTCATGGCACCTTTTAAAGGCAATTTTTAGTGTTCTGTCTAGACTTATGTTCCAAGGTCAGCACACAGTCTTCGAAAACTGTTGTTGGTTGAAATCAGAGAAGGGACAAGGAAATTCAAATTAAAGCCTCCCCCTCTTTAGTGAGGCTGTGCCTCAGACTACAGGGCTTTTGGGGAGAATACCACTGTAAGAGGCCAAATATGTGAATCTGAGCCAAAATGAATTGCCTTTGTGACCAGGATTACCCTTGTAATGTTACCTCATAATACGTTTTAAAATCTAAAATATATATATTTTTAGCTTTGATGATTGAAACATAGGAGAATGACTCAGGTCATCTGATAAAATTATATTACAATTGTCCTATCTTGTTCATGAAATATATATGTGTGTCTTTTTTCTGGCAATGTAAACATCTTTTCAGTTTATTAACTTTTGATTCACTAATATTGGGAACAACCTTTTAAAACACATCACTCTATGGGATACTTGAAATACTAATGATAATTAATTGTGTTCCCTGACATTAATTGCGCCTTGTCACTTGGTGACCGTGAGTGACCCCTAGAAGTTTGCCCCTGCCACATCAGAGCTGGGCTCTACCTAAGCAGTGTGTATCTAACACAGTGATGCTTCGTCCATTCAACTCTGCAATTAGAAAGTTGAAGCTTGAGATGAACTTTCTGTTAGATTTTTCATCCAAGCCTAACAGATGTGAATGTGAAAAGAAAATCTAAATTAAAAATTTTTATGCCTTTAAGAACCATTCCTTTAAGTAGTTTTCCTGGTATTTAAAACAAACACTGATTATATGTACTGGTCATGTACTTTACTTTTTATCTGTTTTAATCCTTGATCCAACCCCATTTTACCTATGAGTATACTTAAGCTAAGAGTTGTTAAGCACCTTAGCCAAGGGCATCAGCTAATTAGTGCTAAGTACTAGGTATTAGACTTGAATCAAAATCTAACTGGCTCCAAAACTAAGACTCATGCTTGTGAATTATGGTGCTATGCTACCTATACTATGCTTTTTATTTTTCCTTTGACATTACCATCAATGTTGAAAGAAGTTTATGTTCCCCTAAATCAGGTGCTTTTTTTAACTCTAAAAACATACGCAAAATTGTACATATATGTAGGTATATGCATTTCTTCTAGGAACATGGAGCATAATTTCTGTCAGGTTCTCAAGCTTATCTGTGACTTAAAAATGAAGAACACTAGAGCAGCGTTTTAGTAACTAGCAAAGAGTGCCTCCACCCCTCTAAACAAAGAATCAGATGCATCATTAAGGCTGTTTAAAGAATATATAATATATGTATAAATTATATGTATAGCTGATTCACTTTGTTATAAAGCAGAAACTAACACGCCATTGTAAAGCAATTATACTCCAATAAAGATGTTAAAAAAAAATTACACACTGACATGTGTATGAGAAAAATGCATGGTTTGTTACTACTTCTACTTATACCAGTAACATTTTATAATTTGTTGCAATTATGGTGTCCTTCAAATTTTAGATTTAGATTATGTCAGCCAAAACAAAACTTTGTTCCAAATTAGAAGTGATGGAAAATATGTAATTTATGTGCAGAATGTTACTGGGAGACATACTTTCTTCATGTTGTATACATTAGCACAAGGGGAAAACATGACATCCTTGTTTGGAGAGGCATAGCACTACACAAAGAGGAAACTGATGAAACCAAAGGAAAATAATTGATAAACCTTGAGTGCTTCTGTTGTAAGCCAGATGTATCAAAAGTAGTATTTCTTCAATAATGAAAATTAGGAAGAAAATAAAGTTAAATAGTGCCTTAAGAGATGTACAAATGATCGTAATTGAAGTTTATTAAGAGTGATAATATGCTATTTTTATGATTTATGTCAATTAATACTGGCATTATATTACATTCCTTGTTCCAGTCAGCTTAATCTGCAAGGCATATTTTCTTCTCACTGTGATCGTGATCGGTCTCCACTTTGTTCTGTACCTTTAGATTCTCCTTTTATCAATACATAAACAATACATAATTTTTCCCATCACATGACCCTCCCCTTAATAAGTCTTCAAGATATTGAGCTCCTTTCCCTTCCTTTGATATCCATTATGAATCTGACTCATTATTGCAATACTTATGGCTAGGATTATCCATAATCTCCTCAAAGCTGCCTTCTATTGTCAATTTTTAGACTGCATCTTAAATAGTGGCTCAGAAACATTTGAGACTATTAAACATACTCTCCTTAAAATTCTCTCTTTCTTTTGTTTCTGTAGCACTACTTTTTCATGGTGCTTCTTCAAGTTTGATCTTGGCTGCATTTCAGTCTCTTGTCATGGGCTCCTTTTCTTTTGCTAACTCTTTAAATGTTGGTGTTCCTCAGGGTTCTATTGCTAACCTTTTTGTCTTTTCTCATTCTACACTCCCCTCTTCCACCCTCACATATTATTCCAAACCTTGGTTTCAGCTACCACCTAAATTATGAAAACATTTTTTAATAAAGAGGATCATTTCATAATAATAAGGGGGTAAATTCGTCAAGAAGATATAAAAATCCCCAATATTTATGCATCTAATAAGAGTTTCACTATGTGTTACGTAAAAATTGGTAGAACTGCAAGCAGAAATAGATAAATGCACAATTTTAGTTGGAAAATTTAGCACTCTTTCTTATTAATTAATAGAAGCAGACAGAAAATTAGTAAGCTCGTAGAAGACTTCACCCAACTTGACCTTGACACTGACGTTTATAAAACAACTCACTGAATAACAGCAGACCACACATTCTTTTCAAGTACACACTGAACATTCACCAAAGTGGTCAATGTGCTGCATTATAAAACAAATCTCAATAAACTTAGAAGGATTGAAATCATAAGGAGAATATTCTCTGATCAAAGCAGAATTTTTAGGAATCAATAACAAAAAAATTTGGAAAATCCTCAAATATTTGGAAAATAACACACCTTTAAATAAGCTTTTGAGCAAAGAAGAAATCACAAAAAATATTGAAAGTATTTTGAACTGAATGAAAATACAACATATCAAATTTTATGGATTACATTAATGCAGTTAGAAAAAAATGTATATTTAAATGCTTATTAGCAAAGAAGAAATATCTAAAATCAGTGATCTAAACTTCTGCCTTAAAAAGCACAAAAAGAGGAGTAATTACATCAAAAATAAATAAAAGGAAAGAAATAATAAGAAAATCAGTGAAGTAGAAACAGAGAAAATAAATGAAACCCAAAGGTGGTTCTTTGATAAAAGCAATAAAGTTGATAAACTGTTAGCTAGACTGAACAGGAAAGAGAAGACACAAATTACCAGTATCAGACATGAAAAAGGAAGCATCAGGATGTATCTTACATTAACAACAATAAAAATAATACAGCAGTACCATAAATAACCTTATACACAAAATGGGGCAACTTAGATGAAATGGAAAAAATTCTTAAACAATGCCAATTACAAAATCTAATATAAGAAGAAATAGGAAATCTAAACATTTTGGTATTTATCTAAAATATTGAATTCGTAACTCAAAATTTTCCAGCACACACACACAACTCTAGGAAAGATGGCTTCACTGGTCAATTCTACCAAATATTTAAAAAGAAACTGTACCAATCCTGTTAACACTGTTTGAGGCAATAAAAGAGTTGTGGACCACTTACCAACTCATTTTATGAGTTCAACATTACTCTGTGTCCAAAACCAGATATTACTAAAAGAACAGAAAACATTAGACAAGTATCTCTCCTGAACTTAGATATAAATATTCTTAATAAAAGCAAAGTATACCTGCTAATATATTAAAAGGACAATATATAATGGTCATATGGAGTGTATTCCAGGAATCCAAGGTTTGTTTAGCTTTTGATAATCAATATAATTCATCATATTAAGAGCCTTAAGGAGAAAGTCATATGACCATATCAATAAATGCTACTTGGAAATATATTTGACAAAATTCAGTACCCATTTACATTAAAAACTCAGCAAACTGGGAATAGAAAGGAGGTTTCTCTAACTATGTGAGTATATGATATATTAATTAGCTGGACTGTAGTAATAATTTCACTGTGTATACATATATCAAATCATAATGTCCACCTTAAATACATACAATTTTTCTTAAAATATATCTATATCTTTAAATCTATACCAAGCTAATAGGTAGAAGATGTATCTCATTTTAGTTTTTAAAATTTGTGATAGTGAACACAGTTTTCTTATATTTATTGGCCAATTGCATTTCTTTTTGTGAAATGCCTCCTCATATACTTTATCTTGTTTCTATTGAGTTATTCATCTTTGTCATTCTGATTTATGAAAGCTCTTTATATATTAAAGAACTTATATCCTTTTCTATCAAAAGAGGCTCTTTTCATCTATCTCATCTATGAAAAACTTAAAGCTAACATCACATTTATTAGTAAAAAAAAAACTGAAAGTTTTCCCATAAGATCAGGAAATGGCAAGTAGGTTTATTCTCAAGACTTCAACTCACATTGTACTGTAGATTCTAGCCAATGTAATAAAGTAGGACAAATAAGTAACAGGCATACAGATTGAAAGGGAATATTACACAGATAACCCAAAGAAATCTACCAAAAAAAAAAAAAAAAAAGCTACTACAACTATTCAGTGCATTTAGAAGAGTTTCAGAATACAAGATCAAATTGCAAAAAATCAACATATTCCTATATATTAGCAATGAACAAATGGAAAATGAAATTTTAAAAATAAAAATTTAAAAAGCATTTAAAATGTAAAATAGGGAAAAACATAATAGCATTTGTGTAAACCTGCACAATGGAAAATATGCCAAAAAAAAAAACAACCCTTAGAGAAATTTTAAAGTGCCTAAATACATGTAGCAATATATCATGTTCATGAATTGGAAGGCTCAATATTGTTAAAATGTCAGTTTTCTTTAAATTGATCTATAGATTTTATGCAAATCTGATCAAAATTCCAGTAGGATTTTTTTTGTTAGAAATTGACAATCTGATTCTATCATTTATGTGAATATGTAAAAGGACTAGATTAGCCAAAACAATTTTGAAAATGAAGGACATTTGATTGACAAATGATTTCAAGACATTATAAAACTGCAGTTATCAAGGAAGAGTGGTATTGGCATTAGAATAGTCATATAGATCAATAGAACACATGAGTAATTCCAGAAAGAGATCTGCCCATATGTGCTTATTTTATTTTTGTAAAAGATTCCAATGTAATTCAAAGTGGGGAAATGTCCTCTCAACTAATGGTGCTAGAACTGAATATCCATTTTGGAAAAATAATTAACTGTAAGCCTTACCTTGTATTATACTCAAAAAAAAAAAAAGAAAAAGAAAAAAACCAAAAACTCAGAATGGATCTCTACCTAAAACTGTAGAGTGGTTTTAAAAACATCTGTGAAGTTAACCTTTCAAAATGCTGAGTCTTCTTGAATATAGGCCAGCTTTGACTATGACTAGGCTTAGCAATTTACTTTAAGAAGAGAATGTAGGTGACTGCCTGACTTCTGAGTCAAGGTCATAAGATATATGACATCTTCTTTCTGGCTCTTTTGTTCATGATGCTGTTTGAACCCAGCCACCATATTGTGAGGAAGTCCAGGCCACATGTAGGTGTTCTGGTCAATAACCCCAGCTATGATCCCAACTGATAGACAGTATAAACCCCCAGGCATGTGAATGAATGAACCTTCAGATGATTTTTCAGCCCTGGCCTTCCAGCTGTCCCAGCTGACACTGAGTAGAGCAGACATAAGCAATTCTCACCAGGCTTGGCTCAAATTGCAGATTCATGAGCCAAATGAATATTGTTGTTGTTCAAAGCCACTAAGTTGTGGTATGTTTTATGCAGAAATAGACAACTAGAACAATGTAAAAGCTAAACTATAAAACTTTAAAAATGAAAACATAGGAAAATATTCATGACTAGGGTTAGGCAAAGATTTCTTAAAGGGACACCAAAGCATAAATCACAAAAGGACAATATTGATATATTGTTCATCAACAAAATTAAAGAACTTCAACTCTTCTAAAGACACCGTAAAGAAAATAAAAAGGCAAAATTTGTAATGTATTTATCTGAACAATTATTGTTGTTTTCTAGATATTGAAGACAGTAAATTTTTATGTAGAGGGCCTTCCATGAAACTCCAATTTATATCACATATACAATTTCACATATTATAAAGATATTCCTGGATATTTGTAAATAAAAAATTTTCCAGAATATAATATAGAAAACTGTACCAATAGAATCAACTCAAACTCAACTTTCTCAAATATAGATAGAGCAGTCTCTCTGTTGTCTACAGGGAATTGTTAAGCATGAATGAAAGAAGTATTTTATTTTCCCCAGGGAATATCTACATATTAATAAAAAATTTTATATGCTTTTTCAATAAATAGTCTGGAATAGAGTTTCTATCCCTGAGGACAACCCAGTCTCTGGAGTATATTCCACAACTGTAAACCTCACTTAAAGGACTAATTTACATAGTTCATGGATCAGAATTTCTATAGAGAATTGTGAGAGCCTCCTATAAGAGCTGGGCAAAAAATTCAAATCAATTCCAAATGTTTTATGCTTCACTTAGTGTTTATCTTGAATTTTTTATTCATTACTGAGAAGAATTGGCTGTGTATACATAAAAAGTAATATCTTAAGTATCTAAATTTTAAAATATATGTGCCTTGTGACTGTTGACAGGCTAGTCTAATGGCATTTTGAATTATGTTTTTATTACATGCTTTTATGAAGAACTGCTTAAGTTCACATTTCATTATTAGTTAGGCATTTCATGTTGTCCACAGTTAATATATGTTTATGTTAATGTTAATATAATGTTTACTTTTCTAGGGATAGGAATTTTTTCGGTCGAGATGAAAACTATAAATGACTGTTTACATGAAAGTGGAAAAAAAGGGAAAGTGGAAAATCTTACTTGGTTCTAGAAATTTTGGGGAAAATAATCACCTATGTTTAGTTAAGAAGGCTTCTAAGTGGAATGATTTGTAGAATGAATCCCTACAAAACCAGAAACTTCAAAAACAGAGACCAGATTAGAAGAAATGATACATACTGTTTTTAGGTTGACAGCACAAAAAAACCTCACATTCCATGTATCTGAAATACCCTGGACAGGTTCTTGGCTACCCAGTCCCCCACTCCTAGAACCCTGACCTCACTTGGCATCCTCTTCCCTACCCCCAATCAGTGACAGCCTGCTGCAACCCACTACAAGGGCACTCTGGGCCCCACAAGGCCTCTATTTCCTACCCACTTCAGCAACCACTATTGCCCTCTGCCTATAATGGGGGCCTGAGTGTGGACATGAGAGAAGGCTGGTACTTGGTGGGGACATGGCAGTGGCTGTCCCCACCCTGGACTGGCAGTATAGGGTGTTCAATGGGTGACGCAGTAGGGGTGAACCACTCACCTGTCCCTGATCCTAGTGTGTTCCTGTATAGCGGTTGTATTCCCTTGGGTGTTGCTCATCTATTATGGGTTGGTGAAGTGGAAGGTGGGAAGTGGAGGTTGACGTTCCCAACCCTGACTGGCAGGAGGAGAAACCTAGCAGAAGGTAGGCTGCATGTGCCAAACCATAGGACAGGCTCTGAGATGATTGTGAGGATCTGCATTCACCCAGCGAGTAGTCCCATGCCTGATACTAAATAGCAAATGAATTGCAAATGTGTGATACTGAATAGCAAATGAAAATCACAATGATCAGACAAAAGAGAGATTCTGGAAGAAAGGAAAATGTTTGATATTTTAGTAACTTTAATTTTACCTTTTTTCCTACTTTGGGAACAAGGATCCCCATATTTTCACTTTGCAAAGGGCTTCACAAATTATGTAGCTGATCCTGCTGAGATTCCTGGGTTCTATTAATCACAGGAAGCACAGGAGATATGGCCTTGGGTCATGTAAAGTGGGAAGTTTGAATTGATACTCCTGGGTAAGTCAGGACCACTAGAAGGCCATGCTCTCAGTGAAAAGGAAGACTGGGGGAAAATATCCATGGTAGCAAAGGGAGATAGTAAGAACAATCCTTCATCTCAGCCTGGACTTAGGGTAGGAAATAATAAAAATTTTCTTGAGCTAGTTTTAAAATAAAGACATGCTCCCATGAAGATTTTGGGTTTGAAATATTTCCACTTTAGAGTTAAGGGAAACCACAAATCAAGAAATTTACTCCATGATCCCAGAGTGGTAAGGCAGTGCCTAAGGGCACCTCACAGAAGCAAACAAAACTCTTTAACTCAGACCAAGTAGGATTTCTGTAGGGAAAACCCAGACATTCAAACATGAGTTCACAATCCCAAATTATAAAGCACAATAAAGAAGAGTAACTAAAAATAGAGCAGAGTAAGACACAACAAAACAGTCCCCCAAGAACTCCTAACATTGAAATTATCTCATGTAAAATGTAAAATAGTTATATTCAATGTAAAATAGTTGTATTCAAATTGTTTAAATAGATGAAAAACAATTATGCATATGAAAAATGCATAAAAATCTGAGAAAAGATAACATATTACAAAAAACACATACATGCAAAATAACTTAATAGAGCTTCCACAAATAAAAGTATATCATGAAATTAAACAGTAAAAATACAGCTCTTGAAGAGGTAAAATAGCAGAGTGGACAGAGTTAAACTAGAATTTAGAGCTTAAGATAGTAGCTAGAAAGCTGCACTGCAGGAGGAATAGATGGGAAATATGAAAATGTAATTATACAATATGCAGAAGGGAATGGAAAGTTCTAACATTTGTCTTCTTGGAGTTCCAGAAAACAGATTAGGGAGAATAGGGGGAGAGTCAATTTCAAAGAGGTAATAGTTGAGACTTTTTCAGAACTGGTGAAATAAAGAAGCACAAGAATCAAAATGAATCCCAGTAAAATATAAAAAGGAATATACACCAAGATACAATGTATTAAAACTGTAGTAAAACAGAGAAACATTTAAAAAGTTAAAAACACTCAGAGAAAAACAGATTATCTGCAAATCTGTTTAGAGTGACAGCAGAATTATCAACAGAGATCAGAGAACAGCTGTCAAAGGAGAACTTCATATTGTTTTACATTATCATTAGAGAAGAGTGTGGAAACAAAGTCATTATCAGACAAAATAAAGGACATTACTGGGACTTCCCTGGCGGTCCAGCGGTTGAGACCTCGCTTCCAATGCAGGGGATACGGGTTCAATCCCTGGTTAGGGAGCTAAGATCCCACATGCCTTGTGGCCAGAAAGCCAAAACAAAAACAGAAGCAATACTGTAACAAATTCAATAAAGACTTCAAAAATGGTCCATGTCAAAAAAAAAAAAAAATGACATTACCTATAGACACTTACTAAGGGAACTCCCAAAGGACGCATTTAGAAGGAAGGGAAATAATTCCAGAATGAATGTGCTAAATCCAAAAATTAACAGTGAACATACAAATTAAAATAGGTGGATAAAAACTTTAAAAATGACTTTATAAAGCAACAATGATAATATCCATTGGGAGTTTATTTGATATATAAGATAGAAATAAGCTAATAAGCTATAAATTAGGAGTGGGGTGATTGGAACTGAAGTGTTTTAAAGTCCTAATAGTGTATCAATTAGCTTTTATTAAGTATATATTGTTAGAAATAAAAATGGTCACTTAATACTTAAACAGTTAATTTCATAGGAAAAGATAAATAGTCACTAATAGTCACTAATGAGTGACTGAAATGGTAATCACTCAATAGCATAGTGTGGTGATTAATTTTATGTGTCACCTTGTCTAGGCTATGATCCCCACTTTTTGGTCAAAACCTAGTCTAAATGTTGCTGGGAAGGTATTTTTTATATGTGATTAGTATTTAAATCAGTAGACTTTGAATAAAGTAGATTACCCTGCACTTCTTACAATCAGTTGAAAGGCTTAAGAGCAAACAATGAAGTTTCTGGAAGAAAAGAGATTCTCAAGACTGCAACATAGAAACCTGAAGTGGGTTTCCAGCCTGCTTCCCTGTGAAATTTGGGCTCAAGGGTACAGCATCAACTCTTGAATTTGCATCCTGCCCTACAGATTTTGGACTTAATCCCCCACAGTTGTGTGTGACTCAATTCCTTAAAATAAACCTCAGTCTCTCTCTCTTTCTCTCATCAGAATGGGACATTTTAATACAGTTGTCTCTCAGTATTTCAAGTATCAAGAAGACCAAAATTAGTATGGTTATGGACAATTAGAGCAACATAATCAACAATAGGACCCTGTACCTGACAATTCGGATGTATACATTCTTCTTAAGTACACATGGAATGTTTACAAAAATCAACTGTTGGTTAGGTTCATAAAGCAGATCTTATGATATTATGAAACTGGTATCATAAAGGCCACATTTGACCACAGCACAATTTTAGAAATCCATAAAATTACCTCAAATACATTTGATTAATTCAAAGCATAGTTTTTAATAACTTATGAATTAAGGAATTAAAACTAGAAAATATTTAGAACTAAGTGATAATGGAGATACTCTTTATCAAAATCAATGGAATATTGCCAAAGTACTTGTAATTTATAAACTTCATATATATAATAGAAAAAGAACAGAAAAAAATAATGAGCTACGTTTTAAACTTAACAAGTTAGAAGTACAACAGAATAAATGAAAAGAATAGGAAAAATAATGGAGAAAGCAGGAAATGACATAGAAAACAAAGCTTGCCTTGGATTTATATGGAAGTAACATATTTGCTGGTCAAGAATAGCTGAATACTAGCAATTATGATTTAACCTAAATACAGTTGAGACAATGAACTGTAAACTATGAACCTAAAGTTGATCCTTTGGAAATACAAGCAAAATGGAAAGAGAATGGCTGTGAGTATGAATGAAGCAAAGCTGGAAAAATCTCTTCTTGTCACTTGTTATTTGTGTGGCATTGAACAACTGACTATCTTGACCCTCAATTTTCTTAATAGACAAGTGTGAACAATAATAATCTTCTAACTATTATGTAAGATTTTAACAAGACGTAATATGCTTATAACATTTCTGTATTTAGTTCCCTTCCCTTTTTCTTAAAATACAAGATACTTTTCATTCATTCATTCATCTTTTTTTTCAAAAAGCAGAAACATCTGCTAGGTTTTACTTCTTGTATTAAATTAAAAAACAGTATCTTTAAGTTCATTTTTCTACAGCAAAACCTCAAAGAAAATAACACATGAATACAGATGATTTGTCCATTGCAGAACACGTTATAATTAATAGCATTATGTTCAACCAAATTATGTTGCTAAGAAACTATTGTTCCCAACCTAGCAATAAGATACCCTCTTGTTGCATCTTACTACGGATTAAGCAGAAATAGGAGAACACACAGCAGAAGTAAAGACCCTCAAATATGGACTTTAATCAGGAGTTAGATTCTAATTCTGTGCCAATTGGATAGGCTTCCTCCCGTCTTCACTGTGTAGCTCTCCATATGTCTCCAATTTTAAACAAAGCCACTCCCAACAGGAGCTCTACCTCAAAGAGGCCTGAGAAATGGCTGAGTGTCAGAGTCTTTAGGGTACTTAAAATACATTTGCTCTGACAGGATCTTGAACACCTGCAGTTATTTCAAAGGAATTTTGATCCAACAATAATTCACATAATTTATCATCTGGAGATGCCAAAAATTCTTTGAAAAACTGTGCCGTGGTTAGCAAGAGGAAAAAAAGAAAAAAAAATGATGGTGGGTGGCAGTATTTTCACATAGGATGTTTTTACAGGAATCATTAAATTCTTATGTTTTTTCTCTCTGGTCTTTGTTGCCTTGTGGTTGAACCATTGACTGTTGATTTTATTTTGGAACTTTATTGTGTGTTTACAGTTAACACAATGGAACTATTCTTTTATTTCAAAGGATTTGGGTTTGCAGTTTTGTTTTTATCTCAAATGAGAGAATATCTGGGAGTCTAGCCTTAATAGCATTGATCATTTTTAGAAATTCCATGATTTTACACTGAGATTGAAAATATTTAGTGAATAAGTGAAGAAAGACATTTAATCAGAAAGACTAAAGATTTGGATTCTTTACAACCACAGTCACAGTCTTTCATCCTGATTGAGGGTACTGAACAAGCTGGAGCAGCCAGGACACTGTGTTGTGATTCCCTTTGTGAAAACAATCAGCAGTGCTCAGGAAAAATATCTGTGGGGAGAGAGGGACAGTCTGGACATTGTGGATTATAGAGAACCAGCTTTGATTAAGAGAAATTAGGAAACTAGTGGATCCACTCAACACTCAGAATGAGTAAGAGAATTAATACTTTCATAAGCAGATGAATGCAAAGTGGAGTTAATTGGAGCAAATCTGTAAAAAGTTTCCAGGTCATCATTATGGAAAACTTATTTAGAAAATGTGCTTATAAAAGTTAATTTCTTCTAAAGTCACGTAATGAGTATCTTTGTATTAAAAAGAAATACTAATACCAAATAGAGAGAAGGCAGTTGGTGCTATCATCAAACTGTTTTAAAAACAAAAATGATTGATTCTGTTGAAAGGTGCTCTCCTCCTCCTCTAATAGCAGCTGAGTCTGATTTTTAAGAGAAGTCTAATTTCTCCTTTGGGCTGGCCCTCAGTGGAAACCACTGTGCAGAGTGTTGTAGCTTTTAAGGTGAAGGCTGAGTTTCTTTGAGAAAAAGGAAAACTTATACATTTTTCTCTATCTCACGTTCTTCCTGTTTAATAGAAATTATTCTTCAGAAGATCAGAAATTACCAAAAATCAGTGTCCTTTCAATCAGTTTAAACACCTGAGTAGTATTTCCGAGTCTTCATCCATTTATTCCATAATTTATTCCATAAATTAATGGAATAATGAATAGTCCTTCATTTATTCCATAAATAAATCAGGATTTAGAAAGGGTGGTTAAAGGATGTAGTGTATGCAAAAATAAAGTGCCCATTTTCAGATTGGATCAACTTGCCATAGAAATTATTGCCAGCTCTTCCAAACCTCAAGATTTGGCTTTCCTGCTTGGAAAAAAAAAAATAATAATAATGGCATGACATGCTCCTGGGAGATTTTGTTCAGCACCCCAAAAAACCAAGTTATACCCATAGATGTGAATGAAAAAGCATGGATGGCCTAAATGGATCTCTCTTCCAAATGGGTAAAAGGAATTAGGCAGTTGAATGTTGAAGCAACATATTTAAACAAGTATTTCTTCTTCATCCTTTTTTTAAGTCCAGATTGACTGACCTACCAGAGAGCAGAATTGAAGAATGTTGTGGTTTTACTTGGGAGGTGGGTTCAAAAGCTTTTTGCTGCTAAATAGTATGGGTAATTTTTATTTTATTTTATGGTGGAAAAATAGGCTTATTCTGAGTAACCCTGTTAGCAAAAACGCAGTCCAATTTTTCAAATGGATACTATTGAGTCAAGTGCTCTAAGTTAATCTTCAGTTTGCTGGCTTCAGAAAAAAACATTACCATGTCCCTTCTGAAATGGAACAAACTTTAAACACAGCTTTCTCTTGTGCTCCTGGGTGGTTTGACACAGTTCTAAACTAAAGACTTGTGCACTCACAGCATGACCAAGACTACCTCCCCCTCTCCTGCTGCTTCTTTATGGTGGCCCTTGATTGCAAACCTGCTATTAGTGCCTTCTGGAATCCTTAACCCTTTCAAAGTAGTTTTTTCTTTCCTCTCTTTCTTAGTTTGCTCCATATTTCAGTGATGGGTCTCAGAACTTCTGATTTTTGTAGACCTGTCATGTGACCAAAATATCCATAGGCTCCAGTGGTGCAACAGTGGAGTTTATTAAATTTTAATTGTTAAATTGTACTCTTATGGTTATTAAGGGCCTGCCTTACAGTTTATGAACAAGAGTGTTGGTTCAGTGAGTGGGGTTTAGAGCCAGACAACACTATTTGACTGTAAAATGAACGTCTCTTATTAGTTTTGTTACTTTTAGAATGTTTTGACCTCTCATTAGTTTTCTCATCTGAAAAAGAGTTGCGAATGAAAGCTACCTCAGAAAGTTGTGAAGATTAAATAAGCCAATGTATACAAAGACCTCTAACTGTGCTTGTCACTTGTGAGCTCAGTAAATGTTAGCTCTCAGTGACTAAAGGCAGAATGTGACTTTTAAGATGCGGGATAGAGTAAGTTTTTCAAAATTTAAAAAATTCTCAGAATCCTGTAGATTATTGATTAAAACTATTGTATCTAGCCATGTTGATGGATACCATTAAAGACTGAGATGAGGTATTTAAATTTTTTATCTGTATGGTAGAAAATGATTTTTAAAATTTTATACAGATTTAAGAAGTAGATAAAACAGAATTATTATAAAAGAATTGGCCATATGAAAGCATTTTGAAAAGAATTATAAATAGATATCAAATGAAAATGTTTCCTCCTAGGATTGTGAAATCCAATGATACTCTGAGATATGCAGGAAAATAGCTTATTGCTGCCCCATAGTGGCAGTTAATGTCAGTGCAGTCTCCTCCCCACAGGAGGCCAATGGGGCTCCATGAGAATACAAGTAACAGAGTGCTACAGAGGTAAACAACCTACTCTAGTCTTATCAGTGAAGACCATTGGGGAAAATAGATAAGAAAAGGAACAGGATTCTATCCGCATAAGAAAAGAAACAGACGGGAATTCCCTGGCAGTCCAGTGGTTAGGACTTGGTGTGCTTTCACTGCCGCGGGCCCATGTTCAATCCCTGGTCAGGGAGCTAAGATCCCTCAAGCTGTGTAGCCAAAAAAAAAAAAAAACAGAAAAGAAAAAAGAAACATACATGTCATAAAGAGCCATCCTGGGATCCTGGGAAGTATGTTGCCTGGGAAGGTGCCATTAACTCAAATGGCATGACAGAATGACCCTAAATTGTTTGTGAGTCTACATGCAAGGCTGTGCAGATTGGCCCTTGCAAACCTTTGCCTTTGTTTGCTTTCTTCTCCCTTCCTTCCTTCCTTCCCTCCCTCCTTTCCTTCTTTCTCTCTTCTTTCTTTCTTTCTCTCTTTCTTTCTTGCTCTCCTTCTCTCCTTTCTCTTTCTTTCTTTCTTTCTTTCTTTCTCTCTTTCTTTCCTTCTCCTTTCTCTCCTTCTTTCTTTCTCTCCTTTCCTTCTTTCTTTCTCTCCTTCTTTCCTTCTTTTCTTTTTCTTTCTTTCTTTCCTTCCTTCCTTCCTTCCTTCTCTCCTTTTCTTTCTTTCTTTCTTTCTTTCTTTCTTTCTTTCTTTCTTTCTTTCTTTCTTTCTTTCTTTCTTTTGCTCTTCTTTCTTTCCTTCCTTCCTTCTCTCCTTTTCTTTCTCTCTCTCTTTCTTTCTCTCTTTCTTTCTCGCTCTCTTTCTTTTCTTTTCTTTTCTTTCTCTATTTTTCACATACCCAATGTAGGTATACTTGGAAACCTGGTAACCTGGTGACATTTCAAGCCATTATATTAAAATATATATACATATACTTTATTTAGAAGGGAGGCTGAGCTTATAGGCCAAATGCATGCCACTGAAAATTGCAGCTACCGTATCCTCTTCTCTGCCTTCCTGAGCAATTCAGCTCTGCCTCGAAACTTGCATTTCCTACTCAGTAAGCAAAAGTTATATGATTAACTAGACTACCCATTCTTAGAAAGCAATTTGTGATCCACTATTTTTTCTAGAGAATGACCGTTATCCATGCCAAGCAGCGTATCTGAATATTCACTCCCTACATATAGATCTCTCTCTAATAGGAGTCCTGGTGGATGGATAGTTTCTTCATCTCATTGTAATTTCAATCAGTTATTGGCAACTGCTGGATATTGGTGTCTCAGATATTATGTGGCTCTGCTCTTTTCAGGCTTTTAAACTTGTATTTCACCATCTTCATTGTTCCCACATCCAGTATGTTGTCCAGTTTGGTCCATTTTGACCCTGTGGTATCATCTCTCCCCGCCATGCTTTTCTCTCCATTCTCCTGATGTTGCCAAGCTCAAGCCCCAGTGACATCTAAATTTTGCCACAGACTTAAAACTCACTTCCCTCCCACCCACCATCAAGAAAAATGTGATAGAGTAGAGATAGTGTATGCTTTGGAGTCAGAAAGACCTTGGTTTGAATTCCAACTTCACCACTTACTTTGCTATGTAATCTTCAGCAATTGATCCTGATATTCTTCATCTTAAAATGACAAAATAATTTACTCAGAGAGTTATTCCTACATAAGAATACAACATACTGTTGGGTACAATGTTGATACTTAGTGAAATGCCAGTTTCCATTTTCCTTTCTCTTCTCTGTGGAGGATTTAAGAGCAGAACAGTGGAAGCTGTTGCCTTGGTTACAGTTAATAAAGGAGTGCATTTTAAATAGTAGAAAATTTAAAGCAACAATGTAAATGACTAAAAGATCATTTACTTGTTATTACATCAGACACTTATGACTCTAAACAACATCAGTGATAGAATATTTCTCCTTTAAAAATCCTTTTTGGTATATATTCTAAAGAACTGATGCTGTTGCTATTGAATTTCAACAGTTAGGTTCAAGTTATGGTAGCTTCAAATTAGCACATTTGTATTACTTACCTTTTAATAAACATTGACTTGTATGTAGCCATTAATCAAGAGAACTTCCTGTTTTATACAGTCTGCCCATGACACATGCAAAGTAAGCTATATACTTTTGTTCCTTTAATACGTTCATAATCAGTAGTAAGAGTTCAAGGATGCTTCAGATATGGTTTGGATCTCCCAACCCTGTCATATTACATGTTCTTGCATTTATTTATTTTTTTTAAATGTATTTATTTAATTTAATTTAATTTTGGCTGCATTGGGTCTTCATCGCTGCACACAGGTTTCTCTAGTTGTGGTGAGCGGGGGCTACTCTTTGTTGTAGTGCACGGGCTTCTCATTGCGGTGGCTTCTCTTGTTGCGGAGTGGGGGCTCTAGGCGCGTGGGCTTCAGTAGGTGTGGCTCATGGGCTCTAGAGTGCAGGCTCAGTAGTTGTGGCGCACAGGCTTAGTTGCTCAGCGGCATGTAAGATCTTCCTGGACCAGAGTTCAAACCCATGTCCCCTGCATTAGCACGTGGATTCTTAACCACTGCACCACCATGTTCCTGCCTTTAAACAGTACATCTAAAGTAAACAATGGTAGCCCAAGGTCTGTAAAAAAAAAAAGTGGAATTTGAGTTAGTTCCACTGAGTCAGTCTATGTGAGCATTTGGAGTTTTTAATCTGTGTTTAAATTTTCTAAAATTATTGTGAAATAAAATCTTTATGAATCGTTTATATTTAAGCTGTAACTACCCATAGAATATTGATTGCTTCATATGAAAGAACATTTTCAGAATTAAAAGTAATAAAATATGTTCTTCAGTCAACTCAGTGAAGAGAGATTGACAAATCTGGCTAAATTTGCTATTGACTAGGAATATGCAAGAATCTCAATTTTGAAAAAGTTGCAAAAATTAAGGCTCTTAACAGACACTTTAATGTTAATATTCATTACTGTGGCAGACCAATACATATATATTTATATAGATAGATAGATAGATATGATATTCCCTTTTTCCAAAAATACATTTAAAGACATTAAGAAGGTTATCTGTCTGCATACGTATATGACTGATATAATATTGATTTTGTTTTTAATTTTTTAGTGGCATAATTATACCACAATGTTATAGAAAAAAAGTCTTAATTACAGCTTTTCTTTCCTGTATATTATCATTATTTACTTTATTTCATGGTTATTAATGAAAAAAATTTTGTGATAAAAAGGAAGTGGTGGGGCTTCCCTGGTGGCGCAGTGGTTGAGAGTCCGCCTGCCGACTCTTTTTTTTTTTTGCCGTACGCGGGCCTCTCACTGCTGTGGCCTCTCACGTTGCGGAGCACAGGCTCCGGACGCACAAGCCCAGTGGCCATGGCTCACGGGCCCAACCGCTCTGCAGCATGTGGGATCCTCCCGGACTGGGGCATGAACCCGTGTCCGCTGCATCAGCAGGCGGACTCTTACCCACTGCGCCACCAGGGAAGCCCTCTCTTGCTATATTTTTGTGAGTTTCTTGGAAAGTTCCACCACTGGGAATATTCAATGCCGTCTTCTCTCCTCCAGTCAGCCACCTCAGCCTCTAGGCCTCAGAAGTCCATCTGAGACTTGTGCTTTCCAACGTCCTTTCCTCAACACAACACTTTTGGGTGGAGTCCCTTTCAAAAGGACCCCAGGCCAGTTCCTTCTTGTGTTGCCATTTCTTGGGAGAAAAGTCACTCGCTCCAAGTGCACCCCATTTTCTCTCTCTGCCTTAGTCACTCAGTGTCTTTATATTTCTGTCATGAGATAGAGCCTATCTCCTATGTTTCCCAAGTACTCTGAATGGATCCCTTGCAGCCTTTCACTTGACTCTGCCCATACCTCTGCTCTCTCCTTCGCCACATGAAGCAATGAGGGAAGTACCCCAGCCCCACCCAATTCTCTTCCTTTGTGATAACATCCTCTTCCTCCCTCAAAACTCTTATATGACCTCAAGCTACATGGTGAACAAAACATTTCAAAACCAGTTTTTGCAAATCCTGCATAGGTGGTATAGGAACTTTGGAATATGAGGGTCTGTGACACTTACTTTTGGGCCTTGGCTAAAACTATGTAGAAAAACGTCCTCTTACACATATTACAGTGTATTTTTGTTTCTGGTCAAAGTGGTCATCAGCTTCTCAAAATAGTCTCCAACCCAAAGAATGGTAAGACTGATTGGTCATAGCAGATGGCCTGCCACACACTTTCACATCTTTCATGTTGTTTTCTCAGCCTCGCTGCTCTTATCCCTTTCTCAGTTTAAAAATTTCTTTTTATCATTCAAGACTTAGTAATGATACCCTCTCTTTTCTGAAGCCACTCCTTTCACTGTTCCCTCATGTGGAGCAGATTCCTGCCTTCCATGGGCTTTTCCATCAGCTTTACCCACATCTCTACACAATACATCACTTTTAATTAATTTTTAAATTTAATAAATACTGACTGCCCTACGTGTGCCAGGACCTATGTCAATCTATGAGGACACAGTAGGGAGTAAGTTCACTGTGATCCCTGGCCTCATGGAGCATTATTTCTCCTGCCACATCAGGAGCTCAGAGACAAGCATTTTCTGTTCATTAATATTTCACCTTCAATATGTGCCTTATGGGAAATATTCAATATATATATATTAAATTAATTAATTAATGAACAGATACACAAACCCTTTCATGTGTTGACTTTGTTTGTTAAAACTCATCAGCTGAATGCAAACTATTATATAGAGAATGGGTAAACAACAAGGTCCTGCTGTATAGTACAGGGAACTATATTCAATATCCTATAATAAACCATAATAGAAAAGAATATGAAAAAGAATATAGATGTATATATATATATATCTGAATCACTTTGCAGTAGAGGAGAAATTAACACTACATTGTAAATCAACTATATTTCAGTAAAAAAAACAAAAAACAAAAAACATCAGCTGAAAAGATAACTGTCTCAGAAGAAAGAGAATAGGCTCATGAGGCCTGAAAGAAACTTGTGAAAGTAAGCTTGTGAAGCTTGTGAAAGTATATTGAAGATTCAGAATCTGCTGGCCTAGTAGCCTGGTGTGATTGCTTGCCTCTGGGGCTGTTCCAGAGAGGTACAGTAGGAGGAAGGCCTGCTCATACATTTTTGTCACATTCTTTTTTTTTTTTTTTTTTTTAAAGCATTGACTAATTTAATCCTCACATCCACAGTAGCATTGGTACTTTTGTTTTTAATTAATTAATTTATTTTTGCTGTGTTGGGTCTTCATTTCTGTGCGAGGGCTTTCTCTAGTTGTGGCAAGTGGGGGCCACTCTTCATCGCGGTGCGTGGGCCTCTCACTATCGCGGCCTCTCTTGTTGCGGAGCACAGGCTCCAGATTCGCAGGCTCAGTAGTTGTGGCTCACGGGCCTAGTTGCTCCGCGGCATGTGGGATCCTCCCAGACCAGGGCTTGAACCCGTGTCCCCTGCATTAGCAGGCAGATTCTCAACTACTGCGCCACCAGGGAAGCCCCTGTCACATTCTTTAGCATCTAAAACTATAGGGCACTGTTGATAAATTGTTTTGGTACTGCATTTACTCAATAAATACTTAGTATCTACAACATGGGAAAATGTGTACTTGGCAACAGTGAAGATCAAAGGATAATAAACAAATTGTCCTAGAGGAGTTTACAACTTGATGAGGAAAAGAGAGGCAAAAAGCTAACTGTATGGTGCAAAGCAAAATATATGTCCTTGGGAAAGCGTGAACAATGGTATGGGAGCCTCCAGAGGTGGAAAGTAATCACTTGGCTTATGGTTCTGGAGAAAGGAAAATCTTCATAAATATGATGCCATTGTAGCCAGAACTTGAAAACTATAAATTGCGAAAAGCAGAGCTCTTCAGGCAGAGAAGAGCAGGAACAAAAGCAGGAAGATGGGAAAGTACAATTTAGGTTATTGATCTGTGAATATTTATATGTGTACATTTCTCAACACTAAGCATTTCCCATGTAGAGTATGTCATTTGTTCTTAAGCACTTACTTTAATCCTTAAAGAATAAAGTGATATCTTTAGAATTTGTGATGCCCCTGATGACCCTGTAGACATTATAGAAAGTGTGCAAAGATTTTGGGACCTCAGGGGCTTGTCCCTTTCTTTGGTGTCTGCTTTTAGTGAGAAGCAAAACATGTGGATACATTTCTTATTTGAAACCAACAAACTATTTGCAGTAGTTTTCCTGTTATAGCTAAAAGTCTTATCATGTTTTAAAGTCGCTGTTAACTTTACATATAGATGCACTAAAAAACCAGTATGTTCTTGGGATCACATTTAAACTCAGCAATGACCAGCTGTCTGCCCCACCTGGGAAGGGTCACAACTTTATTGATCACATATTTGACTCAGAATCAAAATAGTTTTCCTTTTAGCTTAGCCTTTTCCTCCCACATTTATCTGCATTCTCATATTGATTTTTCATGTTTTTGTCAACCACCTCTCCCTAGGTGTTTTTTTTGTTTGTTTTTTTTTTTCTGGGCATACTTCCACTTTGTAGGCTGTCTGAATAAAGCCAGGAAAATGCTTGCTTGCCTGGTTTATTTCTCTCAGTCTTTAAATCTGCATGGATTGCTGCTCAACTGATAAGACTGATTCCAATTACTCATTAACCCCACTATGGTGTAGCAGTCATTGGGCCAACTAATTTACACTGTTTATTTTACTAATCCTCATCATAATCCTTAAAACAGATAATCCTAGTCCACAGTTGAGGAAACTGAGGCTCAAAGAGATTAAGTAAATCCCTTAGCAAGGGTCATGCCTGCCTTTGAAACCTCTTCTTTCATTGCACGGTCTTTGAGCTTCCAGTTGTGCAGTTAAATTAGGGTATTTTAAAACAATTTGCCATAAATTTAAAAAATTGGTGAATACTTATGAGGACAATATATTTAAATAACTATTTGTATATAATAAATATTCATTTTGTTTAGACTACTGCCATAAATGTTAATACTATAGATCATCTCTCCTTTTCATACTTTCCATCTACCACTATGCTCAAATAATAGCACTGGTGAAATACAGCTCAGAAATTGCTTAGACTTATAGGCTGAGCATAGAGACTCTTCTAGCCCCTCTCCCTCCTCTGTAGATCAGGAAACTGAGGACTGGGAAGGCTGAATTCTTGTCTGAGATTACATAGATGGTGGCAAAGCATGACTAGAAGATGATTTCTGACCTCTGCTACAGGACTTTTTGTGACTAAAGCATATGGAAATTCATTTGAATAATCTTGTCTTCCAATTCATGAACACAGGATGTCTTTCCATTTATTTGTGTGTTCTTTAATTTCCTTCACCAATGTATTGTAGTTCTCAGTGCACAAGTCTTTTACCTCCTTGGTTAAGTTTATTTCTAAGTATTTTATTCTTTTTGATGCTATTGTAGAGGGAATTGTTTTCTTACTTCTTTTTTTCATATAGTTCATTGTTAGTGTATAGAAATGCAACTGATTTTTGTGTGTGGATTTTTTGTCCTGCAACTTTACTTAATTCATTTATTAGTTCTAACAGTGGTTTTGTCTTTTTGTTTTGTAGAGTCTTTAGGGTTTGGTATATATAAGATCAAATCTTCTGCGAACAGATAATTTTAATTCTTCCTTTCTGATTTGGATGTATTTTATTTCTTTTTCTTGCCTAATTGCAAGTGGCAAGAGTGGACATCCTTGTCCCTGATCTCAGAGAAAAAGCTTTCAACTTTTCACTGTTGAATATAATGTTAGCTGTGGGCCCATCATCTATGGGCTTTATTGTGTTAAGGTACATTACGTCTTATACCTAATTTGTTGAATGTTTTTTATCATGAATGGATGTTAAATTTTGTCAGATGCTTTTTCTGTATCTATTGAGATGATCATGTGATTTTAATCCTTCATTTTGTTGATGTGGTATTTCACATTTTTTAGTTTGTGTATATTAAACAATCCTTGTATCCCAGGGATAAATCTCACTTGATCATAATGTATGATCCTTTTAATGTGCTGTTAACTTCTCTGTGCTAGTATCTTGCTGAGACTCTTTGTATCTGTGTTCATCATGGATATTGGCTTATTGTTTTCTTTTCCTGTACTGTATTTGTTTGGCTTTGGTATCAGGGTAATACTGGTGTCATAAAATGAGTTTGGAAGTGTGTACACTGTTGGTAGAAATGTAAAATAGTGCAACCACTATGGAAAAGAGTATGGAGGTACTGGAAAAGAGTATGGAGGTACTCCTAAAAATACAACTACCATATGATCCAGAAATCTCAGTCCTGGGTGTATATCCAAAATAATTGAAATCAAGACACATGGATGGACCTGGAAGATATTACGCTAAGTGATAAGTAAGTGAGAGAAGGACAAATTTTGCATGATTCCACTTGTATGAGGTATTTAAAATAGTCAAACTTATAAAAGCAGAAAAAAGAGTGGTGGTTGCCAGGAGATGGTGGGGAGGAGGAAATGAGGAGTTGTTCAATGGATATAAAGTTATGGTTATACAAGATGAATAGGTTCCAAAGAACTGCTGTACAACATTGTGCCTGCCTATTGTTAGCAATATGATGTTTCACACTTAATATTTTGAGTAGATCTCATACTAAAAAAAAAAAAAAGAAAAAGAAATTTTTATGTAGACAAAACTCAATTCAGTTGTGAATTATTCCAGAATTAGCTATAAAATACATATAAACATAAAGTACATGGTTTTCTCCTCCATTCTTTTATCTTATTTACATGTTGTATCTCCTCTGCTTGGGCTGTCTAGATCATCTCTTTCATTTGTTCTTTTGTGTGGAATTCTCAATCTATTCCCACATTTTCTCCTTGGTATTCAAAACTATCCAATTGTTTCTTTATATATCAATCTCAATTTATTTCTAATTTATTTGTTTTTGATATCTTCCATAAAATGTATTTAAGTTGCTCTCTATTCACCCTTTGATGTGGTTTACCAATGTGATATTATATCATTAGTGACGCTTTTGGGATTATCCTTAATATTGGATTTTTCACCCATCCTTTTAAGTCTTTCTGTGTTACTTCCTATGTATTTAATATTAGCTGTCATTTTGTCATTTTTATGTAATCTATCACCATCTAACTTCCATTTCCATAGAGTAAACACCATTGGTATATTTCATCTTTACTAAATATTAACAATATAGGTACTGTGGCTAAAAAGTAAGCTGTGGCTTCTAGTTCTGTAAAAAATGTCATGGGTATTTTGATAGGGATTGCATTAAATCTGTAGATTGCTTTGGATAATATGGTCATTTTAACAAGATTAATTCTTCCAATACAAGAATACAGATTATCTTTCCATTTCTTTGTATCACTTTCAAATTCCTTCATTAATGTTTTATAGTTTTCAGAGTATAGGTGTCTCCCCTCCTTGGTTGAGTTTATTACCAGATATTTTATTTTTTTATTGTTTTATTGCTTTATCTTGCAGATAGTTCATTATTAGGATAGAGCAAGAGATGTCTATATATTAATCTTGTATCCTGCAACTTTACTGAATTCATGTATTACTTCTAATAGTTTTCCTGGTGGAGATTTTAGGGTTTTCTATATATAGTATCATGTCATCTGCAAATAGTGACAGTTTTACTTCTTCCCTTCCAATTTGGATGCCGTTTATTTCTTTTACTTGTCTGATTGCTGTGGCTATGAACTCCAATACTATGTTAAATAGAAGTGGCAAGAGTTGACATCCTTGTTTTGTTCCTGAATTTAGAAGAAAGACTTTCATCGAGTGTGATGTTAGCAGTAGGTTTGTCATAAATGGCCTTTATTATGTTGAGATATGTTCCCCCTATACCAACTTTTTTTTTGCGTTACGCAGGCCTCTCACTGTTATGGCCTCTCCCGTTGCGGAGCACAGGCTCTGGACACGCAGGCTTAGTGGCCATGTCTCACGGGCCCAGCCGCTCCGCGGCATGTGGGATCTTCCCAGACCGGGGCACGAACCCGTGTCCCCTGCATTGGCAGGCGGACTCTCAACCACTGCGCCACCAGGGAAGCCCTCTATACCAACTTTGACGAGACTTTTTATCATGAGTGGATGTTGAATTTTGTCAGTGCTTTCTCTGCATCTACTGAGATGATCATGTGATCTTTATCTTTCCTTTTGTCAATGTGGTGTAGCACGTTGACTGATTGGTGAATATTGAACCATCCTTGTGACCCTGAATTAAATCCCACTTGAACATGGTGAATGATTTTTACTTTTTTTTTACAAAAAAGTAAAAATAGAAATACTATATGATCCAGCAATTCCACTCCTGCGTATATATCCAAAGAAGACAAAAGCACTAATTCAAAAAGATACATGCACCTCTATGTACATAGCAATATTATTTACAATAGCTAAGATATGGAAGCAACCTAAGTGTCCATTAACAGATGAATGGATAAAGAAGAATGAATGATGTATACATATACAATGGAATATTACTCAGTCACAAAAAAGAATGAAATTTTACCATTTACAACAAAATGGATATACCTGAAGTACATTATGCTTAGTGAAATAAGTCAGACAAAGACAAATACTGTATGTTATCACTTATATGTGGAATCTAAAAAATAAAACAAATGAATAAATATAACAAAACAGAAACAGACTCACAGGTATAGATAACAAACTAGTGCTTACCAGTGAGGAGAGGGAAGGAGAGAGGGGCAAGATAAGAGTATGGGATTAAGAGATACAAACTACTATGTATAAAATAGATAAGCAACAAGGTTATATTGTACAGCACAGGGAAATATAACCATTCTTTTATAATAACTTTAAATGAAGCATAGTCTATAAAAATATCAAGTCACTGTGTTGTACACCTGAAGCCAGTATAATATTGTAAATCAATTATACTTCAATAAAAAAACCTAATTTCTTATTCATACCATGCTACATATTTATCTGATATAGCAATTATATCTTTCATTATTTTATCTTCAAATACAAAGGATTGTAGCAAATTTAGAAGTTTGTGACTCTGCCTGTATAACTCTTACTATATATTCCAATAGATTAAGGCAACTTTCAAATAGATTGGCAACTTTATTATCATTTTTTTAACCTAAAAGAAGTTGCATCAGAATTTCTACAGTAAATTCACAACTGGCATAGGTGATAATTATTCAGATCTGTTTTCTTACTTGGCAAGAGTATATTGAGATATCATTAATTTTTTTGTGTCATTTCTCAGAGGCTTTTCCAATTTCAAGCACATCTGTTGTAACAAAAGGAAAAAGATTTACAATAAACTAAATTCCTAGAATTGCAAATGAAATCACCAAAATACAAGAAGTGAATTTTGGATCCATGCAGAACCCTATCTTTTCTGTTCCATGATTCTTTCAGAATATCTCTTTGCTTAGTGCTTTGGGTAACCCTCTTGGGTAGGGTTTTTGTTTTTGTTTTTTTCCTATCAACATCAGACTTAAAACACAAATGGCACTGAGTAGGCAGTTAATAAAATATATCACATTTATTGGTGAAATGACTTTGAATGAAATGTTTTCATCTAAAAATATGTGTAAGGACTGACTTAGGGAAGGTCATTGCAGGCTATTAAACACATAGGAATTCTAGAAGGTGTAATACATGAACAGTTATTTAGAAGACTAAAAGTCAGTTTTAATTGGGAATATGGTAATCATTATATTTATTATTTGATATGAATTATGTTAAAATTGTGCCTGAAAATTTTTGTTAAGCTTCCAAACTGGCACTGTTCAGATTAATCATTGTAGGAAGGAGAGGGTACAAAGACCAAAGCTCAGCCTCTGAAATGTTCTCTGAGCTGAACTTGTGGTGACTTTCAGCTTTCATCTCCAGGGTCTGTCTTGCAACCTTCTAGCAGTGAGTGCTGAATTATTGAGAGAAATTTAACATTCATGTTTCTGAAGATAAACACAGGTTTATATTTTCAAACTCATATGTCAGATACAAAAAGGTCAGAACTCAGTTGATGCTTAGGACAGATGTAGGATTTTTCTTGAGTTGCTGGTGTGTTTTCTTTTCTTTTTTTTTGTCCAGGTGGTTTTCAATTACAAGCCCAAGGAAGAGGTAGCATTCAAGTGGTGTGATCTCAGGGATAACTAGGAACCCTTCTCCCCTTCCCAGCTTACCCAAATTTCCCGCATCTGCGCTCTCTAGTACTTGAAATTCCCTTAATAAAGAACCTAGATTTAAATTCCACACTTGAAGATAAGAGAAGTGGGGATTAAAACACAAATACTCCCTTTGAAAGAGAACACGTTGACTTAAAGTCACACTAAAATATCTGGTTATATCAGATCCTTGACTCAAAGCAGGTTTTGTTGTCCAGGTAAGAGAAGAAGTGAACTTCATAGAAGGAAATATGTGTTAGCAGAGTTTTGTAATGAACACTGTTTCCACTTTTTCACCTTCCTTAGGCAAATTCATTTCAGCTACATTCAAGCATAGTTCCCTTTCTTTTATTTGGTAAATAGAGTATTCCTCTTTTTTTTTTCCCCCAGAACAGTCTGCTCTGAAATATTGGATGCTCTAAGTGCATCTCAGTCGCCTAGTTTGGAAAAAATTACAGAATAGAATACTGAGAATGTGTGTTTGGCATTGTTGAGCCTATGCTTGACAATCTGTAAAGTGTTTTGGAGAAACTTATAGATGTCTGAAGACGAGATCTTTTTTTTTTTTTTTGAAATTCACAAGAAAGTAAGTTCTTCAAACTTCTTACTGGTCTTGAGAAACATTCCAGAACAGATTATTAAAAGGTTGGCTGTATGAGCTAAAAAACATAAATGGTAATCACTGGGTTTATGAAAAAAAACATGACCAGTTTTGGGTTCATTTTTTTTTTTTAAGACTGTGGGTCAGGGGCCCGGTATAAGCATAGTGCTCCCTAATCTTAGTAAAGCATTTGATAGATTCTCAAGGAACTAGATGGAGAAATTTGAGCTGGAAAATAGTACAGTTAGGTGGATTTGTAAATTGTTGGGGAACCATGTGCAAAGATCACTGATTAAAATTAATTTATGTTACCCTTGGCCCTGTTCTGTTCAATATTTTTAAATATGATCTTGATAAAGTTGTAGATGATGTGAAACAGCAGAGTGATCTAGTATATCACATGATAGAATCAATGTTTAAAACTGATTGGCTGGCATTATATACTGTCAAGTATTTATAGTGAGTACGAGTAATTTAGTACCCCAATCTCACTGTACAAATTTAAGATGAATTACATGTGGGTTAAAAGCAATGTATGTGAGAAAGATTTATGGGTAAAATATTATATGCAGAACAAGTATGATGACAGACCTGTTTTCCTCTACACAGGTCAAACCATATAATACAGTTCAAGACTTGATGCCACATTTTAATTGGAACACAGATAAACTATAGTGTGTCCAAGGAGCAAGACTAAAGTAGTGAAAAATCTTGCTATTTATATTATGAATATTTTCTGTATATAAAACTTAGGTGTTGGGGTTTCCCTGGTGGCGCAGTGGTTGAGAGTCCGCCTGCCGATGCAGGGGACACGGGTTCGTGACCCGGTCTGGGAAGATCCCACATGCCGTGGAGCGGCTGGGCCCGTGAGCCATGGCCGCTGAGCCTGCGCATCTGGAGCCTGTGCTCCGCAACGGGGGAGGCCACAGCAGTGAGAGGCCTGCGTACCGCAAAAAAAAAAACACAAAAAACTTAGGTGTTGCTATTTTCTTAATTCTCTGTCATGTGGGAACTGTCATTTGTTGAAGAACCATGAAAATATTCTTGAATTTTTGTCAGTGCTGGGGACAGTGATCGTTTCTAGTATCATTCTCTCCATTATGGACCATGGGAAGTCATGGAATACAGCTCTGATGAATTAGAGAAAACATTCTTTGCTTTCCTAAAAATGAGGACAGAAGAAAAGAGAGAGAATGCCTTGATCCACTGTATATCAAAAAGCACTGAAGTAATCCAAATTTTAAGTTTCATGTTGAACTATTAAGAACTCTTATTGGATGGCAGGAGCCAGTGATTTCTGCCTTTTTGCCCTCCACATTAATGGTAATTTTCATTTGATCTTTTTTCTGTATCATTCCATTGTTAATTTGAAGGCTATCTGCATACACTCGGTACATGTTAAATGAAATTGTTAATTGACTTCTTTTAAATTTATACCTAAAACAATAATGACTTAAATATTTTTCAAAGACGAAGGACTTATTTTTCATTCAAAGACTCTAGAGAAGAAATCCTGGGAATTTTGAAGTGACCGTTTGTAGAGCTGCAAAACCAAATCCTGTTTAAAGAACTAGAGTCCGAAACATTTGGCTTGGGTATTTCTTTAACCTCTGTCGTATTTAAGGAACTTTATTTAAAATACAGTTTGGAAGCACGTACTAGCCACTTCATAGCACAAAAAGGAATAGAATGGTGAAAAATAGCAGCAGTTATAGTACTTATTCCAGAATCTACAAGGTAAAGTATTAGCAACCAGAAGGGATAAAGTTACACATCCTTTTGTTTCTGGCACCAATAAGAGAAGAAATAGAAACTGGGAAAATAAAAGAATAAGGTTTTCGCAATTTTGTGGCTTGGGTTACTAAGCACTTACAATAAATAAAGCTTAAAACACAAGCACATCATCTAAGACAGCTATGTATTAAAAACCCAAAGAACCTTCAGGACTTTTTTTCCAGAGACTGAACTAAATTAGTTTGTAGGAATGAGGTACTCTGAATGACTCGCTAATTCAGATCATTTAAAACAGTCATATTTGTTTGTTTTAGCCATAACTTTTAATGTACTCAATTGTTTGGTTGATAAGATAAAACCACAAATCGAGGGGGAGCCAATTTGAAGTGTACAATTGATGGTTTTGTGTTCTTTTGATATTTAAGTGCTCATCAGGGTCAGAAATCAAATGACTGATCTGGATAGTAAATTCTTCTGATAGCTACCAGATCTCCCCAAAAGAAAATGTGTTGCAATTCACAGGAGATAATTAATCTATGCTTAGAATATAGAGAAATTTCTAACCTTCAGTGTGATCAAAATGATATGAAAGTTGGTGATTGAAGAGAAATTTTAGTTGTTACTGCTGCTTAGCTAGTAACACTTAGACAGGATCTCCAAAGCAAATGAAGATCAATGTGAACAGAGCTTGCAACTTTATTTTTATGAACTTGATTACTTTGGCTATTGGCAGTTGCAAGGTCTGGTCAGAGAGAAAGGAGAATTAGCGGAAAACACCTGAAAAAAACCTGTCAGTGTGAGAGAATACAAATGTAAACGCATCCTAGAAAGCGATGAAGATAATATTGTCATATAGGGCAAGCTTCTAACTCTGCCGTCATTTTCAACTACAAATTGGCACTTGCCTCTGGCACTTGCCATCTGCCTCTACAAGGATTAAATCATGTGCTGCTGCAGCTGCTGACTTTCAACACCCCCTGAAAGGAGTTCAAGGTGGAGAGCAGAAATGAGGCGCTCTGTGCCCTGGGGAAAACTTGCAGAACTTGTCTTCAGATAGATATTTTCAGGAGCCGATTTTATGAGCCCAGTACTTGTATCTCCTCATATCTAGAAAAGCACTAAAATCCTTTATGGTGATGTCTGCGCCTCGTGACTAACAGTAACCCTCAGGAGACTGGCAGAAACCTTCTGCAAGAAATTTGTGCTTGACTGCATGTACTCCCCCTTCACCAAAATCACATATATACTGACGCTTCCCCCTACCTCTTTGGAGCAGTTTCTCGGAGCTATCTGAGATGCTGTCTCCAGGCTATAGTCCTCATTTTTCCCCAAATAAAACTTAACTCACAACTCTCACTTTATGCTTTTTATTTTTTAAGTCGGTATCATCATTGGGAGACATTGGAAATAACACATGAAGATCAGCTGTGGGACTACTTATCTCAAGAAATTTCATTCTTACCAAATGCAAATATTGTAGAGAATAGATAAAAATATTCCCCAGTGAGAAACTACTAGACTTATTCTTGGGTTGCCAAGAAAGAAAGAATTACAGACAACACTCTGAAAAATGATAAAAATGTTACTATTAATTAAAAATATTTTAACTTCCAAATATTTCTGGGAATTTTAATTTGTTAGAAATGTGATAAGTTTAGTGTACCTATAGAAGTAATTAAACTCAGTGGAAGACAAATGAGAAATTTGATTCAAATTAAAAATTACTTGGTGACTGTCAGCAAACTCATATCTGATAATTCCCAGATGTACAGTATTGCAAAGTAGTGCAGTAGAATTCTTGATCAATAGGTGTCTTGGATCTTGAGAAAAAAATTATCTCATGAACATGCAGATAATTTTCAATTAATCCCTATTTTTTAACATTAAAAAAAAGCTGTGAGGTATACACACAGCTGATTACAACCCCTTTTCAACATTTCCTACAAACATTGTCTTATTTTCTTTTATAGATTTGTTTTTTCTTTATGCATGTCTAAACAATATAATTTAGCTTTGCCTTTTTGATATTTATATAAATGGAATCATAATGTATGCTTTCTTTTGTTTCTTGCTTCATTTGCTGAATCTTATGTGTGTGAAATTCATCCATGTTTTGGGGAGTACCTGTAGTAAGAGTTATTATTTATGCATATTATCCTTGTATGACTATATCTTAATATATTTTTTCCATTCAACTATTATTGGACATCTAGTTTATTTTCTAATTTCTTGGCTGTTATGATCACTTATCCTTTATGAATGTTCTATATATCTTAGATCCCATGTGCATAAGTTACTCTAGGATATCTCCCTAGAGTGAAATTGCTGAGTAATAGAATATGCATACTTGCAGTGCTATTAGATGACTCCAACTTTTATCCAAAGTGGTTAAACCAATGGGCATACATTGTAGCATTGTAAGAGAGTTCCCATTACACCCCATCCTTACTAGCATTTGATTTTGTCAGACATTTTAATATTTGCCTATTGAGGAAATGGTGTCTCATTGTGGTCTTAATTTGCATTTCCTTACACATAAGTTTGGACACTTTTCATGTATTTATTGGCTATTTGAATTTTCTCTTTTAGATGTGTCTGTTCAGATGTTTTATCTATTTTGGGAGGCATCTTTTCTTTTCCATTTTGATTTATAGAAGATCTTAATGTATTTGTGATACTAGTCCTTTGTTAGTTTTAAGTACTGCAAAACAAAACCAAACTAAAAACAGTCAGTGACTTGTATTGTTTTTCACTCTCTTTATGGTGTACATTGATGAAAAATATTCTTAATTTTAAAGTGGTCACATTTGTCAATGTTTTCTTTGAAAATAATGCTTTTTTTCCTGCTTGAGATGCTTTCCCTACTCTAAAATTATTAATGTATTCTCCTATGTTATCTTTTTAAAGCTCCCACTTTTCTAGTCTCTGAAAAGGTTTGTATAAGAATTAAATTTGTTCCTTACATTTTTGGTAAAACTTGCTGAGAAAGCCATTTCCCATCTTTGTAGGAAAATTGTAAACTATTGACTCACTTTATTTAATGATTGTAAGACTGTTTAGGCTGTTTCTCCTTGAATTCATTTTTTCAAGTTACATTTTTTCCAGGAATTTCCTGTTTCTTCTACATTTTCAAATTTATTGCTAACGTGTTCATAACATTCTTTTTTATTATCTTTTTATATTTGTAGCACTTATATCTTTAAAAATCTTGTTATTGAATATTTATTCTTCTTTTCATTGGTCTTTAAATAATCTCACAATACTTTGTCAATTGTTTTCAAAGAACAAACTTTTGGCTTCATTTTTCTCTATATATTTTTCTTCCTTTTCATTAGTTTTGGGCTCCTCTTTATTTCCTTTCTTTTTCTTTCTTTAGGTTTATATTATTGATATTTTTCATACATGAGCTATATGTTTAGCTCATTAATTTCAATTATTCTTAATTTTGTTATTAACATCTTAGACTATATATTATCTCCTAAGAACTGCTTTAGATGTATCACAAAATCTTTGGTGTATTGTATTTTCATGATTGTTTGATCAAAATATTTTATAATTGATTTTATAATTTTTCCTTTATTTATTTTTGAGATGTTTCTTATTTTCAAAAAATGTATATTTTCAAATATTCCAATATTCTGCTTGACAATATATATTCAGTTTTGTAAATAAATAGGTAAGTAATCACTTTGACACTTAAGATTATTGAGTTGGAGAAAAATTAAGATGACACATTAGAGAAATTAACTTACATTACTTTGGCTTCACATGTATGTTACCACTGTAAAAAATGTAAAGATCAAATCACATGTAACCCAGGGTTGCACAAACTCTGATCTAATCCTCATTGTCTCCATGCATCTGCTTACTGACTTTATTCCCCATCCATCTCTAATCCCTGAAAATCTATTGTCTGGGCCCCCTGAATACCAAGATTAGTCAGCAATAAAATTCTTTATTCTTTACTGCTGTTTCATGATCATTCTTCTCATCTTGCTTCTTAAAATCACTTTGCTTCTCATGTCATTAAACTATATCAGACAGTATCCCTCTTTGTGGATTTCATCTGTAGTTCCCTTGGTCACTCTTTCACAGTGTTCAAAAATTTTTGGTTCTTAACTCATTGCCACTTTCTCCAACACCACTCATCAAAATTTTTGGTGAAATAAATATCCTCATAGATGATCTTTCCAAAGTTCTGCACTGTAAGTTTCCTCATCTCGCTCATCCATTGGTCTTGTCATTAACAATGCCTTGGCTCTTAGTCCTTTGGTCATACCCTTGACCCTTGTTATTAGTAATAACTTTCATAATATCATTTTAAAGCATCTCACTCCCCCATAACTATTCCTTTTTTCTCCTTTATTTCCCCCAGGAACCTGAAGCAAAGACTGTTTATGTTCCGTATGTCCCCTTGGCTCAAATGTGTTTACCTGAAATCATGCTTCTCAGCATACTGACAGCACCCCATCTCAATCATGTGTGCCTTTCTCCTCTCTGTTTCTCTTCTTTTCTGAAGGCTTTCTTGGAGAAAAAGAACTTATGTCGTGGGAACTTCTCACACTATGTGTAGGCACACCCCAGAAGTTTAGGAGAATGGCACATAATATTCCCATGGAAAACCTTTAGCCAATGGGGATAGAGTCAGTGAATAAGATCCCAGTCTCCCTGTCTCTGATAGGACAATTCTGAGGCACATCCTACATGGTTTTCAGATTGTCCCCTGTGAGACCAAACCTTGGTTGCCCAACTTTACTGGATTTACTTGCTTCCTTGTCTTACTTTCCCACTTCCTCATTTCTTCACTTGTGTTTCCTGGAATTGCCTGCACACAAGTCCTTGCCCCAAGGTTTCAATTGCTCACTGCATCTTTTCATGTTCTCATTTTTCTTCTTACTCATTTTAGATTCCATGGTACAAGGTTTAATTCACTTCTTGAATATACCCTCAATTCCCTTCCCCTTTCCAGTCTTTGTCATATTGGCCTGAACAAACCTTGACCTTTGTTTGATTTGAATCTTAGACTACTGTTTATCCCTTTCTCTGATTTACTATGACAAATCTGGAAGAATATATAATCTACTAACTTGTTTATCTGTCTGTTGCTCCCTACTAGAATCTAAGCACCATGAAGTCAGGAATTTTTGCCAGTTTTATTTCTGTATTCACAGTACCTAGAAAGGTGGCTGGTACACAGTACAGGCTCAATACGTATCTGTTGAATTGCTGGTTAAGTTTGGAATCACTCCCATAATACTCTTTTATAGGAGGTGTTTTAGGTAGCATGGGGCTCAGAGTTATCCTCAGATGGTTCCTGAGGAGGACAGCATCTTTCCATATATTTCCCTTTTTTTACTCTCACCTTTCTCTTTCACATCTTCTTATAACACGTGATTGAATCATGACTGAAAAATATGTGTGTAAAAAGGATTTCTTTGTACAGGTGTTGGTATTTGTGGAATTACTTTCAAATCTTTAGCATCTGCCAAGGTGATTTTCCTCCCTTTTAGGATGGATCAAAACATATAAGCAGTTTAGAATAGCTCAGTACATCTTTTTCAGTTGTGTAAATGAGGAATAGCACTGAGTTGCACTGATTTATAATGTTCTTTTCATGTAAAATAGTAACAATTTTTTGAACACTTACTATATAACAGGCACTACTGTAAATGCTTTACATTATGTTGATTCATTTAGTATATAATCAATTCTATGAGAAAGATGCTATTTTACTTTTTATATGAAGAGGAAGAATTGCAGAGTGATTATTGAATGATTTTCCCAAAGTCTCATAACTAGAGAGTAAGGGAGCTGGTATTCTGTATGCTGAACATCAAAACCAGGTTTTTCTGATTTCAAGCGCTATGCTCTTAATTACTGTTCTGTACTACTATTCTCTTTTACTTCACGTAAAAATAAAATAGGACAGACAGTATGCTAGTGGACATTTACAGTGTGCCAGGCATTATTTTATGCATTATATGAGAAAGCTCCTGAACAGCAACGTGTAGTTATAAGAACATCGGATTGCAAACTGAGAGACTAGATCTGTCTCTGTCATCCCTGGAACCACAGACAAGACATTTCAGTTCTCTGGTCTTAATTATTTTCATCCATCCAACCATATGTTGGATGGATGCCTGGAACAGTGACAGATCTTGGGAAAACAATAATGAAGGAGAAAGTGTCAAAATGAGATGTCTAGTGGAATAGATAGTCGAAAGTGGCCAATGAATAGCAGTGCAAAGGTGCTGTGACAGAGGAAAGTATGGGATGCTTTTGAAAGCATGAGGAGGGATGTGAACTGGGGAGGATATTTCCTCTGTAAAATGAACTCAGTCCCCTACCAGTAACCCATTATACTCCATTTAATTAGGGAGGAGTCTCAGAGCAGGCGGTCATACCTCTTTGCCTTGAGTTAATATCTGCAGAAATTTAAGGACTCATTTTGACATTATCACTCTATACCTTTAGTCTTTTCTCTTTACCCAAGGCTGGACCATCCCTTTCACCCTATCTTAAGGCAGTCTTTTTCACATGTACATTCCCTGCATTATTACCACCCTGCATTCCAGTAAAAGATTGCCAGTGTCTGTTTTCCTCCCTGACCTACTGATTGTGACTCTCAAGAGTTGCAGGCTGTAACTATAACTCTTTAACTAGCTTCCTAGGTGATAGCCCAGAATCTACACTGTGCTGAGAAACTACCTCATAGTAGAAACCTTCATAGGATAAGACTCTTTGGATTGTCAGAAATTAAACCCTCTAGGACAAGATCTAAGCCATTAATGAAAATCAGCTTTAAGAGTAGTGTTATATGATGTGCCATTATTTTTATTTAATAATGAGCATCTTAAATAGTATCTTTGTTGTTAAAGTGGTTCAGTTTGAAACCAGCTTCTCTGTCAAAAGGGGAGCAACTAACTGGTTTAATACCTCTACTGGCAAAAGTTCTTATGGACCTGAAGCTTGGGCCTAAGGTTTTGCAACATTAATCTTGGAAAATGTTGTCCACTTGTAGAGATATGTTAGGCTTCTCTAGAGGAAAGCTAGAATGTAGTTACTTCCCATCGTGTAACTCTTTCATTTTGGGGGGCAACTTTAGATGAGCAAAGGTCATGTATGCAGCTTTTGTCAGCAGACTCCAAGAGGCTGTCCCTAAGTGTTGGTAAAATATTAGATGACGACCCTTTAATTACCCCAGGATTCATCCTTATTCAGATTTAGAAAGTGGGTGCTTTGCTAGGTTAAGCCATCAGGATTTGTTGTGATCTCAGTGACACCAGCAAATAATGATTACATTTTACATTTGTAATATGAGTTTGTTATTGTCAATGCCTTTTATATAGATGGTTATATGATCCTTATAAGAAAGAAGTAGGTATATTAAATTTATTCAGAAATGAGGTTAAAGGCATAAAAAAGTTAACTAATTTGCTTAAAGCAACACAGCTTATAACAGAGCCAAAAATATCACTTTGATTCTTTGGTGTTAGTTCTATCTTATGCTGCTTTCTCCTTGAGTAAAGCACACAACTCTGAGACTAAGTGAAGGTTTGTTGCATGGTTAAAAGGAATGAAGCATTAAAAATTTATCTTGGTGTGGCCGATTAAAGATGGCCACCAATTGTTTGCTATTCCTCCCATAAGGAGGTAGAGTATATTCCTCCACTGTCTTCTTTTCTTGGCTGGTCTTCATGACTTACTTAACCAATAGATGAAATAGGAGCCACATTCCAAGGCAAGATTGCAGTGGAACATGTACTCTCAGCACCTTGAGTCGCCATGTAAGAAATCAGACTACTCTGAAGAGACCATGTGGGAGACCCTGAGAATGAATAAAGAGGGAGAAATGCCTAGAAGAGCCCAGCCTTCCAGCCTCCCCACCAAAAACGTATCTTAGATTCTCTATTAGTGGATGCTTAATGGAACAAAAGAATCAACAGTCAAGTCCTGCTTGGATTTCTATCACAAAAAAATCATGAAATATTGCAGAATCATTAGTATAGCCACTAAGTTTTGGGGTAGATTGTTACGCAGCAATAGATAACCAGGACACTATTGAAAACACGAAAAGAACAGACACTAAAGGAAGTGCTATTGAATTAAGTATTAAACCCTCAGTAAAATCTCCAATTGCAGTGTTCACCTAAATATCCACCGTTTCAATTCCCAAATGATCTCTATTCTTTAGGCTTGAGTCACAATGAACTCTGGGCTCTTTCAAGCTACTGGTCAGTTAACCATACGTATTAGGGGAGAAGAGTAAACTGCATACCCCTTGACCCTCCCCACCACAGATTGGTCATCATTCCATGACTTCAATATCCAGATTCTTGACTCTTCTGACACTCTGCCCTCATGATTATCTAACCCCCCTTAATTTTGTTTAATTTGTCTGCACTTCTCTTTAGCCATTCACTGGTAGTATTTGTCTTTGACCTAGTTATTCTTGAGAAGTATTCAATCTTGTATCCTACTTCATTCTCTGATCACAACTCCTTTCTCACACACCTAAAATATAGGTATTCTCCAAAGTTTGATGTCAGTTTTACTCTTCTCTTTACATTATCTCTATCTAGTGACTTCATCATGGTGATGAAGTTAATGATTCAGGTCAAGATTTCTCATATCAAGTTTAAAAATACATGTTCCTGCTGTCAAACCTCTTATATTCAATATGCCATGAATCTTACTTTTCTTAACATCCCAATTTCTGTAAATTTCACTACCAGTTTTCTAAACTCTGGATTCTAATCCCCAGGCCACCTAAACTCTTTCTTTCCTGGATCTGATCCCTTCGGCCTCATCTGATTTCCCTTTCCCTATTCTTTTCACCACTCCAGGCATCCTATACTTCCCTCAGTTTCTTGAATAAATCTCTGTCTCTCCCAGTTAGAGTCCCTTCCACATACAACTCCTTTTCTTTCCTAGAACGTTCTTCTCCCTTTCTTCACGTAGCTATTTCCTACTCATCGTCTGTGTCTGTCACTGTTACTTGTCTCCTTAATAGCCCTTTCCCTCTTCCTCTTAACTAATAGAAATCTCCCCCACAAATTTATTCAAATACTGCTTACATACATACTTCATGACCTTTCTCTATGTGCAAAGTTGAATGTTTATTAATAATAAGTCCATTATGGTAATTCTGTGTTTCTCACCAGTTGTTGCTTTGGGCATTAGCACATGAATAATATGTATCAGTCAGGGTATATTCAGGAGACAGACACTATATCCATTATTAGAACGGAGAGTTTTATCAAACTGATTAACCAGGTATTGGAGAACTGAAAAGGCAAAAATGGGATACTCAGGTATCATGTAGGAAATAACTGCAGGAATAAGAAAAGAGAAAAAGTTGGAATTATTAAACTTAAATGTGCAAATATGGGGCTCCATGCAGCGGGGCCCCAGACATCTGCAGAGTAGATGCTGACAGGCTGGTGCTAGTGTTTCTGAAAGAGTGTAATGAAGTTGGTTCTGGTACTGTGGCAAACAACAAATTGAAATTATTTTGCTGCTTCTGCAGAAGCAAACTGCTGCCACCAGACTGAGGAAACGTTCTCGGGGTTACCCTGATGAGAACAGAAAGCAAACAGGAAGGAAAAATGGCCTTCTCTACTCCAGCCTCACAGTCTCTCTCTAGCACCCTCTGTTGGCAGAGCAGGACAGTTAGCAAGAATTCTTTGTTCCCAAGCACCATCCATGCTCATTTTCCTTTTATGCATTTTTAAATGCCATTGCTTTGGATTGCTCCAGACACAGACTCCTCTCATAAGTTCATAATCCTCTCCATCCTACATGGTCCAGCTTATGACCTACAATGTCCATTATACCTTCCAATTTAATGTGACCTTTTCCTTTGCTGATTTGCATGCCTCTCTTATGATGTTTATTTTTCTGTCTCCTGTTATAGTTAGTTACGTGCATGCCTTGACTCAGACAGTAAAAGCATGGATTTGGAGTCAGATAGAGCAGGGTTCAGATCCTGAATCCATTACTTAGTAGTTCTGTGACCTTGAGTAAGTTATTTAAACTAAGTCTCAAATTCCACATGTATTAATTTAGAGGCACAAGGTTCTTACATAATCTCTGCTCAATAAAATTATTTTAATAAATAGGGTTAAAAGGATCTTGGTTTATTTTAGTGATCGCCCAGACAGTATTACATTCTATCTAAATGTTAATTGTTTTACATAATGTCCTTACATATTAATAATCAAGGTAAAAAACATGTCACCAGAAAGATTTCTCTGTAAATTTGGTGAATTAAAATGGAAATAAACAGAATGCATTCTCTTCTTTCTTGAAGAGTTAATACTCCTAGATTCATTTTGATTCTTTCCCAGAATGACAGGCTGGAACAAATGTCTCATTTCAAGGATGATAGACCATTAAGGTTCTAGCCATTGAAAGTTTCTACACAACAATTCTGGGTGTATTTTCACCAGTTAAAGTCAAAGTCCTATCATCTATAGCTTTAAAAATGATAAATAAGTCATAAAAAGATTTAACAAAGGTTAAAAGAGGACATAATTTATTGTTATGTTTTGTTCATAACACATATGCTTAGAAGACTCTTAGGAGAAAACAGAATTCTGATAATGTTGAATTTGGGGGATCCAAAGAAATCCTAGGGATTTGTTGGTTAATCTTTTGTCCTTTCCGAAATTTGCTATTAAGCCAGTAGAAATAGAATTTTCTGAAAATTTCTCCAGCTGTTTCAGATTGGAAGTGGTGCTGTCCCGCCAAAGTCTGGCTCTGTAAGAGCCCATTGCATTTAACAACAGTGAAAAGGAGGGGAGGAAAATATCACCAACCTGGACATGAGCCAAACTGAAAGGGAATTAAATTCCTGCTTTTCTATTCTTGTTATGGACACTACAATAATGAAAGTTTTGCATAATCTAAAAGAAATTTAATTTGCCTAAAAGCCTAAGCTGTTTCTAAAATATGGTGAGGTAGGGTGAGGGGTTAGGGTAGAGGAGAGTTTTGGAGATAGATTGGAAAGAGAAGGATGTCAAATATTAAAACCTAAATTGTATATGCATAGTTTAATGGGGCTTTGAAAGTAAAACTTAAGTCTCCCTGATGCTTTAGAGTTTTTCAATAGTGAATTGCATCTTTCCTAAAAGCAGGTTTAACCTCTAGTAATGAGGATATAATCTAATCTCCTGCAAGGACTATATTAGGAAAATAAAGGTTGTATTATTCCACATGGTTTGAAAGTGAATGGAAATTCTACCCCCAGCTCCATCAAGATTGGCTTAACCACCAATGTAAATTACTCTTATTTGGTTATTGATGTCATATGCTAATGCTTTTCGTGGCAAGAACAGGCAACCAGTTCAGCTTTTCAGTGAAGCAGACACAGGCCTCAGTGCTGTTACAAACTTGGTGATCATGGGAAATTTCCTTCATTTCTCAGCCTCAATGTCCTCTTCTGTAAAGAGGCAATAATGTACAGGTTGCAGAGCTGGGAGAGTCCTGTAATGTGCCTGATACAATTCCTATAACACTGAGGATACACTCTGTAAGTGATAATATTATTGCTGCTATGTTTTGTAGTGTTCAGGTCTGAATTCTAAGTCCTAAGGAGGCTCTGATAAAAAAGTAATAACACATTTCTACTATACCTAAAATGGCAGATGCTTAATGCATGCTCTTCTGTAGAAGAGAATTAAACTAATACAAAGTTATCACCCATTTCCACTCTGATTCCTCCATAATTCTGAGTTACCATCACTGAAGTTATTCCTATTTACTTGTCTCTGTCAGATCAGTAGCAGGGAAGACAAAGTCGATCTTCCTTAGACCTCAGATATTCTTAATATTGTTATGGAGAAAACAGCAAAAAATGACCCTTACCAGCTTGGCAGTTTCAGGAGGAGGCAAGCAAAACTATTAGACAGAAAGCTTTTCTGAATGTGACCTTTATTTTGAAACTGCACTGGAAATTGTAGAGCTTTCCTCTTCTATTCCGTTATCCCCCTGAAGTTAATTGAAGCTAAATTACATAGTTCAAACTTAGACGAGGAGACTCCTAGGAAACGTTTTCAGCTCTCTATAGTGTATTATTCTACATGCCAACTTTGAGAATTGCAGAACTGAATAACTAAAGTTCACCAGGTCACAAATAAGGTAACATAACATAATTAATTCTTTACAGTTTAAAACTGGTCATCCTTCCTTTGAGTTCTTGTTTCAGGTCCAATGAGGAGTAGCTAGGAACAGATGGGGAGTCCCCATTCTTTGTAAATAAGATGATTCTTGTATTCTGTTCTGATTCAGGTATGTGCCTAAAGAAATAAAGGCCAAGAGGTGACTTCATTGTACAATTGAAGGAATAAAGCTTGTTAACTGTCTTTCTATAGCTTTCCAGTATTGCTTCCTTGTTCTATTTATTTTTACTTGGTCATAATTATTCATTCTTTCCAGAAGGAAATTTTAATCATGTCAAAGTAATTTTTCTCACCCCTTCTTCACCTCCCAGGGTCTTTTGATGACCCAGAGGGAATCCAGATGTTCACCCTGCCCCTCACCTCCTATAAAGGTTTTCACAGCATTTGTTGCTGGTAGTAATATGTCTCCTAAAAGAGAGGAAATTCTTTTATATCTACAGGTAATATTAAATTAAGTTTCTACATTTTGTTTGAAGTAGCAGATGAAAATACTATCTTTTAGTGCTGGCTTGTTACCTCCTCTGACTAGATTCTGTATGTTCTCATAGGTGCACTATATCAATATGACGTCATTTAAGAATGACTTATATTTGAGACTATTCATTTCTTTTCAAGTCTATACTTCTGTGCCTCTAATTAGTCAGTCACACAGGCACATTGCTCTGTTCTGCTGCCCTTTGAGAGCAAGGTAGACACCAGGGTGATCACCAGAACTTTAGGTGGTAGGATGCAGTTTTGTTCAATGTGATTAATTTAACTGTGTGGAAATTATTTTTTTCTTGACTAATTTCAGACAGTTATATCTCAGAGTTAAAATAGGCTACTTTCTCCTAACATTTTTTTCCAACTTTAAAGCATATATTTAGGAAGTTTATTTATGAAATATGCTTGTGGCAAGGAATAAGAGCATTCATAAAACCCACATGCATTTAGTAATTCTCTGGCCCCATGAACTGTTTCCTCATATGATCTTACCCCCACTGGAAAACAACTGAATGAGTAAGTGGATCTTGCCCTATATCTGAAAAGTTAAAGTGACACACAGAAAGTTTAAAAAACGAAATTCTTACCACCATTTCCAAGGTAAAGCACCAGACTCTACCCTGTAGAAATTCAAGCCCAATAAATAAACAAAGAAGAATGAATAAACTCTAAGAATTCCCAGAAAATAAAGAGGGTAGGATAGAGAGATAATCCCCAAAGCAGAATACTCCTACTTTGGAAGAGAAATTTGAACAGGAAAGTCAATAAGGTATATTAGTTTAGTAGCTGATTTCAGGAGACAAGAAATTCTGAACCCATATTTTATGGATGAATGAAATTCTGAAATTTGAGATAGGACTTCATGAATTTCAGGGCAGCAAATAGCCAATGAAATTACAGCTGGGACCTTTGCTTTTAAAAAGTCTGGATTTTTTAGTGGGTTAATAATGGTAGCAATTCTTTTTTTTTTTTTAAGACAATTTTTTAGAGCAGTTTAAAGTTCACTGCAAAATTGAGAGGAAGGTACAGAGATTTCCCATATGCACACTGCCCCCACCCCCCCCCCCCCACCCCACAAGATGCACAGCCTCCCCCAGCATCAGCATCCCCAGAGTGTGGACATTTGTTACAAATGATGAACCTACACCGACATGTCATAATCACTTAAAGCCCACAGTTTCCATCAGTGTCATCCTGGGTATTGTATGTTCTGTGGGTTTGGACAAATGTAAAATGACCTGAATCCACCATAATAGTATCGCACAGAATAGTTCCACTGCCCTGAAAATCCTCTGTGCACCACGCCCCGTATTCATCCCTCCCTCCCCTTCCCCAGGCCCTGGCACCACTGATCTTTTTTACTTTCTCCATAGTTCTGCCTTTTCTAGAATGTCCTATAGTTGAGATCCTCTTCAGATTGGCTTCTTTGACTGAGTAATATGCACTTAACGTTTCTCCGTATTTTTTCATGGCTTAATAGCTTAATTTCTTTTTGGCCTTGAATAATATTCCATTGTCTGAATGTACCATAGTTTATTTATTCATCACTGAAGGACTGAAGGACATCTTTTGGTTGCTTCCATTTGGCAATTATGAATAAAGCTGCTATATGCATCTCTGTGCAGGTTTTTGTGTGACCGTAAGTTTTCATTTCCTTTGGATAAATACCAAGGAGTGTGATTGCTGGATCGTCTGGTAAAACTATGTTTAGTTTTTTAAGAAAGCACCAAAATGTCTTCCAAAGTGGCTGCACCATTTTTGCATTCCCACCAGCAATGAATGAGAGTTCTTGTTGCTCCACATCCTCACCAGCTTTTCGTGTTGTCAGTGCTCTGGGTTTTGGCCATGCTAATAGGTATGGAGTGGTGTCTCGTTGTTTTACCTTGCATTTCCCTGATGACATATGATGTGGACCATCTTTTCACATGCTTATTTGCCAGCTGTATGTTTTCTTTTCTTTTTTTTGAATTTTATTTTATTTATTTTTTATACAGCAGGTTCTTATTAGTTATCTATTTTATACATACGAGTGTATATATGTCAATCCCAATCTCCCAATTCATCCGGTAGCAATTCTTAAGATAAAAAACTTTTAGAAATGTGCTGTTGGTTTAGATTTTATATGTTTGCCTAACTGACTACGGAAACTTAATGTATAGTATTCTATTTGCAGAAAAAAAAGAAAAAGATTAAAAGAATGTATAAACTATCCAAGGTAAAACAAAATCTCTGTCCAAGTTTTTCTGAAAATATAGGTTATTTTGAAGAATAAAAGGTTTCAATTATTATACTCTGACTCTGCCAAGAGAGCAAACACAAGCAGACAGTTGAATTTATGAGACTGTCAGTGTCATTTTACTTAAAACAGAACTTCCCTCCCATATCTATTCTCACCCTCTGAGATATGGGATTAAGATGCTATTCTCACATTCTGGGATAAGGGATTAATAGTTCTCCACTGTTATTTCTCATTCTTTATAGCTCTATCACAATGCTCCATAGAGAATATAATATTACATGTAAAACTACAGGAGAAATTGCATCAAAGAATTAATGAACAAAAAGATGTAGGAAAAGAAAACCCTATGAACCATAGAATACATTTATAAAGTCTTTGTGTCATTTATTTAAATACTTTATATGATTAGAAATAATACAAGGAGACTTTGTAGAAAGTAATTTTTGAACCGGACATGTCAGTCACATGGAATGTGCCCACAGCCCTAGCTGAGAGCGTAGCCATGACCAGCTACATCCTGGAACCTGTTGCCCTTCCCCATGACCACAACTGATTGGACCAGGTTTGGGCACCTGACCCCAGGGCTACCACTCCATAGATGGGGAAGAAACCCTTTACTTTGTCAAGCATAAATAAATCAGTCCAAATAAAGACAGCAGTAATTATCTAGACCTATCAGATGCTCTTTCTCTCAGGAATTTGACCTGGGAGTATGAAAAGAATCAACTAGATAGCAACAGGAATAAAAGTAGATTGATAAGGGGTAAGACATGGAGATCACCTTCCTCCCCACAAATACATCAAAAATACATCTACATGTGGAACAACTCCTACAAAACAACTACTGAACGCTGGCAGAAGACCTCAGACTTCCCCAAAGGCAAGAAACTCCTCCCATACCTGGGTAGAGCAAAAGAAAAAAGAAAAAACAGAGACAAAAGAATAGGGACAGGACCTGCACCTCTGGGAAGGACTTGTGAAGGAGGAAAAGTTTCCACACACTAGGGAGCCCCTTCACTGGTGGAGATGGGGGTTGGGCAGGGGAGAAGCTTCAGAGCCACAGAGGAGAGCACAGCAACAGGGCTGCAGAGGGCAAAGCAGAGAGATTCCTGTACAGAGGATAGGTGCCGACCAGAACTCACCAGCCTGAGAGGCTTGTCTGCTCACCCACTGGGGTGGGTGGGGGCTGGGAGCTGAGGCTCGGGCTTCAGAGGTCAGATCCCAGGGAGAAGACTGGGGTTGGCTGTGTGAACACAACCTGAAGGCTAGTGCACCACAGCTAGCCAGGAGGAGTCTGGGAAAAATTCTGGACCTGCCTAAGACGCAAGAGACCATTGTTTTGGGGTGTGCGAGGATAGGGGATTCCTTCCCTGTCTGCCCACAGAAGGCAGAGCACTGCCTAAACGAGCTTGAGATGGGCACAAGCTGCAGCTATCAGCTTGGACCCCAGAGACGGGCATGAAACACTAACGCTGCTGCTGCAGCCACCAAGAATCCTGCATGCAAGCACAGGTCACTATCCACATGCCACCCCCACCCCTGGGAGCCTGTGCAGCCCTCCACTGCCAGGGTCCCATGATCCAGGGACAACTTCCCCAGGAGAACACACAGTGTGCCTCAGGCTGTTGCAATGTCATGCTGGCCTCTGCCACTGCAGGCTTGCCCAACATTCCAATTATAACTACTGTACCCCTCCCTCCCCCTGGCCTGAGTGAGCCAGAGCCCCCTAATCAGCCGCTGCTTTAACCCCATCCTGTCTGGATGGGAATAGATGCCTGAAGGCAACCTACATGCAGACGTGGAGCCCAAACCAAAGCTGAACCTGAGGAGCTGTGCAAACAAAGAAGAGAAAGGGAAATTTCTCTGTGCAGCCTGAGGAGCACCACATTAAATCCCCACAGTCAACTTGATGTACACTGCATCTGTGGAATACCTGAACAGACAACGAATCAACCCAAAATTGAGGTGGTGGACTTTGGGAGCAACTGTAGACTTGGGGTTTGCTGTCTGCGACTGACTTGTTTCTGATTTTCATGTTTATCTTAGTATAGTTTTTAATGCTTGCTATCATTGGTGGATTTGTTTATTGGTTTGCTTGCTCTCTTCTTTTTTAATTTTTATTTATTTTTTTAAATAATTCAAAAATTTTTTAATTTTAATTATTTTATTTTATTATTTTTTTAAGTATTTTTTTTCTTTCTTGTTTTCTCCCCTTTCTTGTGAGCCGTGTGGTTGACAGGGTCTTGGTCAACCAAGACACCGTGGCTCTGGTGTCAGCCATGAGTCTCTGAAGTGGGAGAGCCGAGTTCAGGACATTGGACCACCAGAGACCTCCAGGCCCCAAGTAATATCAATCACTGAGAGCTCTCCCAGGGGTCTCCGTCTCAACGCTAAGACCCAGCTCTACTCAATAGCTAGCAAACTCCAGTGCTGGATGCCCCCGCCACACAACTAGCAAAACAGGAACACAGCCCCACCCATTAACAGAGAGGCTGCCTAAAATCATAATAAGTTCACAGAAACCCCAAAACACACCACCGGATGCAGCCCTGCCCACAAGAAAGACAAAATCCAGCCCCACCCACCAGAAAACAGGAACCAGTACCCTCCACCAGGAGGCCTACACAACCCACTGAACCAACCTTAGCCACTGGGGGCAGACACCAAAAACCACAGGAACTATGAACCTGCAGCATGAGAAAAGGAGACCCCAAACACAGTAAGTTAAGCAAAATGAGAAGACAGAGAAATGTGCAGCAGAAGGAGCAAGGTAAAAACCCACCAGACTAATAAATGAAGGGAAATAGGCAGTCTACCTGAAAAAGCATACAGAGTAATAATAGAAAAGATGATCTAAAATCTTGAAATAGAATGGAGAAAATACAACACACGTTTAACAAGGACGTAGAAGAACTAAAGAGCAAACAAACAATGATGAACAACACAATAAATGAAATTAAAAATTCTCTAGAAGGAATCAATAGCAGAATAACTGAGGCAGAAGAACAGATAAGTTACCTGGAAGATAAAATAGTGGAAATAACTACCGCAGAGCAGAATAAATAAAAAAGAACAAAAAGAATTAAGGACAGTCTCAGAGACCTCTGGGACAACATTAAATGCACCAACATTCAAATTATAGGGGTCCCAGAAGGAGAAGACAAAAAGAAAGGGACTGAGAAAATATTTGAAGAGATTATGGTTGAAAACTTCCCTCATATGGGAAAGGAAATAGTCAGTCAAGTCCAGGAAGCACAGAGAGTCCTATACAGGATAAATCCAAGGAGAAACACACCAAGACACATATTAATCAAACTATCAAAAATTAAATACAAAGAAAAAATACTAAAAGCATCAAGGGAAAAGCAACAAATAACATACAAAGGAATCCCCATAAGGTTAACAGCTGATCTTTCAGCAGAAACTCTGCAAGCCAGAAGGGAGTGGCAGGACATATTTAAAGTGATGAAAGGGAAAAACCTACAACCAAGATTACTCTACCCAGCAAGGATCTCATTCAGATTTGACAGAGAAATGAAAAGCTTTACAGACAAGCAAAAGCTGAGAGAGTTCAGCACCTCCAAACCAGCTTTACAACAACTGCTAAAGGAACTTCTCTAGGCAAGAAACACAAGAGAAGGAAAAAACCTACAAAAAGAAACCCAAAACAATTAAGAAAATAGTAATAGGAACATACATATTGATAATTACCTTAAATGTAAATGGATTAAATGTTCCAACCAAAACACATAGACTGGCTGAATAGATTTAAAAAAACAAGACCTGTATATATGCTGTCTGCAAGAGACCCACTTCAGACCTGGGGACACATACAAACTGAAAGTGAGGGGATGGAAAAAGATATTCCATGCAAATGGAAATCAAAAGAATGCTGGAGTAGCAATTGTCATATCAGACAAAATAGACCTTAAAATAAAGACTATTACAAGAGACAAAGAAGGACACTACATAATGATCAAGGGATCAATCCAAGAAGAAGATATAACAACTGTAAACATTTATGCACCCAACATAGGAGCACCTCAATAAAAAGTCAAATGCTAACAGCCATAAAAGGGGTAATCGAAAGTAACACAATAATAGTAGGGGACTTTAACACCCCACTTCATCAATGGACAGATCATCTAAAATGAAAATAAACAAGGAAACACAAGCTTTAAATGACTGAGTAAGCAAGATGGACTTAAGTGATCTTTACAGGACATTCCATCCAAAAACAACAGAATACACTTTCTTCTCAAGTGCTCATGGAACATTCTCCAGGATAGATCATATCTTGGGTCACAAATCAAGCCTTGGTAAATGTAAGAAAATTGAAATTGTGTCAAGTATCTTTTCCGACCACAACGCCATGAGACTAGATATCAATTACAGGAAAAAAACTGTAAAAAATACAAACACATGGATGCTAAACAATACACAATGAACAATAAATAGCCAAGAGATCACTGTAGAAATCAAAGAGGAAATCAAAAAATACCTGGAAACACATGACAATGAAAACAGGATGACCCAAAACATATGGGATGAAGCAAAAGCAGTTCTAAGAGGGAAGTGTTTAGCAATACATCTTACCTGAAGAAACAAGAAAAATCTCAAATAAACAATGTAAGCTTACACCTAAATCAATTAGAGAAAGAAGAACAAAAATAACCCCAAAGTTAGCAGAAGGAAAGCAATCGTAAATATCAGATCAGAAATAAATGAAAAAGAAATGAAGGAAACAATAGCAAAGATCAATAAAACTAAAAGCTGGTTCTTTGAGAAGATAAACAAAATTGATAAATCACTAGCCAGACTCATCAAGAAAAAAAGGGGGAAGACTCAAATCAACAGAATTAGCAATGAAAAAGGAGAAGTAACAACTGACTGCAGAAATATAAAGGATCATGAGAGATTACTACAAACAACTATATGCCAATAAAATAGGCCACCTGGAAGAAATAGACAAATCCTTAGAAAAGCACAACCTTCCGAGACTGAACCAGGAAGAAATAGAAAATATTAAACAGACCATTCACAAGCACTGAAATTGAAACTGTGATTAAAAAATCTTCCAACAAACCAAAGCCCAGGATGAGATGTCTTCACAGGCAAATTGTATAAAACATTTAGAGAAGAGCTAACACCTGTCCTTCTCAGACTCTTCCAAAATATAGCAGAGGGAGGAACACTGCCAAACTCATTCTAGGAGGCCACCATCACCCTGATACCAAAACCAGACAAAGGTGTCACAAAAAAGAAAAGTACAGACCAATATCACTGATGAACATAGATGAAAAAATCCTCAACAGAATACTAGCAAACAGAATCCCAACAGCACATTAAAAGTATCATACACCATGATCAAGTGGAGTTTATCCCAGGAATGCTAGGATTCTTCAATATACACAAATCAATCAACGTGATACAGCATATTAACAAATTGAAGGAGAAAAACCATATGATGATCTCAATAGATGCAGAAAAAGCTTTTGACAAAATTCAACACCCATTTATGATAAAAAACTCTCCAGAAAGTAGACATAGAGGGAACTTACCTCAACATAATAAAGGCCATATATGACAAACCCACAGCCCAACATCATTCACAGTGGTGAAAAACTGAAACCATTTCCACTAAGATCAGAAACAAGACAAGGTTGCCCACTCTCACCACTCTTATTCAACAGTTTTGGAAGTTTTAGCCACAGCAGTCAGAAAAGAAAAAGAAATAAAAGGAATCCAAATCAGAGAAGAAGTAAAGCTGTCACTGTTTGCAGATGACATGATACTATACATAGAGAATACTAAAGATGATACCAGAAAACTACTAGAGCTAATCAATGAATTTGGTATAGTTGCAGGATACAAAATTAATGCACAGAAATCTCTTTCTCTGAAAGAGAAATTAAGGGAACACTCCCATTTACCACTGCAACAAAAAGAATAAAATACCCAGGAATAAACCTACCTAAGGAAACAAAAACCTGTATGCAGAAAACTATAAGACACTGGTGAAAAAATTAAAGATGATACAAATAGATGAAGAGGTATACCATGTTCTTGGATTAGAAGAATCAACATTGTGAAAAAGACTATACTACCCAAAGCAATCTACAGATTCAGTGAAATCTCTATCAAACTACCAATGGCATTTTTCACAGGACTAGAACAAAAAATTTAACAATTTGTATGGAAACACAAAAGACCTGAATAGCGAAAGCAATCTTGAGAAAGGAAAACGGAGCTGGAGGAATCAGGCTTACTTAACTTCAGACTATACTACAAAGCTACAGTAATCAAGACAGTACGGTACTGGCACAGAAACAGAAATATAGATCAATGGAACAGGATAGAAAGTCCAGAGATAAACCCATGCACATATGGTCACCTTATCTTTAATAAAGGAGGCAAGAATATACAGTGGAGAAAAGACAGCCTCTTCAATAAGTGGTGCTGGGATAACTGGACAGCTACATATAAAAGAATGAAATTAGAACACTTCCTAATGCCATACACAAAAATAAACTCAAAGTGGATTAAAGACCTAAATGTAAGGCCAGACACTATGAAACTCTTAGAGGAAAACATAGGCAGAACACTGTTTGACATAAATCACAGCAAGATCCTTTTTGACCCACCTCCTAGAGAAATGGAAATGAAAACAAACAAACAAACAAAAAAAACAAATGGGACCTAATGAATCTTAAAAGCTTTTGCACAGCAAAGGAAACCATAAACAAGACAAAAACACAGCCCTCAGAATGGGAGAAAATATTTGCAAAGGAAGCAACTGACAACGGATTAATCTCCAAAATATACAAGCAGCTCAATATCAGAAATAAACAACCCAATCCAAAAAATGGGCAAAAGACCTAGATAGTCATTTCTGCAAAGATATACAGATTGCCAACAAACACACGAAAGGATGGTGAACATCACTAATCATTAGAGAAATGCAAGTTAAAACTACAATGAGGTATCACCTCAAACTGGTCAGAATGGCTATCATCAAAAAATCTACAAACAATAAATGCTGGAGATGGTGTGGAGAAAAGGGAACCCTCTTGCACTGTTGGTGGGAATGTAAATTGATACAGCCACTATGGAGAACAGTATGGAGGTTCCTTGAAAAACTACAAATAGAACCAACATATGCCCCAGCAATTCCACTACTGGGCATATATCCTGAGAAAACCATAATTCAGAAAGAGTCATGTACCACAATGTTCATTGCAGCTCTATTTACAATAGCCAGGGCCTGGAAGCAACCTAAATGTCCATGGACAGATGAATGGATAAAGAAGATGTGGCACATATATACAATGGACTATTACTCAGCCATAATAAGAAACGAAATTGAGTTATTTGTAGTGAGGTGGGTGGATGGACCTAGATTCTGTCATACAGAGTGAAATAAGTCAGAAAGAGAGAAACAAATACCATATACTAACACATATATATGGTATCTTAAAAAAGAAAATTTGTTCTGATAAACGAGGGGCAGGACAGGAGTAAAGACACAGACGTAGAGAATATACTTGAACACACGGGTAGGGGAAGTGTAAGCTGGGATGAAGTGAAAGAGTAGCATTGACATATATACACTACCAAATGTAAAATAGATAGCTAGTTGGAAGCAGCCGCATAGCACAAGGAGATCAGCTCGGTGCTTTGTGACCACCTAGAGGGGTGGGATAGGGAGGGTGGGAGGGAGACACAAGAGGGAGGGGATATGGTGATATAAGTATACATATAGCTGGTTCACTTTGTTATACAGCAGAAACTAACACAACATTGTAAAGCAATTATACTCCAATAAAGATGTTAAAAAAATAAATTAAATTTTAAAAATAGTAATAAAATACTTGTTTTGCAATTTATACCTCTACTAGCACTAATAGTTGTAGGGTAATTGTTAATATTCCACATCTTTTGTAATTTGCTGAAAATAATACATAATACTTATGATTTACCTACTAGTTATTAGTAAGCGTAATCTCTTTCAAATGTTAATCATTTGCCTTACTATTTTGTGAATAGTTCCTGTCTCATCCAGTTATCTGCATCTTACTTTAGGGTATTTTCCCCTCTGTCAAGTGGTTTAATATCTTTATAAATTAATAAAACTAAGAATCTGTCACATTTTATTTCAAATATATTTTCATATTGTTTGTCATTTAAAGAAAAAGTAGATTGATACAGAGGGAGACGTACGTATTCAGAATAGCTGTGAAATGGTAATACAGCTGGTGTAGCTAGCAAGAGCTGCCTGGGTTGACAAGACCATCAGATTCAGTATCATTGAAACTGGGCTCAGATTTCTGCCAAAATTCCTTCTCTCTTATTGTCACACATATCCTTATAATAAACTTCCATTGCAAAAGCTAGCCTAGTCATGAGATCTTGCAGTCAAAATTACCTAAATCAAGCAGAGAGGGTGATGACTGTCAAAAAACCAACATTTACAGAGCTTCGTGGTTATGCAGAGCACTGCTATGGACTGGGATGCCAAGGGGAGCTTATTATATATGTGCTCTGATTTGAGAGATGGAAAATAAACAGTATGAAGTACACTAAGTGCTGAATACTTGACACTTGCCAAAAACCCTATTGGAAAGGATCATATTAGTACTAGTGTACTAGGTAAGAATGCAGGCTTTGGATGACCGTGTACTTGAATACAAAGCCCACCTGACTCTGCCATTTGTTGGCTGAGTAAATTTGGACAAGTTATTTGGTTCTCCAAGAGTGGTCTCCAGACCAGCAGCATCAGCTTTTCTAAGAAATTGTTAGAAATTCAAGTTCTCAGGCCCTGCTCTATACCTATTGAATCAGAAACTCTGGGGGTGGGGACAGTTTTTATCTTAACATGTCGTCCAAGGGATACTGATGCACAGTGAAGTTTGAGAACCACAACTTAACCTCTTTCTCATGGCTCCTTCTTATGTGTTGTTAGGAAGATTAAATGTTCTGGATGTATAATAATGGGATCCAGAAATAGCAGCTAATGTATCATTATTATCAAAATGCAGAGGAGATGGTTGTACCTGAGCTGAGATTAAAGGGTGGATAGGATTAGGTAAATATGGAGGAGGAGGAGGTCGTACTAGGATGTGGAAATGTATACAGTGTTTTCAAGGGTCAGTGACTAGAGATTTCATCAGAAATTGGAGTCAGGTAGATTCTGGGCAATGTTTGCAAGTAGACAGATAAGGGTTCAAATCCCTCCTGGTCCCATTATGTCCTCTGTGATCTTGGAAAGTTTACTTAACTGGAACAAATTTACTTAAAATTGGGATAATAATAATAATTCTCTTAGAGAATTATTGGGAAGATTAAATGAGGTAATATATTTGATGTCCATACCAGAATCTGTGATATTTACTAAATACTAGCTATTGTTGTTATTATCATTACTATCTGTTCATTGCTAAATTCTTTCTTATCTCTTCTATTGGTTTTCTGTTTATCTGCTTACTTTGTTTTTTGTTTTTTAATAGTTAATTCCACCTTATCCTTCAGGACTTAGCTTAAATATCTTCTCCTTAGAGACTTTCATGATGAAATAGGGTAAATAATAAGCCCCCTCCCTTTTCTCTATCTTGAACCCTGCTTTTTTTCACCTTTCTTTATTTAAAGTGTTCTCCCTAATTAGCAAGTAAGGACCTTTGAGTGTGATATTTACCTTCAGAGTAGTGCTTGGTATATAGTAGAACTCAATAAATATTTTTTAATAGATGAATGAATTACTATAATTCACAAAAATGTCCATGAGAGTTATGCCTACCTATGGCATCTTTGAGCAAGTATCCAACTTGTGTCAAGCCATTCTCCAAAACATATCTCTGTTCTACCTGTGGCCCAAGGTAGATGATGAAAGGGGCCATCTGGAAGGAAGAAAAATGGAAAAATGCCATTTTTTTCTTTTTGAGATTACTTGGTGATAGTGATCAAAACAAAGTCATCCTGATACATATTTACCAAAGGTGACAACCTGTATGTTTACTTTTTACACATGTTTCTGGCTCTTCTTTCTTGTTTGGTAAATTCCTCAAATACATATTAATAAGTTTCCCTGGAAAGGTGTTCCTTTCTTTTAGCAGGTAGCAATGGTTTAAATTTTGTTAATTCCTACTGAAATTTCTGAAAATGCGAAATCAACAAATCTCAAGCAAAGGCCTTTTTGAAAAGCATGTATTTAGGGGAGATATTTATATCCTGCTGTAGCTGAGAATATTTCTCTTATTCTTATATTTCCCTTCTCTTTACAAAATTTTGCAAGATTATTTTAATGAATTCAGACCATTTGTACATTAACACATATCATGCATTCATGGTTAGCGTAAAAGTACATGTTTAATTTCCTAAAAGATTAGCATATAAGAAAGTATACAGTGGTTACATTATTCTGAATAACAGGTCAAACCTTTTAAAAGGTTCAGTGAAGTATGAGAAAATATATGTTTTTCTTTCTTAGTGAATTTTTTATAGAAACCTAACCTTCCCCTGTGCATAAACCAAGATACTGTTTCATGTGATTCTTGTCTTCCATAGGTAGAACACATTTGAGGTAGACATGTACAAGTGACATACTTTAAGACTCACATTTGAGGCGTGGGAGGCAGTTCTCAGAAGCTCAAGGCAGCATAGGAAGGGGAGATGTGGGGCCTGGTAATGGAATTTCCCCCCGGGAGGACAGACACTAGGGGAACTGGGACAGTAGCTGAGATATTTTCTGGTACTTGCTCTGTACTCTGAGAGAAGTGTATGGCCAACTCTATGCAAAGACCCTGTTTCCAAATAACATCACATTGCTAGGTACTGAGAAATGGAACTTGGACATGTCTTTTCTGAGGGTCAGTATTCAACCTGTCACACCCAGATTCTGCTAATTTTAATATCTTATACAACCATAGTATAATTATCAAATGAAAAATTGACATTGGTACAGTACTATCAACCACAGATTTATTGGGATGTAATCAGTATTTCCACTGTGCAGGAAAGTATTAGCTCACTGATCTCAATTGCTCAAATCTTGTACGTTCAAAGAAAGGCCTGACCTCAGGACTGGCCCTTGACTGGCTACTAGAAGTTAACCTCTGACATTACGTTGATATGTCTTTTTACTGGTGATGTCAATCTTGATTACCTGATTAAGGTGTTATTTGCTAGATATCTCCACTGTAAAGTTATTATTTTTTGCCTTGTAATTAAATATCATTTGCAGGGGTAGGGGCGGGAGATACTTTGGGACTATGCAAAATCAACTGATTTCAAATATTGGCAACTAATGCACATTTTTAAGAAATACGATGTAAGCCTCCCAGAAAGATATCTCAGAGTCAGTTCAGTTCAAGGTCAACCTCTGGACAAAAGCAAGAAGAGAGGGAAACTGGGCTACCAGGTGGGATAAGACTACGGAATTTTCAAGTAAGCTTGAGGCAAGAGCAAATGAAATTTAGGAAACAAACTGATGCATAACAGTCAGCACTGTGTTACCCAAACACTGTCTAAGAAAGATTTGTTTGGGGCAAAAGTAGGGCGACCTTCAGCTGATGTGGGTATTTTTACCGTCTGGGTAAGACCTGGCCTAGGAACAGCTGTGACACAGGGGCACTTTGGTGGCTCCACTGAGGAGAGCTCCCAACATTGCTCCATGTTTTAAACCACCTGTGCACCCACTGAATTCCAAACCACACTCTGGGCTGTCATTCCTCTTCAGTGTTACAAGCCTTTGACATCAAGAGTCATGTATCAAGCTTTTCCCAGCAAAGCACCACTATAACATGGCTGGGCACATCATGACTTTTAGGAATGGCTAGTAGGAGGGCAAAAGGAGGAGAGTAGAATAATTCTTTAGATCTTGGCATAATTATAGTCGAAGATTGTAGGGACAAATAACCAACATAAGGTTTTGATTTTCTGTTTCTTTTGTTTGTGATGGGCTGTCTTCCCTATTATTAAGAATAATGAAGAGTAATCCTCAAATAAATATCTTTTCCGTTAATATAATATAACAGGTATTTGGTAACTTTAGGATATAAAAAGTACATTTTGGTAAACAATTCAAGATTCAAATGACAGGCTCTACAATGACTATCTCAGATGTGTTTCTTTGTAATTATTCTTTAAAACTCAGGAAATTTATTCAGTAATCGGTCCATCACAAATCAAGATCCTTCCTTTTATTTTCAAGCGTGAATCATGTTTAAAAAATTTTTTTTGGTTTTTATCTAATAGGGATCTTAGATTAACAACAAGGAAATACACATGACACAGATAAAAAGAAAAAGGAGGAAAATTAGAATGCTTTTCACCCATGTTGTTCCTTTCGAGTGGCCTGTAAAGAAGGAGTTCAGTGATAGAAAATGGAAAGACTTGGTCCAGGTTTTTGATAGGACCCACAACTTAAATTCCCATCATGGGTTGCAGATATGATATCTATACTTTTGATATTTCTTTCACTAAGAAAATGATTACAAAATGCACACTCTTAATCACACTTTAATTTCTTCAACGAGCACTTGGCAAACAAAGATAATAGTGTCGTTTTGGATGCAATTCAGCTATGTGATGAATGCTAAATCAAAATTTGTTTGATCTATTTCCTCTTGCTGGCTCAGCTGATAAGTTAATTCCAACTGATTGCCATGAAGGCAAGCATCGCAAGCCTTATCCTATTGTTGGAAGACATGTTCTTGGCAAGAAAAGAAGCCCACATCTGTGAAGTCTATAAGCAGGTCCTCTCTTTTTTTTTTCTTTCATTCTGAGATCATGTTTTTCTATTTCATTAAACCTAGGTACATATCCAGTTGGAATTTAATCTCTGTGGCCTCATACACTTTCATTTGGATTGATGGATGTTAAACATGGGTTTGAAACTGTTACCTGAGTTCCTTTTTGGTGCTAACACTCCTTCAGTCAGCTTCGGTTCTCCAAACCAGTACTTGTTCAAGCCCATGTTTCATTGTAAACATAGAACCCTTGATCAAGAAGAGAACTTTTTATTTTCTATGAGCAAATATTTCCCTCCCCGCCTCAAATTCTAGCTCCTCCATGTTTGGCTGAGTTGTTTGTATATATGAAAAAGACTTTGCTGCAAAATTTCGATGCAACTCTGGAAAGTCACTTAATGAGAGTGTTTTCATTCATAAAACAAAGGGAATAGAATAGGACTAGATCATTTCTAAAATGGTTTCAAATTCTGAAGACTTTTAAATTGAGGGCTTTTAAATATAGTGTGTGATTCAAGAGTTTATTCCAGCGGTATTATCTGTATTCTAGATACTGTTGTTTTTTTAATGTCATGCTGTCAATGTAAATAATTGTTTTTCAAGTAATGATCTCATTGCAGCTACAGTTACCTAAACTTGCCCTAAACAACTCATGTGTTCCATACATTTTAAGATTTGCCTTTTTTTTCTTTTAATCTTATTGTAAACCATGTCATCAGAAAGTATAACTTTTACTTAGATTGCTTTTGGAATTCAGGGAATGTTTAATAATAATTTTAAAAATATGAGTACCTCTTGTACATCATATCTATTCTTCATTCAAATCTATATCCAACCATATAGAATTATTTTTCAGTTTCTTAAATGTTCTGCATATTTTCATCCACTTCTAAGCTTCCAAAATAATCTGAAAAGCAGAAGAATCACCACAAAGCAGGACCAAAAAAGGGAAAAAACCCTTTAGATTTCTTTTTGCAATAAACTAACTACACTTTTTTAAAAACCTGTCATATATTTAGGTTCTTGTCAAAATGTTGTTATTCTGTATTTAGAATAATTTGGGAAGAGGTAAAAAATAATGGAGACATCCTGGATGTTTGAGGGTCCTTTGATAGAATTATATCAACTAAGTTCAAACATCAGTGGTGGGACATCCCTGGGGCCCGACCCACACAGATTTCTCCCTTTAGAAGGTGGACATCTGGTGACACCAGCTTTTGGCTTGAAGCAGCTGCCGGGGAGTTTCAACTACAATTCCACAGGATTCCTTTACAGGCTCTTTATGGTCTTGCTTTTTTCCTTGCTGGCACTAAACACATGACATACATTCTACATTGATAATTAGTGTCATCTGGCTTGGAGCCTCTGCTTTTTTCCCAGTTTCTGGTGTTCTTTGCATTATTGTCTCTTCTTCCATGTTACATTTGTCACATTGAACCATCTCAGATAATTCTAAAAAAGAAAACATTCTGAATTTCTGTTCCTTTTGATGCTTCCATTTCTCCTTAAATTCAGCATTTTTATTTAAAGGTGTATATTAGGATTTCTTAGAGGCCATTCTAGTCTCACTGGTATTTGCTAGATTCACCATTTGCATATGGTTTCAGAAAGCTCCTTGGGTATTTACATGTACATATTTACTGAATATAAAGGCCTTTAGGTCAGTGATATGATATGACTATTTAAGGTCAGTCAAAATACAAATGTCATAAAACGCACTGCACTGATCACACTTTGGTTTAATTAGTTTTGTTCTTGTTCTTGTTGTGGTTGAAGTATAGTTGATTTACAATGTGTGTCAGTTACTGCTGTACAGCAAAGTGATTCAGTTATATGTTTATATACATTCTTTTTTTTTTTTATATACAGCAGGTCCTTATTAGTCATCAATTTTTTTTTTTTTTTTTTTTTTTGCGGTACGCGGGCCTCTCACCGTTGTGGCCTCTCCCGTTGCGGAGCACAGGCTCCGGACGCGCAGGCTCTGTGGCCATTGCTCACGGGCCCAGCTGCTCCACAGCATGTGGGATCTTCCTGGACCAGGGCACGAACCCGTGTCCCCTGCATCGGCAGGCGGACTCTCAACCACTGCGCCACCAGGGAAGCCCTTAGTCATCAATTTTATACACATCAGTGTATACATGTCAATACCAATTGCCCAATTCATCCCACCACCACCACCATCCCCCACCACTTTCCTCCCTTGGTGTCCATACATTTGTTCTCTATATCTTTGTCTCAATTTCTGCCCTGAAAACCGGATCATCTGTACCATTTTTCTAGATTCCACATATATGCGTTAATATACGATATTTATTTTCTCTTTCTGACTTACTTCACTCTGTATGACAGTCTCTAGATCCATCCACATCTCAACAAATGACTCAATTATGGCTGAGTAATATTCCACTGTATCTATGTACCACAACTTCTTTATCCATTCTGTTGATGGGCATTTAGGTTGCTTCCATGACCTGACTATTGTAAATAGTGCTGCAGTGAACATTGGGGTGCATGTGTCTTTTTGAATTATGGTTTTCTCAGGGTATATGCCCAGTAGTGGATTGCCGGATCATATGGTAATTCTATTTTTAATTTTTTAAGGAACCTGAATACTGTTCTCCATAGTGGCTGTATCAGTTTACATTCCGACCAACAGTACAAGATGATTCCCTTTTCTCCACACCCTCTCCAGCACTTATGGTTTGTGGATTTTCTGATGATGCCCATTCTAACCAGTGTGAGGTGGTACCTCATTGTGGTTTTGATTTGCATTTCTCTAATAATTAGTGATGTTGAGCAGCTTTTCATGTGCTTCTTGGCCATCTGTATGTCTTCTTTGGAGAAATGTCTATTTAGGTCTTCTGCCCATTTTTGGATTGGGTTGTTTGTTGTTTTAAACAGCATGAGCTGTTTATATATTTTGGAGATTAATCCTTTGTCTGTTGATTCGTTTGCAAATATTTCCTCCCATTCTGAAGGTTGTCTTTTCGTCTTGTTTATGGTTTCCTTTGCTGTGCAAATGCTTTTAAGTTTCATTAGGTCCCATTTGTTTATTTTTGATTTTATTTCCATTACTCTAGGAGGTAGATCAAAAAAAGATCTTGCTGTGAATTATGTCAAAGAGTGTTCTTCCTATGTCTTCCTCTAAGAGTTTTATAGTGTCCGGTCTTACATTTAGGTCTCTAACCCATTTTGAGTTTATTTTTGTGTATGGTGTTAGGGAGTGTTCTCATTTCATTCTTTTACGTGTAGCTGTCCAGTATTCCCAGCACCACTTATTGAAGAGACTGTCTTTACTCCATTGTATATCCTTGCCTCCTTTGTCATAGATTAGTTGACCATAGGTGTGTGGGTTTATCTGTGGGCTTTCAATCTTGTTCCATTGATCTATGTTTCTGTTTTTGTGCCAGTACCATACTGTCTTCATTACTGTAGCTTTGTAGTATAGTCTGAAGTCAGGGAGTCTGATCCCTCCAGCTCTGTTTTTTTCTCTCAAGACTGCTTTGGCTATTCGGGGTCTTTTGTGTTTCCATACAACTTTTAAGAATTTTTGTTCTAGTTCTGTAAAAAATGCTATTGGTAATTTGATAGGGATTGCATTGAATCTGTAGATTGCTTTAGGTAGTATAGTCATTTTCACAATATTGATTCTTCCAGTCCAGGAACATGGTATATCTCTCCATCTGTTGGTATCATCTTTCATTTCTTTCATCAGTGTCTTATAGTTTTCTGCATACAGGTCTTTTGTCTCCCTAAGTAGGTTTATTCCTAGGTATTTTATTCTTTTTGTTGCAATGGTAAATGGGAGTGTTTTCTCAATTTCTCTTTCAGATTTTTCATCATTAGTGTATAGGCATGCAAGATTTTCTGTGTATTAATTTTGTATCCTGCAACTTTACCAAATTCATTGATTAGCTCTAGTAGTTTTCTGGTGGCATCTTTAGGACTCTCTATGTATAATATCATGTCATCTGCAAACAGTGACAGTTTTACTTCTTCTTTTCCTGTCATCTCCAACTAGTGACAGTTTTACTTCTTCTTTTCCAATTTGTATTCCTTTTATTTCTTTTTCTTCTCTGATTGCCGTGGTGAGGACTTCCAAAACTATGTTGAATAATAGTGGTGAAAGTGCACATCCTTGTCTTGTTCCTGATCTTAGAGGAAATGCTTTCAGTTTTTCACCATTGAGAATGATGTTTGCTGTGGGTTTGTTGTATATGGCCTTATTATGTTGAGGTAGGTTCCCTCTATGCCCACTTTTTGGAGAGTTTTTATCATAAATCGGTGTTGAAATTGGTCAAAAGCTTTTTCTGCATCTATTGAGATGATCATATGGTGTTTATTCTTCAATTTGTTAATATGGTTTATCACATTGATTGATTTACGTATATTGAAGAATCCTTGCATCCCTGGGATAAATCCTGCTTGATCATGGTATATTATCCATTTAATGTGTTGTTGGATTCTGTTTGCTAGTATTTTGTTAAGGATTTTTGCATCTATATTCATCAGTGATATTGGTCTGTAATTTTCAGTATCTTTGTCTGGTTTTGGTGTCAGGGTGATGGTGGCCTCATAGAATGAGTTTGGGTGTGTTCCTTCCTCTGCAATGTTTTGGAAGAGTTTGAGAAGGATGGGTGTTAGCTCTTGTCTAAATGTTTGATAGAATTCACCTGTGAAGCCATCTGTTCCTGGACTTTTGTTTGTTGGAAGATTTTTAATCACAGTTTCAATTTCATTACTTGTGGTTGGCCTGTTCATATTTTTTATTTCTTCCTGGTTCAGTCTTGGAAGGTTATACCTTTCTAAGAATTTTGTCCATTTCTTCCAGGCTGTCCATTTTATTGGCATAGAGTTGCTTGCAGTAGTCTGTTAGGATGCTTTGTATTTCTGCAGTGTCTGTTGCAACTTCTCCTTTTTCATTTCTAATTTTATTATTTGAGCCCTCTCCCTCTTTTTCTTGATGAGCCTGGCTAATGGTTTATCCATTTTGTTTATCTTCTCAAAGAACCAGCTTTTAGTTTTATTGATCTTTGCTATTGTTTTCTTTGTTTCTATTTCATTTATTTCTGCTCTGATCATTATGATTTCTTTCCTTCTGCTAACTCTGGGTTTTGTTTGCTCTTCTTTCTCTAGTTCCTTTAGGTGTAACATTAGATCGTTTATTTGAGATTTTTCTTGCTTCTTGAGGTAGGCTTGTATAGCTATAAACTTCCCTCTTAGCACTGCTTTTGCTGCATCCCATAGATTTTGGATCATTGTGTTTTCATTGTCATTTGTCTCTAGGTATTTTTTGATTTCCTCTTCGATTTCTTCAGTGACTGCTTGGTTATTTAGTAACATACTGTTTAGCCTCCATATGTTTGTGTTTTTTACGTTTTTTCCCTGTAATTGATTTCTAATCTCATAGCATTGTGGTCAGAAAAGATGCTTGGTAATGATTTCAATTTTCTTAAATTTACTGAGGCTTCATTTGTGACCTCAGATGTGATCTATCCTGGAGAATGTTCTGTGCGCACTTGAGAAGAAAGTGTAATCTGCTGTTTTTGGATGGAATGTCCTATAAATAACAATTAAATCTATCTGATCTATTGTATCATTTAAAGCTTCTGTTTCCTTATATATTTTCATTTTGGATGATCTCTCAATTGCTGTAAGTGAGGTGTTAAAGTCCCCCACTATTATTGTGTTACTGTTGATTTCCTCTTTTATAGCTGTTAGCAGTTGCCTTATGTATTGTGCTGCTCCTATGTTGGGTGCATATATATTTATAATTGTTATATCTTCTTGTTGAATTGATCCCTTGATCATTATGTAGTGTCCTTCCGTGTCTCTTATAATATTCTTTATTTTAAAGTCTATTTTATCTGATATGAGTATTGCTACTCCAGCTTTCTTTTGATTTCCATTTGCATGGAATATCTTTTTCCATCCCCTCACTTTCAGTCTGTATGTGTCCCTAGGTTTGAAATGGGTCTCTTGTAGACAGCATATAGATGGGTCTTCTTTTTGTATCCATTCAGCAAGCCTGTGTCTTTTGGTTGGAGCATTTAATCCATTCATGTTCAAGGTATTTATTGATATGTATGTTCCTATTCCCATTTTCTTAATTGTTTTGGGTTTGTTTTTGTAGGTCCCTTTCTTCTCTTGTGTTTCCCACTTAGAAAAGTTCCTTTAGCATTTGTTGTAGAGCTGGTTTGGTGATGCTGAATTCTCTTAGCTTTTGCTTGTCTGTAAAGCTTTTGATTTCTCCGTTTAATCTGAATGAGATTCATGCCAGGTAGAGTAATCTTGGTTGTAGGTTCTTCCCTTTCATCACTTTAAGTATATCATGCCACTCCCTTCTGGCTTGTAGAGTTTCTGCTGAGAAATAAGCTGTTGACCTTATGGGAGTTCCCTTGTATGTTATTTGTCATTTTTCCCTTGCTGCTTTCAATAATTTTTCCTTGTGTTTAATTTTTGCCAGTGTGTCTCAGCGTGTTTCTCCTTGGGTTTATCCTGTATGGGACTTGCTGAGCTTCCTGGACTGGGTGGCTATTTCCTTTCCCATGTTAAGGAAGTTTTCGACTATAATTTCTTCAAATATTTTCTCGGGTCCTTTCTCTCTCTCTTCTCCTTCTGGGACCCCTATAATGTGAATGTTGTTGCGTTTAATGTTGTCCCAGGGGTCTCTTGGGCTGTCTTCATTTCTTTTCATTGTTTGAATTCCACCATTCTGTCTTCCAGGTCACTTATCCGTTCTTCTGCCTCAGTTATTCTGCTATTGATTCCTTCTAGTGTAGTTTTTATTTCAGTTATTGTATTGTTCATCTCTGTTTCTTTGTTCTTTAATTCTTCTAGGTCTTTGTTAAACATTTCTTGCATCTTCTCGATCTTTGCCTCCATTCTTTTTCTGAGGTCCTGGATCATCTTCACTATCATTATTCTGAATTGTTTTTCTGGAAGGTTGCCTGTCTCCACTTTATTTAGTTGTTTTTCTGAGGTTTTATCTTGTTCCTTCATCTGGCACATAGCCCTCTGCCTTTTCATTTTGCCTATCTTTCTGTGAATGTGGTTTTTGTTCCACAGGCTGCAGGATTGTAGTTCTTCTTGCTTCTGCTGTCTGCCCTCTGGTGGATGAGGCTGTCTAAGAGGCTGGTGCAAGATTCCTGATGGGAGGGAGTGGTCCATTCTTTTTTTAAAATATATTCTTTTACATTATGGTTTATCATAGGACATTGACTATAGTTCTCTGTGCTATGTAGTAGGACCTTGTTGCTTATATAGTCTATATATAAAAGCTTACATCTGCTAACCCCAACCTCCCACTCCATCCATCCCCCTCGGCAACCACCAGTCTGTTCTCTGTCCGTGATTCAGTTTCTGTTTCATAGATAGGTTTATTTGTTAGATTCATAGGTTCATATTTTAGATTCCACATATAAGTGATATCATATGGTATTATATGTTTTTGTCTTTCTGACTTACTTCACTTAGTATGATAATCTGTAGTTGCGTCCATGTTGCTGCAAATATCATTATTTCATTCTTTTTAATGGCTGAGTAGTATTCCATTGTTTATATGTACCACATCTTCTTTATCCATTCATCTGTTGATGGACATTTAGTTTGCTTCCATGTCTTGGCTATTGTGAATAGTTCTGCTATAAACATGGGGGTGTATGTATCTTTTTAATTTATAGTTTTGTCCAGATATATGCCCAAGAGTGGAATTGCTGGATCATATGGTAATTCTATTTTTCGTTTTCTGAGGAACCTCCTTACTGTTTTCCACAGTGGCTGCACCAACTTACATTCTCACCAACAGTTAATTACTTCTTTTTAATGCCCTTTTTTCCCTAGCAATACTGCAAGCTCTGTGAGGTCACAACACTTTTCTTTTGTTTTCATTTCGTTTGGGTTACTTCTGTATCTCTCAGTATCCAGCACAGCGCCTCGTACACAGTAAGAACTCATGGAATTCTTGTTGTTACTGAATGCTTGTGATGCTGATATTCAAGTAACATCAAACAATGATAAACATTTAGTGAGATTACTATGCATAATGCATTTGATACTATTGCATAATACATGGATCATTAAAGAAAATCTTTAATGCATGATTGAAATGAAAAAAAATTAAGGAAATTCAGAAAATACCCTTTTCTCCTCAAATGATATTCCCATCTTCTAAAGCCCAGAATCTGAGTTATAATGGGCCACATGTGAGAGATGGACCTAGACAAAGGCAGAGGCCAAAGCCAGACTGGAGGTTAAATAAGAGATTTCCCCATAAGACCAAGTCCTCCAAAAGGCAACATTTTCACTGATTACTGAAACTGTCCCTCAAGGTAAAGAAAAAAAACAACAAACAATGAAACAAATGGAGGTAGAAAGTGACGGTGTATACCTTAACTCTGCATAAAGGAGAATAAGGAAAACAGTCCCCTGAGAATTTGTAATCCCTATTTTGCACTCATTCAGGTTGGAAGTCAGAATTCATGCTTGCCTGTGTGACACTTAAAAACAAAACAAAACAAAACAAAACTAGACTTGAAAACATTATTTAAAATGGTTCTAGATTGATAGTGCTCCCAGATGTCTGCCAGAAGCAAATGGTAACCCTTTTTGGAGATAATAAATTTTAAACACATGCTTCAAAGAATTCTCCCAGATGATAGTTCATAAGTACATTATTTCACCATTAAAAAAACCCCACTAATTCACAAGAAACCAATTATTAAGAGTGAGAGTCATGGAAACAGTGAAGCACAGAATCAGATTTGCAAAGGTTGAGATATTAGAAATAAAAACTATATGATATAAAGTATGCTCACTATGTTTAAATGAATGAAGAAAGTAATTAAAATATAATTAAAAACAAGAGAATAAAAGATTTAGAAGTCATATTTTAAAATGAATTAGATGAAAATTCTAAAAATGAAAAATGAAATTAAATTAGAAACTCATTGGAATGACTAAACAGAAGATTTGACACAGCTAAAGATAAATAATCAACTTGAAGACCTGTATGAAGAAAGTATTCAAAATATAGTCCAGACAGAGAAAAGAAACTGTATCAAAGAATTGTTAAGAGACATGATGGACAAAGCAAGAAAATTCAGCATACATATAATCAAACTTCTTGAAGGAACAACTAGAAAGAATGAGTGAGAGGCAACTGTCTTTAAAAGTAGCTGAAAAAATTTCCAGAACTAATGAAAGATACCAAGAAACAGATTCAGGAAGCCCAAGTCTGAAATAAAAGTGACTAAAGAAAGAAAGGAAAGAAACAATATGTAACTGGTCTTGTCAAAATGCAGAATACCAAAGGCAAAGGGGTTTTTAAAGTAGACAGAAAGAAAAGGAAAAAAACCATTATTGAATAACACCTAAGAGCAGAAACTCTGGAGTCAAGAAGTCTGTCTTCAAATACTGCCTCAGACCCTCACTAACTGGGTAACATTAGGCAAAAGGGTGAACTCTTTGTGCTTTAAATAATTAATTTGTAAAATAGGAATAACATTTACAGTATCTATATCAAACTCATAGGGTTGTTATAAGGGTTAAATAAATTAATACTTGTTAAATACTTAAAACAGAGTCTAACATGTGGCAAATGCTAGATTACTATTGTTTAATAAATAAAAATTTAAAATACAACAGAATAACAATTAAACGCTGACTTCTCTACATCTGCAATGGAATATAAGAATAATATATTCAAAGTTATAAAAGAAAATAACGATACATCTGGAATTGTGCAATGAGAAAATGTTTCTAGAAATGCGCCATGCAAAGATATTTTTAATCAAAAAAAGAATAAACAAACAAACTCTAACAGTCCAATGACCTTGCTAACAGTCCTGAAAAATGTACTTAAGGAAAAATAAAAGTGATCCCAGAAGAAAGGTCTGAGATCCAGAAAGCAATGACGAACAACAACAAAAAAATAGTACACAAGAGGGTAGATTTAAACGAATGTTGACTACTTAAGAAAATAGAAATAATTTCTTAAGCAACATGGAATAAAATACTGGTTAACAACAGCATACAATTACAAATGAGGTGATAGGGGTTAAAGCATTGTTGAGATCCATTTACTCTTTGAGAGGAGGGTAAAACATTACCCGACTCTACAATATGCAAAGATAAATATGTAAGTTAAACGTGGAAGATAAAATTTCTAAGGGAACCTAGAGACCACTCAGAGAATAGAACTAGAGTATGTATCCTACGAAAAGACAAGAGAGTGCCTGATTGCTTGGAGTAAAATTAAGCCTCTGCAAGACCTGAAGTAAGACCACCCCTCTCTAGGCCATTACTGCATCACTTTCAAGTAAGACCACGCTTGATAGGACTCTGGACCTCAGCAGGAGTCACTGGCAAGAACTGACCAGCTCCTGACCCTCGACTCTTGCAGCTTCTGTAGCAATCACAGCCTCTCTGCCTTGGGATCATTGGGCTTAGTGGTATTTAGCCTTTCATCTCTATTCATGTCAGTCACCACACAAAACAAGAATTGGAAGGTCATCTCTCATCCACCGTATTCTAATTCCCATATGACTTCGTATACTGCCTTTTCTGATTGCATCCCATTTTCTGAAGACTTCCACCTCTTCTATGAACTTTCCTCTCACATTCCTGCTTAAATTAAAACCTGGCTATTCCTTGGTGATCTTGCTTCTCATTTAGACTGCTCCAAGGATGGACATTTTCTTTTCACACTCCTCATATCACTAGACCTGAAGGTCGTGTGGGCGTTTTCCTAGATTCCTTATTCACAGACCCCTCTCTCTTTAAATCACAGGTCATCAGATTAAACCATTTACTGCTTGAACTAAATGCAGTTACCTACTTCCTCTTTAGCAGGGACATATCCCTCCATTCCTTGAAAATTTTAACTCCTGGATCACTCTCTACAAGTTATTATAAATGTAAAGTCCAAATCTCAGTGGATTATTTTTATTCAGAGTTAATTTGGAGATGATGGGGAAGAGGGAGACTCTACTTCACGTGGTCATTCACTGATTCAGGCTGATGTATGCCCTACCATCTTCACCATATGACTTCCAAGGACACTGTGGAGGTCAAAGTCCTAGTGGCAGACAGAAAAGGGAGGGAATAGGTCATGAAAAATGTTTTTCTGAGGTATAAAGGGAAACTGGGAAAGATAGTCTGGAGGAGAGTATCCAGGAAGAAGGTAATGAGTTAGTGAATATCTAACTAGTTTCTGCCCTAACCTCTTCTTCTGACACCAACTCTCTCTCTCTTTTTTTTTTGTTCTTCCCACACATGCATCCTCACTAGAAGGGGGTAACGCAAAGTCCCATTCATTTACTGCATCCATTACAAAGGTCTGGATCTTTCGGTGCTGCACTGCAGAGCACTATTCGTCAGGTCTAAACATGGCTCCTGAAACCTATAAACTTAAGACAGATTTATGGTCCCTACCCTTCCAATCCATCCTCCAACACACACACTACACAATGTTGAAATAGGGACAAGATAATTACAATTCAAATTTCCACTTTGAAAAGGGAAATTCGTAGCCATGATGAAAGACTGAGGGGTGAGCATTGTCAGAGCCTTGACCCTTGGTGACTGGAGTTCCTTTATTAGACCTACTCTGCTCTCTGGTAGGAATGCTTTTGTTCATTGTTCTTTGTGACCTCTAGTTCCACTTTCTGGGTGGTTTGTCCTTGCCTATTATCTTCCAAGGCCACAACTGAAGTGGATTTAAGGGACTATCAGTTCTGGGGCTGTAAAGCTTTTGTAGCCCCCTCCATTCTGGCACAAATTTGGAACCCCAAGAATTGTTTTGTGGCCCTAAAATTCAAAACCCTTTTCAGTTGAGATTTGTCATTTGTTTTGCCATTACAATTCCCTTGAAAACTTAGTAGGCTTTGAATTGATTTGTTATCATTAATTTGTGTGTCAGTAAACATACCCGCAACCTGCCCTAGACATACTAGTCAAGCCTGGTGTCTGCTTCCTTGCTTCCAGGCCTCTCTCTCAACAGAATGGCACCAACTGTGAAGCCGATAGTTTAAGAGGGAAGGCCACACCCTTAATCTGATCATTGCTACAGAGTTGAGTCTTAATGGGGCTTTGTTGTTCAAGGGCTTTTTGCTTTTATTTCCTGTGTTTGGAGTTGGTACCTGTAAGCTTTGCAAGCATTTTGAGGCCTCAAATCTCTATTCCCTTCTATTGCTGCTTCTCAACAGCCAATTCTTGCCTGAGTTTATTTCTTTCTTCTGAAATATTGCTACATGCATCCAGTAAAAATCAATACACACCTCTAACATTTTTCTAAAACTTTCTCACCTTTGAACCAAAGATTCAAAGGTAGTTGATTTGCCTTCTAACTAACAGAAGATGTCAGTTATTAAGATGTTTGTCACAGCATAGCAAGGGCCTCCATCTTTCTAGTGTCTAACATATATCATTGTCAGTTGGCCATTAAGCTGATACCATATGTTCCTACTGTGATCTGGACCCACTGCTGCTCTGATGTCATCTTTCACAGCTTCCCTGAGACTCATCATACTCTAGCCACACCAGCCACATTGGCTTTTCAATATTCTAGGCACCCTCCTAGTTTAGAATCCTTGCTTTTGCTATTGTCTCTCGGGGTTTAGAATGTTCTTCTCCCAGATATTAACATAGTAGGTTCCTCTTGCGGGTCTTTACTCAAAAGTCAACTTTTTTGTGAGGCTTTCCATAGCCACCCCACTACCAATCCATTAAATCATCATTTTGTCACTCATTTTATCCACAGTTTTGGCCAGTGTGACACCTTCAAACTGGCTCTCTGTACTTTCAATATGACCCCACTAATTTTAGAAAGCTTCTTTGTTTCTGGCACAAAAAAAATGTTCCAGGCTTATGTAATGCCTTTACTCTTTTTCCCAATTTTGAACTTAATATTTCTCCAAAAAGTCTGATCTTTCAGAGGATGAAAATAGAGTTCAAAATCTGGGTGCTATGGGTACTCATCATTACTGAGCTGACATTTCTTTTAGACTATCAGTAGACAATTTCAGTTTTAGGGAATTGTTTTATAATTAGTTTTAAAATTTTCAAGTAATAATCCATTTTCAAGATTCAAAAGTTAAAATTGTATAGAAATATACACACAATGTTTTGCTTTCATTCCTGCTCCCTGGATTCTATTCCCTTACCCTCTACAATTGACCTTTGAACCACACTGGTTGGAACTGTGTAGGTCCACTTATACACAGCTTTTTCTTAATAGTAAATACTACAGTACTACACTGCATGATCCACGGTTGGGTGAATATGCAGATACCATAGAACCATAGATACAAGGAACCATGGATACTGAAGAACCATGCATAACTTGGGCTGACTATAAGTTGCATGTGGATTTTTGACTGCGTGGAGGGTGACACCCCAACTCTGGCATTTTAAAAAAGTCAGCTGTGTATTGATAAGTTTCTTTCTCATACTTATCCCTTTCCATATTACTCTATATAACCCTGTCCCTACAGATAAACAATTTTATTAGTTTCTTGTTTATCCTTCCATTGTTTCATTTTACAAACACACATATGAACGTGTTTTTCTTTTTTCTTACACAAAATGTGGCATAAGATAGACACTCCTCATACTTGCATAATTTGCTTAAGAAATGGAGGCAATCTCTCCACATCAGTGCACACAGATCTTCCTTTTTAAAAAACTGCATGCTGTTGCATTGAGTAGCTGTATCATAGTTTATTCAACTAATTATTTATTGCTGGAAACTTGTTTTTTTTTCCAATTTTTTGCTGTCACTAATGTTGCAGTGAATATCCTCATGCATATGTGATTTCATACTTGTGAGGATATTATCAGTAGGATAAACTCTTGGAAACGGGGTTTCTGGGTCAAAGATATATCTGAAATTTTGTTAGAGGTGGCAGAATTCTCCTGCATAGGAGTACCATCATTCTGTTTCCCACTGACAATATGAACTTTTGGATTTCTGCCAAGTTGATAAGTAAGAAATGGTACCTTGCTGTATAGTTTTACTTTACTTTTCTCTTCATATAAGTGAGATTGAGCATCATTTCATGTGTTTAAGGGGCATTTTTCCTCCTGCGAACTCACTGTTCATATCTTTTCCTTATAGTTCGGTCAGGATTTTTAGTCTTTTCTCAATTTCTAGTGGCTCTTCACACACTAGGAAAATTTACCTTTGTCTTTGGTAGTCGTTGCAAGTATTTTTCTTAATTTGTTATTTGTCTTACAATTTTCTTATACTATTTCTCTCCAGTTCTTGGCAGGTATAAGTTTTTAATATTATGTGTTTTCCTTGTCAGTCTTTTCTCTTATGGCTTTTAGATTTTATATCATATTTAGGAAGACCTTCCCTAGTTGAAGGTAATAAGACAATTCACTCAAGTTTTCATATCATATTTTAAATGGTTTTCTTTTAAAAATTTATATCTTTATTCTCTTTTGGAGGTTTTCCTGGAGTATGTATGAGGGATGAGTCCAACTTTATCTTTCTCCAAGTGGCTATTCAGTTGTTCCAAAACCAGTTATTTAAAAGTATGTCAGCAGCTTATTGATATGAAAAGCCTGATATATCATATTCTTATTTCCCATATGTATCTGAGTCTGCTTCTTGAATTTCTATTCTGTTCTCTTGGTCTACCTGCTTATTCATACTCAGTATAATACCGTTTTACTTACTGACATTTTATAGTATGTCTTAGTATCTAGTTGGGCCAGTCCTCTATTGCTCTTTTTCTGAGTTTTCCTGGATACTATTGTTTATTGTTTATTCTTCCATAAAAGCTTTAGAATAAAATTTTCAAGTTCCAGAGAAAAAAATTTTTTAGCACTTTTATTGGGATTTTGAGTCTCTTTTTATTATAAGATATTTAAACTAAGATGGTCAGACTGAGTATTCACATCTCAGCTCTTGAAGTTCTTAACTGCTTAAAAACAGAGGCTCTTCTGATTCAAATCCCAAAATAATATTCATATAAAACTGATCTTTACTTAAGGCCCTGAATATTTCTGATACCTGTGATTCCAGATTTTTCCATTTATAGACTTAAAAGCTTTCTGGAAGCTTTGCCTTTGGTGGTCACTTGCAGGCTAGGAGTTCACTTTGCAAGGTCACTTTGTCAGCCTTTTTTCCCAACACTCTGTACAGTTCCAAGTTTTAAGCTTTTTAAAATAAAACTATTTTCTCTTAAAATGATTAAAAGTGTTCTAGGGAAGAACCACTGGTTTGGAGGTCTGTATACAATTGTATAATTTTTGGCTCAAATAACTTCTAGTTTGCCTGGAATTTTAACAATACTTACGAGGTTTTGCACATTAAATAGACTTTGAGCTCTTCAGCTGAGGAGTCCTTGGTGACTGATTTGACTATTCTTGAGATATCAACACCTGCAAGTAGCAGTGGAAGAATATATTTGTCTCTCTACAAAAGACTCCATCCTGAAATTTAAATTGCATTTTTTTAGAGAAGTTACTTGAAAATATATAAAATATTTTACTAATATGCAGAAATACTACCATCCAAAAAGAATAAAAACTCAGCCATATATGAGGAAAAGCTCTCATAATAACTACACTTCTCCCATACTGCACATATATAATTTTTATGAATACTAGCTACACTATTGAATGGGGTACCTTAGTAGACATTATGTGCAACATGGGTGAACTTGGGCTTATTATAACAATTCTAACTTATGCATTTCCTGACATCTGTGGTATCCTATGCAGTTATGGTGAATGTTGGTTTCCTTCTGGCAGTTTTTAAAGGAAAAAAAGACCACAGAAAATTTTTTAAAAAGTGACCAAGGTCTAATTATGTGTAAGAGTTGTATGGAACTTGGAATACTTACTTATGAGTGTGACCAGATTTCACACCATTATTATTAATTCATTTATTCAGCACCTTTGTCAACAGCTTCTTCTGTGTCAGGCAATGAGGCAGCACCCAGGATACAAAGATAATTCCCACTATAGACAAACTAAAAACTAAAGTGTTGGGAGTACTTAAGCACATAAGAAATACAGTAACTAAGTATAAAACAAAGTGATAAGAACTTTTCAAGCACTCATTTAATATTTATAACTACCCAATGACTTAAATCCTATTATAACCTCCATTTTATAGATGAGGACTTTGATGGACTTAGCAATGTCAGCTATAATTTGGAGGTGTGCTCGAAGCATAAAAAGAGCACAGAGTAGTGGGGAGCTTGGAGAAGCAGGGTGTGGTAGTCAGATGCATCTCTGTGAGAAGAAATTTTGATGAGCAATCTGGTGGGCTCTATTCTAGGTAATGTGATATAGAGAAGGCAATCAGTAAAGAAATATATAGTATGTTGGCTAAATATCACACATTGATAGACTGGATATAACTGAGTCAAGGGTAATTAAGATATTTCTTCCTTTGTTTCTTGCTTAGATAATTGGTAGGATAAAGTGACTAATGGAGATTATAACTGTGGAAGGTGAAATGGGTTATGGTGAGAAGATGGTTTCTTACTTAAATATAAACTTAGATTTTTCTAATTTATGATTTATAATTCTATAAACATTTTACTTTTATGTTGTATATTTTCTTTATTTATAAGAAAAGACAGTTATAATGTTTTGAAATATTTTCATTTCTTTCAATTGAACTATTAAAAAAAAATCTTAAAGAATTATCCAGAATCAAGGTAAAGGCAGTTGCAACAGGCAGAGTTGGAGAGCCCTTTGAAGAGGCTCCTTTTCCTCTGTGTCATGAAGAGTTTATGGACACACCTTCTACTTATTTCACTTTTCCAATCCAGAGTCATTATTTAGTCCTCTCACCAAACCCCATCCAGCAGACAGAGTGCAAGAAATCCTTCCTTCTTCCCTGTTGTTGTTAGTGTCCACACAGAGGTCTTCTCCTCAGTCAAGCAGCTAGGATGGGCACGCAGTGATGTGGCAGGGTGGGGAAATCTTAGATCTAAAAGTGCTCTGCAGCAGCTGCTGGACAGTTGTCTAGGAGGTAGATGCTGCAGTGATTCTCAACTGACTTGGAGGTGATGCAGATTTACTAAAACCTTGGGGCATCAGTTTCAACTTTAACTCCTACTGGAGCTGCCTTGATGTCACCATGATAAATAGTATTATATAAAAATACCAGAATGATTCCATGGTACAGAGTATACATAGATCTTAGTGGATATTTAATAAAGGTTAGGTCCCTGAAACCCAGATGAGGAGATACTTCTTGGAGCTCCCCAACCCTATTTCTTCTTCCTGGGCACACAGCTAGACTGTATTCCCAATTGTCCTTCTAGTAGGGTGTAACCATGTAACAGGTTCTCACCAATGGATATAAAGGAAGAAATGTGTGTCATTTAAGAAGCAGGTATAACTTCTCCAGGCTCTCCCTGCCTATTGACTGATTGCATATAAATGACCATGAGGCCCCAGGGGAGGGTGAATACTCAAGGTGGAAGGAGGCTTTGTTCCTGAATCATGTGTGAAGTCACCTGCCCACAAGGAATATCAGTTTTGGTCTTACATGAGAAGGGCATTTACCTTAGGTGAAGGACCCAGAAAGGTTCTTTAGAGGAACTAATATTTAAATTAAGACTAGGTTGAAAAAGAGTTAGATCAAGTGGTCTAAGTAAATTTTCAATCAGTTTTGGATTTATCTACCCCAAATCAAAGTTTCATGAAGGATATTTTTAAGTCACTCTAAGAAAGGATGTGCTTTGAAATTAATAAAGTTGACCAAAAAATACCCTTCATGAAATTTCTAGGTGGTATAACAATATTAACCAATGAGTAGTCATTGAATAGAAAGGGGGTATTTTAAAAAAAAAAAAAAATATATATATATATATATATATATATATACTAGTGTTAGTCACTTGACAATCATAAGCCTATTCTGTTCTCTTCATTTATTCAACTTTTAAAAAATTAAATATCAAGTACTGTATTGGATCTTGGGGATATAAACTGTGAATAAGACAGAGGCTCTGCCCTTACGGCACCTACAGTCAATTGAAAAGGAGAGTGATTATGCAAAGAATCACGCAAATGGAAATATACAGACAAACTGAGATTAGTATGAAGGAAAAAAATAGGGAGGTATGAGACACTACAAGGGTTTCTGATCCAGTTTTGGAGGTAGTTACGAAGTGCTCTCTGAGGGAAAGTGATATTTGAATTGGGATCTGACAAGTGAGCAAAAGTTAATGTGATGAAAAGAGAGGTGAAAAATATTCCCCTGATTGCTGGGGAGGTCTGAGCAAGGAGGAAGGAAGAGAAGTCAGTAGGCCAGAGTAGTTACAGCAGTATAATACAGGAGGGGTGAGCTGCAGCAAACGAGGTCAGAGAGAGATGATGTGAGGCCATGTGAAGAATTTTGCTTGATTTTAAGATTAGTGGGATATCACTGACTACAGTATAACATTTTTGTTATTGTTTTGTTTTGAAAGTTTATTCTGGTTAAAATGTGGACAAGAATTAGAAGGAATTAGAGTGGATGGTGGGAAGACCAATGAGGAAGCTACTGCAGTCCTACAGGAAAGCCAGGATGGTGGCTAAGCCCAGGGTAGGCTATGGAGATGGAGAAAAACAGATGGATTAAGAAGATATTTTTAAAGATTGAATAAACAAAGCAATAAGTAGTGGCATGGAAATAATATTTTAGAGAGTTCATTTTAAAATTTCTGATTTGTTGCCTAAAATCCATGGAATAACACTAATAGAACTGAAAATATTTTTCATGATCTTGATATTCCATCCAATCAATTTGTTCACTTTCCTCTGAATGTTCATACATTATTTCTGCATGTGTATATCTTAGATATTTTCTAGACTTTCTACTTGTCTGTCTTCAATAAAAAGCGATTTCACCAAGTAACCTAAAACTACAGTTCTTTAAAATTAATTGAAAACTTTACAGTAGTTTTCTTAGTATAAAGCAGATATAGTTTAAAGCTCAGAAAGGGGATTCTGGGTTTAGCATGGAAGGATCTTGCAATAATGTATTCCAGATGAAAACACACAAGATTGGAAAGCCCCAGTCCCTGAGGACTCTTACTTCTCAGTTCCCTTTCTGTCTCCCAACCTCAACTCTCCACTGTGCAAATGGAGAATTCCTCCCAAATTTCCAGAATTTCTAATGCTTTTCCTGTATTTCCTCAGAATTCCCAAGTGAGAAAGTATCCTACTCCCATTGCCTTCTTTTTTCCCTTACCAAAACTGTACATATGCATGTTTTGAACAACCTTCTTTTAAAAATTTACTTGCCCAAATCCTGAGTTCATATCCTATGCCTCACATTGTTATTTCTCTTCCCACATGTGAACCTTTTCTTCTGATTGTTTGTACTTAACCAATTTTATTAAGTGTTCCTCATTTTGGAAGATTATTTATTTACTATATTTGGGGACCTAAGAACTAACTCAGGCATGGAGAAATTTTTGAAGGTGATTGAGAAATGTCTCCACAGATAGCAGAACAGCTATGTGGTTAGAATGATGTAGGTTCAGCTACAAATAACGTCAGAAAAATGAACTTGAGTTACAAAGTTTCAGCAGGGATTCCTGGAGGTGGACAGAGAATTAAGAAAATAATAGTATTAAAGTCAGAGTATGAATTAAGCCAGTATTCTCCACAATAGTTTTTGACTTTTATGGTTTCATCAGATCAAAATTCTACTGCATAGAAAGCAGAAGAGGTGTGTATCAGCTTTACTTTTAGGAAAATGAAAAATTTAACATTACTTTTTCATTTTCTTGACAGCAGAAAATTGAAAGTAGATAGATAATATGTACATATGTGGATGATGATTAAAATTTCATCTGTGCATAGCTGCTTCAGTCCAACTCACTTCTAATCAACATAAAATTGGAAGACTTTGCATTTAACTGTGGCAGTGGGTCCTAGAGAAGCAGATTGAAATAGAAGGAAAAGTATAAAGTGGTTACATGTAGTACCCCTGCATCTCTCCCTTCCCAGAGGGTTGAGGTGCATGCTGATTTTGTGGAAGCAGGGCAAGCAATTGCCCTTGGTATGCCTCATCCAGAAGATGTTGTATTCTTGGCTATAGGTGTGGCTTTGAAAGGGAAGAGCAAACTATAAGACACTGCAGCTGTCATCTTACTTGACTATAATGAGATAATAAGCAACCTAACACAGGCTCTTTGTTGAGCTAAGAAAAGCATTTCCATGGGTATTATTTTGAATTGTGTTCCAAAAATTCCATTATGAATTAGCTGTTTGTTATTCAGACTCTTACCACAAACCGTATTACAATTTAATGTATATAATTATAGTTCCCCCTTTTTTTTAAAGGTTTCAGCTTCAGTCACCCACCCAATATAACATTCTTTTCATGGCAAGGCATTCTGATTTGGAAGAAGAGGAGTATCTTCCCATTCCAGGCAGACTGCTTAGGAGCAAAGGGAGGGATGACTGGTGTAGGGAAGGTGAGCAGACGATAATGTTCTAGGGATCATCCTGTTATTCATTCCTTCTTCTACCCAATCCTCAGGAGCAGTAGTCCAGGAGGTAGTGATTGTGGGTCTTTAGATCAGGGGTCCCCAACCCCGGAGCCACGGACTGGTACTGGTCCCTGGCCTGTTAGGAACTGGGCCGCACAGCAGGAGGTGAGCAGCCGGTGAGCGAACGAGGGAAGCTTCATCTGTATTTACAGCCGCTCCCCATCACTCGCATTACCGCCTGAGCTCCGCCTCCTGTCAGATCAGCGGCAGCATTAGATTCTCATAGGAGCGCGAACCCTACTGTGAACTGCGCATGTGAAGGTTCTAGGTTGCGCGCTCCTTGTGAGAATCTAATGCCTGATGATCTGAGGTGGAGCTGAGGCTGAGGCTGGGCGCTGGGGAGCAGCTGCAAATACAGATATCATTAGCAGAGAGGTTTGACTGCACGAGACCATAATAAATCAATTGCTTGCAGACTCACATCAAAACTCTATCAGTGAGTGGTAAGTGAAAACAAGCTCAGGGCTCCCACTGATTCTGTATTATGGTGAGTTGTATAATTATTTCATTGTAATAATAATAGAAATAAAGTGCACAATAAATGTAATGTGCTTGAATCATCCCAAAACTATCCCCCCAACTCCGGTCCATGGAAAAATTGTCTTCCACAAAACCAGACCCTGGTGCCAAAAAGGTTGGGGACCACTGCTTTAGAGTATTCAACTGGCCCATTAAGGAGATAGGGGTCCAGAGTGGGGTAGACAACCCCAGACAAGAGTAATTTGTTTATTTTATTTTATTTTTAAATTTTATTGAAGTATAGTTGATTTACAATGTTGCATTAATTTCTGCTGTACAGAAAAGTGACTCAGTTATACATATGTATTCTTTTTCATATTCTTTTCCATTATGGTTTATCACAGGATACTGAATATAGTTCCCTGTGCTATACAGTAGGACCTTATTGTTTATCCATCCAATATATAATAGTTTGCATCTGCTAATCCCAAACTCTCAATCCTTTTCTCCCTTACCCCCCTACCCTTGGCAACCACAAGTCTGTTCTCTATATCTGTGAGTCTGTTTTTATATCATAGATAGGTTCATTTGTGCCATATTTTAGATTCCACATATAAGCGATATCATATGGTATTTGTCTTTCTCTTTCTGACTTACTTCACTTAGTATGATAATCTCTAGTTGCATCTATGTTGCTGCAAATGGCATTATTTCATTCTCTTTTATGGGTGAGTAATATTCCATTGTGTTTGTGTGTGTGTGTGTGTGTGTGTATGTAGTAGGTATGTGTATATATATATCTATCACATCTTTTTTATCCATTCATCTGTCGATGGACACTTAGGTTGTTTCCATGTCTTGGCGATTGTAAATAGTGCTGCTATGAACATAGGGGTGCATGTATCTTTTCAAATTATAGTTTTGTCTGAGTATATGCCTAGGAGTGGGATTGAACCTCCATACTATTTTCCATAGTAGGTGCACCAATTTACATTCTCACCAACAGTGTAGGAGGGTTCCCTTTTCTCCACACCCTCGCCAGCATTTGTTATTTGCAGACTTTTTAATGATGACCATTCTGACTGGTGTGAGGAGGTACCTCGTTGTTGTTGTGATTTGCATTTCTCTAATAATTAGCGATGATGAGCATTTTTTCATGTGCTTGTTGGCCATCTGTATGTCTTCTTTGGAGAAATGTCTATTTAGGTCTTCTGCCCATTTTTCGATTGGGTTTTTTGTTTTTTTGTTATTGAATTGTATGAACTGTTTGTATATTTCAGAAATTAAGCCCTTGTCGGTCGCATTATTTGCAAATATTTTCTCCCAGTCCATAGATTGTTGTTCATTTGTTTACGGTTTCCTTTGCTGTGCAAAAGCTTATTAGTTTAATTAGGTCCCATTTATTTATTTTTGCTTTTATTTCTGTTGCCTTGGGAGACTGACCTAAGAAAACATTGCTACGATTTATGTCAGAGAATGTTTTGCCTATGTTCTCTTCTAGGAGTTTTATGGTGTCTTGTCTTAAATGTTAAGTCTTTAAGCCATTTTGAGTTTATTTTTGTGTATGGTGTGAGGGTGTGCTCTAATTTCATTGATTTACATGCGACTGTCCAACTTTCCCAGCACCACTTTCTGAAAGACGACAGTAATTTGTTAATTTGCAGTAAAGAAAATAATTTTCTAGGTTTTTTTAAATAAGGGAAGGTTTTTTCCCCCCATATTTACATAAAAGTAAATAAATTCCTATTTAAGTCACTCTCAACCTAGATGTTATAAAATGAGGAATAGTGTGACGATAAGAGTCACCCTACAGAGTGGACTCCGTTCCTACCATTTGTTTGCGGAAGGGGAAAAGGAAGGGATATAAAGCAATGATTTTCTCTGAGATTTAGGAAGAGTAGGAGCCTGTTACTGAATCAGCAAAAATGTGAAGGAGACATACGTAATTAATAATCTTACACACACGCACATATCTTAGTTGGATAAACCTTGAAAAACCCTTTACGCCAAAGCCTTGCTTAAGCTGGCCTTCTGCCCCATGGGCCCTGCCTTCACTGTGGTAAGAATGTTGATGGGTTTCTATATAGATGAGATAACATTTGGGATAGACTTTGTTCTAAAGCTGTCTTCCAGATGTCCAATATCTAAACCTGCACTAACTGGTTTTCAGGGTTTAAATATATATTAAAATGGTTATAATTTATATTCTTATATTTTGAAGGAAAATGTTTATAAAATTTTAGTGCTCTCCCAATCTAAAAAATGTGAAACAATTTATGATACAAAAACAAAGACTCTATAGCGGTGTCAGGAAGAATAGTTTTTAATGCATTTCAACACTGATGTGTATATTTCTGTTAATTCTATAAAACTATGGGAATCTTTTGATGATGATGATAACATTCCATAAGGAATACACTAGGTACACTACAGTGTATAGATTTAATTAATTTATTGTCTTTTATTAAATCATTCATATTCATATTTTCTTCCCTACCGTGACCAACTTTTTTAGGACATGTCTATTTTACTTTTACACCTCCCTTGATGTTAAATATAGTAAATTATCGAATAATATTAGCTGAAGAAATAAATTTATTCTTACACTGGTACCTGCTTCTTTTTATGTATTTGTGTTATGGCTAACAGAGACATTCTGTGGACCTTAGAATATCCGAGAGGAAATGACAAACTAGCTAATCCTTAAGAAAACTTCATCAACATTCTCTTCTTAAAATTTTGCACTCAGGTGGGCTTTATAGAATATTTTACTTTCTTTTCCAACTATGAATTTATGTTCACTACAAATTCCCATTTGCCAACTAGATTTAATTTGATAAATAATTTTTAAGCTTTCATCAAGCAGTTTTTAACTTTATATATTACAAAAATACATAAAAGTCTATTCATATTTGGGTTGATAATGTATCTTCTTGATCTAACCAGAAAAACTAACCAGTCAAATATGTGATTTACTTTCATAATTTTGCCCCCAATTCAGTTCTTCATTAATATATGTATTTACCAGATCCTAGGGTAAATTTCCAGATAATATTAATTTAAAAAAATTAGTCCTTTCTTCTTTGGGCTTATTTAAAAAAACCCTGGTTTCCAGATATTGTTACAAAGCTGATGACCTTTTATCAGTTTCCTTATACAAATGTGAATTTTTGAAAATGTTTCAGGATTTATTTTCCCATCAGATCAATACCAATAAAGTAGGTATTATCCTTATTCCAGACACCACGTTATAATGAACAGAGATGGCCTTATATGTGTAGTATAAGATATAATTATCAGATGACATGTCAGGGACAGGCTAACTTTATAGAGCTTTGTTTAGTCACCTTCTGGACAAAAATCAGGTGAATTTTCCCTTTTTCTTAAAACTTTGCCCCCTATAAAAGTGCAAATACCCCTTAAGGGTAGTGCTTGAAATTCTCAGCCATTTTTATTTTGCTGTAATAAAGGAAAACAAGTCTCCATACATTTATTAAAAGAGGAGATCACAAAGATGAATGACTGAGAAAGGTAAGGTGTAGCACAGAAAGCTAAAAAGGACTTAGAGAATCCTGTGGCCAAGGATAAATGTCAAAGACTGTCTCTTACCTCAGTTATAGTTATCAAGATCAAAACACCATGTTTATTCTAGCGACCATACTCTGCAATCAGTTAACAAGTTAAGCAGTAACCTTTTCCTGGAGTAACATAGAAGATGCTTGTTACTTAAAATGCTAGATTTCAGTAACTAGAAGAATAAATGAAAGTCATGGTTGAATAACTATGCAGAAGTTGGGAGCAGAGTCCTGGTGTATATTAATTGTGTGGCATGTAAAATGGTTCTAAGGAGCAGCTATAGAGTAATGGAAAGGGCTAAGATGAATATAATTCTGTTGGGATGAAGCTCAGGTATTGCAGGAACAAATGCCAAAATTTTTTCCATACAGGGATTAATTACATGGTCAACAGCTGGAATTTACAAGGAGGCTATTTTATATTAAATAAAATAGCAGGCAAGCTTGAACTGAATTCCCACAAAAGCCGTAAAATGGGAATACCAAAAGAACTGGCAAATGTAATCTTTCGCCTATTTTTTTAGGCACAGCTGTCCATACACAGGTTGGGGAGATGGAAGTTTGTGAGTAGCCAACTGTGTGCCACATTGGAAAGATTCAATATGAACAATTTTATGCAGCTATTAAAACCAAAACAAAACAGACAACCAAAAAACTTGTCCCTTTACAATGAGAATTGTCTCAAATCCACTTGAATTTGAGTGGGGACAATATATATGTTTTGCCACTATTGTCATTTCCATTTGCAAAGGGAATTCTTCCATTTATTCTTTGGCTGCGTGAGCTTACTTTGTACATGCTGCCTCCAAATCATTGGAAAACCAAGCAGTTCTCTAAACGCCCATCGACAGATGAATGGATAAAGATGTGGTACATATATACAATGGAACTTGTAAGATCTGAAAATGTGGTATGGAATCTTCAACAGTGGAGATCAAAGAATGATTTACAATAACTTTAGCTGCATAACCTGATTTATCACAGTTCAAAAAGTCTTCAGCCCCACTATACTTAGAATTAAATACAAACTCTTCACTATAGCCTACAAACCCTTGCGTGCTATGCCTCTTTTTCCAACCTTATTTCCTAACCCCCTTTCCTCTCTCACTACAGGGAGATACACTGGCCTCCTGCCAGTTCTTCAAAAGGCTCCTTCCAGCCTGGTGGAATGTGGTCGCCTCTCCCTGGAATGCTGTTCCCCCTGCCCTTGGTATGTTTGTCTCTTTTTCATCCTTTGGGTCTCAGCTTACTGCCTTACTGCCTCTTCAAAGAGGTCTTCTCTGACCACTCTTTACAAATTAGGTCTCCTAATTTTATCAGAGTTCTATCCTGGTTACCTTCATATATCACAAATTTTAATTATTTGTTTACTTCTAGAATATCTCTCACTCTGAACTGCAACCACAGTGAAGGTTGAAAGTGCCTTCTGAATTCCTAATACAGGTCCAAACATTCTACACTGCTTTTAAAAACTGGATCATAGAATCTGGTTGTGAGATAAGTGGAGCGTTTAAAAAATTCAGTAGAATAGAAAATATCAGAACACATTGCAAGGTATGAGATAAGTACTTTTTAATAAAAATAGTGTTTCTGAAGTTGGAGTATGTATGTGTGTGTGTGCTGGATCATGGTGTAAAGTGTGGGCCTTGGGAAAAATAAAGTAGAAGCCACAGGAAAAAAAATGTTCAGTAAATATTCATTGAATTAATGAATTGTTTTTCAAATGGAAATGCCTGTCTACACGTCTTCCTATACTTAGACTTTTCAGAGTAGGAGGATGCTGATGTGGCTTTTCAAAGGTACTAGAAAGTCTTTGCTCAAGAAAAGAAAGCTTGTGCTGGTAGCCATCTGAAATTGCTTAAACTTTCCATTATCATTGCAGAAGTTGTTGTGACATGCAACACTTAGAGACTTACTGACTATGTGTACATTAGTATTCTTAAGATCCTTTCCCAAAAGGAAGTTTAGATGGAAGGAAAGACTGAGGGAAGGGCATGAGGCCTTCAGGGAAAACAGTAACTTTTGGAATGGGGATATATTGTCAGTGGGGTTGAAGAATGTAGAAAGTTAGTCAAGTTAGCTTACTCCAAATATTTGTCTGCTTCACAATTGGCAAAAGCAGGGTCCTAATGCTTCCTGTGGTCAGCCAGAAAAGTGTAGTGGTGGAAAGGAAACCAAAGTGTGTGTTTTAATTTACTTAGTTATATGAACCGATCTGCTGTGGTCCCATTGAGCTGTATCTGGTTAGGTCACTGGCTTCTAGTTCCCATGCAGAAAATGCATTCCACGTATTATAGTGATATTAAAACATATTTGAAAATTTCAGTTGAACATCCACATTTGAAATAAAGGAGAATGGAGAATAATATTCTTCTATTCAGTAGTGTAACTCTCTTCAGAGACTTGAGAATCCTTTCTACGCGACATGGTTAAATGTAAAATATTTCCAGAATTTCTTACAGATCAGAAAGAAAAAACAAAACAAAAAGCAAATAATTAAAATGCTTTAGCATTGTCGTCAAATTGGGAGCTCAGTATTATTAGATTTTCCTTTGGCGTTCAGCTTGCTGGGGGAAAGTCTTTACTCACATTCCACCTGAACAACCGTCATCAACACCCACTTTCTTTTTAAAGGAAAACATTTACTTTTGTGACTTGGTCATAATGAAATACAAAGGACCTCTTTGTGTGTGGAAATGAAACTGGGTGTGAGCCTTTAAGGAAAAATTAATGAAGGATGTGTATGTGTGGGTGAAATTCCCAAGTCTTGCTCAGCTGTTCCTGCCTACCTCCTACTGCCTGCACAGAAACCCGGCTGCCCTGCACAGCAAGGCCCAGATGGTGTGTATCAGGGAACAGAACAGCACCTCCAGTGGCTCACAGATGAGGTGTTCAGACAGTGGTAAGCAAAGGCTTTTCACAGTGCTAAGTTACAGTGCCCTGTCCGGAGAGAATCTCACCCAGGCAGCATCTAACAGACTCTTTCTACAAGAGTGTCTTATATCTTCCTGAAATTTTTGCATCCTATTTAGATTTCCAAGCCAAATGACTGCTTGCAGTTAAGAGTAAAGCAAATGGGGATAACCTAGTTAACGTGAATTATGTGACCTGGGAGAACTTGGGGTAAGCTTGGTGCATTTGTGAATACAGTAGTTTAGGAGGACAAGCCAAACGGTGCCAAAATATAAAAAGGAACAGCACCTTTAAGGCAATTTCTGGAATTGGCTAGGAGATTCTTGGAAGCTTGGTCCCTAGCAGTTACCCCATTCTCCATCCCCTCTAATGCTTTTCCAGTCTTCACCTTTCTCTCTGTCATCCTCAGTTACCCCCAGCCCACTGGATCTTTTTTCTTAGCCTGTAGACCCTTGTGATGTAGCCTATCCTGAAATCAACCTTTGTTTCCCCCCACTGTCCTCTAACTTCTTTCACTTGCAAATTTCTTAAGCAAGTGGTTTGTACCAGGTCTCCATTTGTTGAAAAGCGACTATGGTCCCACCATGGTACCAAGAATGTGCAACAGAATTTCACCAAATAAACCTATATGCTTAAAATTCAATGGTCTTTTCCTAGCCTCAGTGCTTCTTGTCCTTTCTGAAGCATTCGACACCATCTCACACTGTGCTTTGAAAATCAGTCCTCTTTGGTTTCTTTTTAATTTATTTTAAATATTGTGATCAGTTTATCTCTCTCTTTACCACCCGTTGATCTGTGTATTTTGTTACCTTCTTTTCTAACTTTCACTCTACAGTCTCTCTGTGCTATCTCCTGTAACTCCAGATTAATCTTCAATTAGGCCACGCTTCTTACCCCTCCCTTCTTCTGTCTTAGACTTCTATTCTCACTGTCTCAGCCATAGTGATTCTTTGAAAACATCTGATAACAACTCTCTGCTCAAAACCTTTCAATGGCTTCCTGTCTCAGGCAATCAAAGCCAAATTCCTTACAATTATTACAAGATCCTGTGAGATCCGGCCCAGGCTATATCCCTGAGCCTCTGCTCACTCTCACTGCACTCACTCCTTCAAGGCCTGCCTCAGAGTATCTTCACTTGCTGCTTCTTCTCCCTAGAATGATATGTAGGTGGCTTGCTACACAGGCCCCAGCATTTAAAACAGATCCCTATTACTCCTTATCCTCCTTTCCTGCTTTTATTTTCCCCAGAGGGCTTATGATTATCTAACATAGTATTTATTTTTTTCTCCCGCAAACATTGTGTAAGCTACACTAGGATAGAAATTTTTTTTTTTTTTTTTTTTTTTTGCGGTACGCGGGCCTCTCACTGTTGTGGCCTCTCCCGTTGCGGAGCACAGGCTCCGGACGTGCAGGCTCAGCGGCCATGGCTCATGGGACCAGCCGCTCCACGGCATGTGGGATCCTCCCGGACCGGGGCACGAACCCGTGTCCCCTGCATCGGCAGGCGGACTCTCAACCACTGCGCCACCAGGGAAGCCCCTAGAAATTTTTGAATGCATTGTAAACGGTCATATTTTCAGTGCTTATCATAGTCCCTGGTGTATAGGAGATGCCCAATAACTATTTGTTGAATGAATAAATGAATATTCAAATATCTTTAATGTTGAAAATCAACAACCATAAATGTGTAGGTCTATTTCCTGGCTCTCTATTCTGTCTATATTAATCTATGTCTATCCTTAGGTCAACACCACACTGTCTTGTGGTGAATCTGTATAAGTCTTGAAATCATATACTGTAAGTCCTGTAACTTTGTCCTTCTTTTTCAAGATTGTTTTAGTTTCTCTAGTTCCTTTGACTTTTTTAAAAAAAATTATTTTATTTTTTATACAGCAGGTTCTTAGTAGTTATCTGTTTTATACATATTAGTGTATATATGTCAATCCCCATCTCCCAATTCATCCCACCACCACCCCTCACCGCTTTGCCCCCTTGGTGTCCATACATTTGTTCTCTACATCTGCGTCTCTATTTCTGCCTTGCAAACCGATACCATTTTTCTAGATTCCACATATATGCGTTAGTATACGATATTTGTTTTTCTCTTTCTGACTGACTTCACTCTGTGTGACAGTCTCTAGGTCCATCCACGTCTCTACAAATGACCCAGTTTCTTTCCTTTTTATGGCTGAGTAATACTACATTGTATATATGTACCACATCTTTATCCATTCATCTGTCGATGGGCATTTAGGTTGCTTTCATGTCTTGGCTATTGTAAATAGTGCTGAAATGAATATTGGGGTGCATGTGTCTTTTTGAATTATAGTTTTCTCTGGATATATGCCCAATAGTGGGATTCCTGGTCATATAGTAATTCTATTTTTAGTTTTTTAAGGAACCTGCATACTGTTCTCCATAGTGGCTGTATCAGTTTACATTTCCACCAACAGTGCAAGCGGGTTTCCTTTTCTCCACACCATCTCCAGCACTTATGGTCTGTGGATTTTCTGATGATGCCCATTCTAACCAGTGTGAGGTGGTACCTCATTGTAGTTTTGATTTGCATTTCTCTAATAATTAGTGATGTTGAGCATCTTTTCATGTGCTTCTTGGCCATCTGTATGTCTTCTTCAGAGAGATGTCTATTTAGCTCTTCTGCCCATTTTTCGATTAGGTTGTTTCGTTTTTTTAATATTGAGATGCATGCGTTGTTTATATAGTTTGGAGATTAATCCTTTGTCCGTTGATTTGTTTGCAAATATTTTCTCCCAATTGGTATTAATATCAAAAGACTGGTATTGTCTTTTGTCTTGTTTATAGTTTTCCTTTGTGGGGCAAAAGCTTTTAAGTTTCATTAGGTCCTATTTGTTTGTTTTTGTTTTTCTTTCCATTACTCTAGGAGGTGGGTCAAAAAAGATCTTGCTGTGATTTGTGTCAAAGAATGTTCTTCCTACATTTTCCTCTAAGAGTTTTATAGTATCCGGTCTTACATTTAGGTCTTTAATCCATTTTGAGCTTATTTTTGTGTATGGTGTTAGGGAGTGTTCTAATTTCATTCTTCTACATGGAGCTGTCCATTTTTCCCAGCACCACTTATTAAAGGGACTATCTTTTCTCCATTGTATATCCTTGCCTCCTTTGTCATAGATTAGTTGACCATAGGTGCATGGGTTTATCTCTGGGCTTTGTATCCTGTTCCATTGATCTATTTTTCTGTTTTTTTGCCAGTACCATATTGTCTTGATTACTGTAGGTTTGTGGTATAGTCTGAAGTCAAGGAGTCTGATTCCTCCAGCTCCGTTTTTTTCCCTCAAGACTGCTTTGATTATTTGGGGTCTTTTGTGTCTCCATACAACTGTTAAGATTTTTTGTTCTAGTCCTGTAAAAAATGCCATTGGTAATTTGATAGGGATTGCATTGAATTTGTAGATTGCTTTGGGTAGTATATTTTCACAATATTGATTCTTCCAATCCAAGAACATGGTATATCTCTCCATCTGTTTGTGTCATCTTTGATTTCTTTCATCAGTGTTTTATAGTTTTCTGAGTACAGGTCTTTTACCTCCTTAGGTAGGTTTATTTATAGGTATTTTATTATTTTTGTCACAATGGTGAATGAGATTGTTTCCTTAATTTCTCTTTCTGCTCTTTAGGTGTTAGAGTATAGGAATGCAAGGGATTTCTCTGCATTAATTTTGTATCCTGCAACTTTACCAAATTCATTGATTAGCTCTAGTAGTTTTCTGGTGGCATCTTTAGGTTTCTCTATGTATAGTATCATGTCATCTGCAAACAGTGACAGTTTTACTTCTTCTTTTCCAATGTGTATTCCTTTTATTTCTTTTTCTTCTTTGATTGCCATGGCTAGGACTTCCAAAACTATGTTGAATAATAGTGTCATGAGTGGACATCCTTGTCTTGTTCCTGATCTTAGAGGAAATGCTTTCAGTTTTTTGCCATTGAGAATGATGTTTGCTCTGGGTTTGTCATATATGGCCTTTATTATGTTCAGGTAAGTTCCTTCTATGCCCACTTTCTGAAGAGTTTTTATTATACATGGATGTTGAATTTTGTCAAGAGCTTTTTCTGCATCTGTTGAGATGATCATATGGTTTTTATTCTTCAATTTGTTAATATGGTGTATCACATTGACTGATTTCTGTATATTGAAGAATCCTTGCATCCTTGGGATAAATCCCCCTTCATCATGGTGTATGATCCTTTTACTGTGTCATTGGATTCTGTTTGCTAGTATTTTGTTGAAGATTTTTGCATCTATATTCATCAGTGATATTGGTCTGTACTTTTCTTTTTTGGTAGTATCTCTGTCTGGTTTTGGTATCAGGGTGTGGTGGTTTTATAGAATGAGTTTGGGAGTGTCTTCCTCTGCAATTTTTTGGAAGAGTTTGAGAAGGATGGGTGTTAGCTCTTCTCTAAATGTTTGATAGAATTCACCTGTGAAGCCATCTGGTCCTGGACTTTCGTTTGTTGGAATATTTTTAATCACAGTTTTAATTTCATTACTTGTGATTGGTCTGTTCATATTTTCTGTTTCTTCCTGGTTCAGTCTTGGAAGGTTATACCTTTCTAAAAATTTGTCCTTTTCTTCCAGATTGACCATTTTGTTGGCATAGAGTTGCTTGTAGTAGTCTCTTAGGATGCTTTGTATTTGTGTGGTGTCTGTTGTAACTTCTCCTTTTTCATTTCTAATTTTACTGATTTGTGTCCTCTCTCTCTTTTTCTTGATGAAGTCTGGCTAAACAAAATCAATTTTGTTTATCTTCTCAGAGAACGAGCTTTTAGTTTTATTGATCTTTGCTGTTGTTTTCTTTGTTTCTATTTCATTTATTTCTGCTCTGATCTTTATGATTTCTTTCCTTCTGCTAACTTTGGGTTTTGTTTCTTCTTTCTCTAGTTCCTTTAGGTGTAAGATTAGATTGTTTATTTGAGATTTTCTTGTTCCTTGAGGTAGGATTGTATTGCTATAAACTTCCCTCTTAGAACAGCTTTTGCTGCATCCCATAGATTTTGGGCCATCATGTTTTCATTGTCATTAGTCTCTAGGTATTATTTGATTTCCTGTTTTATTTTTTCAGTGATCTCTTGGTTTTTTAGTAAGATACTGTTTAGCCTCCATGTGTTTGTGTTTTTTACATTTTTTTCCCTGTAATTTATTTCTAATCTCATAGCATTGTGGTTGGAAAGGTGCTTGATATGATTTCAATTTTCTTAAATTTACTGAGGCTTGATTTGTGACCCAAGATGTGATCTATCCTAGAGAATGTTTCGTGTGCACTTCAGAAGAAAGTGTAATCTGCTTTTTTTGGATGGAATGTCCTATAAATATCAATTAAATCTATCTTGTCTATTGTGTCATTTAAAACTTGTGTTTCCTTATTAATTTTCTGTCTGGGTGATCTGTCCATGGATGTAAGTGAGGTGTTATAGTCCCCCACTATTACTGTATTACTATCCATTTCTTCTTTTATAGCTGTTAACATTTGCCTTAAGTATTGAGGTGCTCCTATATTGGGTGCATATAAATTTATAATTGTTATATCTTCTTCTTGGATTGATCACTTTATCATTATGTAGTGTCCTTCCTTGTCTCTTGTAACATTCTTTATTTTAAACTCTATTTTATCTGATAGGAGTATTGCTACTCCAGCTTTCTTTTGATTTCCATTTGCATGGAATATCTTTTTCCATCCCCTCACTTTCAGTCTGTATGTGTCCCTAGGTCTGAAGTGGGTCTCTTGTAGACAGTATATAGATGGGTCTTGTTTTTGTATCAATTCAGCGAGCCTGTGTCTTTTGGTTGGAGCATTTAATCCATTCACGTTTAAGGTACTTATTGATATGTATGCTCCTATGAGCATTTTCTTAATTGTTTTGGATTTGTTTTTGTAGATCCTTTTCTTCTCTTGTGTTTTCCACTTAGAGAAGTTCCTTTAGCATTTGTTATAGAGCTGGTTTGGTGGAGCCGAATTCTCTTAGCTTTTGCTTCTCTGTAAAGTTTTTGAGTTCTCTGTCCAATCTGAATGAGATCCTTGCCAGTTAGAGTACTCTTGGTTATAGGTTCTTACTTTTCATCATTTTAAATATATCATGCTACTCTCTTCTGGCTTGTAGAGTTTCTGCTGGGAATTCTGCAGTTATCCTTATGGGAGTTCCCTTGTATGTTATTTGTCATTTTTCTCTGTTGCTTTTAATAATTTTTCTTTTTCTTTAATTTTTGTCAATTTGATTACTATTATGTCAATTTGATTATTGTCTCGGCCTGTTTCTCCTTGGGTTTATCCTGCCTGGGACTCTCTGTGCTTCCTGGGCTTCGGTGGCTATTTCCTTTCCATGTTAGGGAAGTTTTTGACTATAATCTCTTCAAATATTTTCTGGGGTCCTTTCTCTCTCTCCTCCTTCTGGGACCCCTATAATGCGAATGTTCTGCGGCAGTGATTTCCACCATTTTGTCTTCTAGGTAACTTATCCTTTCTTCTGCCTCAGTTATTCTGCTATTGATTCCTTCTAGTGTATTTTTCTTTTCAGTTATTGTATTGTTCATCTGTGTTTGTTCTTTAGTTCTTCTAGGTGTTTCGTCTTTAATTCTTCTAGGTCTTTGTTAAACATTTCTTGCATCTTCTTGATCTTTGCCTCCATTCTTTTTCTGAGGTCCTGGATCATCTTCACTGTCATTATTCTGAATTCTTTTTCTGGAAGGTTGCCTATCTCCACTTCATTTAGTTGTTTTTCTGGGGTTTTATCTTGTTCCTTCATCTGGTACATAGCCCTCTGCCTTTTCATCTTGTCTATCTTTCTGTGAATGTGGTTTTTGTTCCACAGGCTGCAGGATTGTAGTTCTTCTTGCTTCTGCTGTCTGCCCTCTGGTGGATGAGGCTATCTGAGGTTTGTGCAAGCTTCCTGATGGGAGGGACTGGTGGTGGGTAGAGCTGGGTGTTGCTCTGGTGGACAGAGCTCAGTAAAACTTTAGTCCAGTTGTCTGTTGATGGGTGAGGCTGTGTTCCCTCCCTGTTGGTTGTTTGGCCTGAGGAAACCCAACACTGGAGCCTACCCAGCTCTTTGGTGGGGCTAATGGCAGAGTCTGGGAGGGCTCATGCCAAGGAGTACTTCCCAGAACTTCTGCCATTGTCCTTGTCCCCGTGGTGAGCCACAGCCACCCCCCACCTCTGCAGAAGACACTCCAACACTAGCAGGTAGGTCCAGTTCAGTCTCCGACAGGGTCACCACTCCCTCCCTGGGTTCTGATGCGCACACTACTTTGTGCATGCCCTCCAAGAACGGAGTCTCCACTTCCCCCAGTCTTGTCGAAGTCCTGCAATCAAATCCCACCCATCTTCAAAGTCTGATTCTCTAGAATTTCTTCCTCCCGTTGCCAGACCCCCAGGTTTTGGAAGCCTGACCTGAGGCTCAGAACCTTCACTCCAGTGGCTGGCCCTCTGTGGTATAAGTGTTTTCCAGTTTGTGAGTCACCCACCCAGCAGCCATGGGATTTGTTTTTATTGTGATTTCACCCCCTCCTACCATCTCATTGTGGCTTCTCCCCTGTCCTTGGATGTGGGGCCTCTTTTTTGGTGAGTTCCAGTGTCCTCCTGTCGATGATTGTTCAGCAGTTGTGATTCCGGTGTTCTCGCAAGAGGCAGTGCGTGCACATCCTTCTACTCCACCGTCTTGAACCAATCTCCCTTTGCCTTTTCATATACATTTTATAATTAGCTTATTAGTTTCTTTAAAAAGCCATCTAGGATTTTGATTGGGATTGCATTAGTATAGACATATATATCTGTAGCTATATAGATCCAATTGCACACCCACTGGAGTGTAAAGTTTAGAAAAAGAATACTAAGTGTTGGTAAAGGTATGGAGCAACTAGACCTCTTACACATTGCTTGAGGAATGAAAATTGTACAGCCACTTTTGAAACAGGTAAAGCAACATATTATGAATTATACATATAATTACCAAATGGCCCAGCAATCTCACTCCTACGTATTTACACCCAAAAATATTAACATATTTCTCAAACCTGCTTGAATGTATTTATGAAAACATTATTAATAATAGCCCCAAACTGAACAACCCAAGTGTCAATCAAAAGATGAATGGATAAGCAAGTTATGTAATACTGTACATTTTGATAAAATAAGTGAAACCTGAGTAGTAAAAAGGAGCAAAGTATTAATACACTGAACAGCATGGATGAATCTAAAAAACAGTATGCTAAGTGAATGGAGCTACAGACAAGAGACTGTATATTTTACGATTCAGTTGATGTGAAATGTCCATGAAAGAGACATCTATAGAGATAGAAAGTGGTTTAGTGGTTGTGTGAGACAGAAGGTGGGGTTGGGATGAACAGGCAATGGGCATGAAGGATCTTACTGGGGTGATGAAAATATTGTAAAACTGATTTATGGTGATGGTTACACAACTCGGTAAATTTATTAAAAATCATTGAATTGTACACTTGAGTGAATTTTGTAACATGTAAAATAAGTCACAATAAGGTTGTAAAAAAACATTAAGCTAAAGTAATTATAACAAACACAATATACATACTACATTATTCCATTTATATGAAAAAGCTGATCTATAGTTACAAAAGCCAGATAAGTGGGGGTCATGGAAGGAGGTTGACTTCAGAGTGCCAGAAGGAGACTTTTTAGGGTGTGGGATCTATTCTATATCTTGATTTGGGCAATAGTTACATACCTCTATACAATTACCAAAATCAACTAAACTGTGCCTTCAAATCAGTGCATTTTATTGAATCTAAATTATATCTCAATAAAATTGGAAAATAGCCCACATAATAACTATATGTAGTTAATTGTGCAATTTTAATTATTCTTAACACTTTTTACTGCATTTAAAACTTCCAAGTTCTAAAGCCCTTAGTGCTTACTTATGATATATTTATTTCATATGACATTAATTGTTCAGATAAGATGACAGAGTAAGAAAAATTTCTGGAGACTATCATTTAAAATTAAATTTTCATGAAATTATCAAAAGAAGAAAACAAGAAAACCTACAGACTTTTCTTAAGCAATTGACAAGATTAAAAAGTATTCCAAAATTTAGTACACATTTCTATATATTTCCTCCACACTCAAAGTAATTGAAAAAAAAATTACACAAGAGCAATAAAATCTAATTTGAACTCCAAAGCAGCCCAAGTGTCCGTCAGCAGGAAACTGGACAGATAAATCATGATATATTCACATGCTTGAGTACTGCTTAACAATGAAGACAAACTACTGATAAACACAACAAAATCAGTTGCTGTCATAAATATTTTTAGTTGAAGAAGCCAAATGCAAAGGTGTGCATACAATGTGATTCTATTTATATCAAGTTCAAGAACATGCAAAAATGAATCTATAGGGATAGAAATCAGAATAGTGGTTGCTTCTGGTAAGGAAAAGATTGACTAGAAAGGGGGACAAGAACTTTCTAGAGGCATGAAAATCTTCTATATCTCAATTGGGGTGTTAGTTACATGGATATATATATATATATGGATGTATACGTTTGTCAAAACTGTGAATTTTACTGTGTATGTGTATACCCCAACTTGAAAACAAAAAGTTTCTCATGAGACTAGGTCTCTAATGTTTAGTAAATTACAAGGAAACATAAGAAAGTGTGAGGAAAACTATGCATAATTAAATTGTATCAGTCTATTGAGAAAGTTGTAGAGTATAAAGAAAAATTCAGAAATTACATTAACCAGTCTTTAAAACAGGCTGCATATATTGAGTTTTAGGTAAGAATTATTGGCCATTTAGAGAGGGAACATAAATTATAGCTACAAAAATGGACAGAAGAGATTAAATTCTGCTAATGAAAAAATCCAAATTAGATATTAGAAACAGAATGTGGGAGAAGTAAAGACAGATGAGCAGACTTTAGAGGTCAAATATTAAAGACAATTTTTAAAATTAAAGAATACAAAATAGAACAGAATCAATATTCAATAACAGAGTTAAAATGTTCTTAGATGTTTAAAAATCAATGATACTGTGAAATGAAAGCAATTACCTCTCTTAAATAAAATAAGAATTAACTAACTCCAAAATACAGCTCAAATTCAAAGAAAAGGAGAGTCCCTCAAATGTGCAAAGGAAAAGTGAGAAAAAGATTAATTTCAAAGAGGATGAAACATGTACAATTATATGGGAAAAATTATATTTCCTTAAGCAGCTGACATGACAATTTCTTTTGAGGGAGATTTGCCTTTTCGGGAAATATTTGATAGGAGTGGGGTTCTAAGAGTGAGAAAGCATCAGGTTTCATGAGGCTATAAGGAGCTGGTGGGAATTGGCTCTCCTCAGAGAAGACATGTGAAAATAAGGAGGAAGAGAAGCAACAGTAAGACTTCTCACTGACTTTGTAACAGAAATAATGAGAGCCAGAGCACAACAAAATGGCATTCTTAAAGAACTGGAAGAAAATAACTTTCAGCTGTTATTTAAATACCCAGCAAAAATATCTTTTGAAAGTGAATGAAGATATTTTCAGAAAGAAAAGCAAGATAATTTGCTTCTAGAAGATCTAAATAATAGGGAGTTATTCAAGCAGAAGGAAAATAATCACAGAGGGAAATTTTAAAACACCGAATGGAATAAAGAGCAATGGAAAGAATAAATAGGTGTATAAGAGGAATGAATATTGAGTGCCTATTGACTGTACAAAACAATGACAGTGATAATGTTTTATGAGGTTTACAATATATGAATGAAAATGCTGTCACAATAATGCAAAGGGAAAAATAGAGTTAAGATATTTTAAGTTTCTAGAATAATAGGAAAATTGTAAAAGTAAATAACTATTTTAGACTATAATATAAATAAAGAACTTCTATAAATAGTAAGAAACAGAAGAAAAGCAACCCAATAAACAGATGGGCACAGTGACTTTATCTGGCACTTCACCAAAGAGGATATCCAAATTACTAATAAACATGAAAAGATGCTCAAATTTCTTAGTCATCAGAGAAATGCAAATTAACTGAGCAGAATAAATAAAATAAAAAGACAGAAAATTTAAAGAGTTGGTAAGGGACTTCCCTGGTGGCACAGTGGTTAAGAATCTGCCTGCCAATGCAGGAGACATGGGTTCAAGCCCTGGTCTGAGAAGATCCAACATGCCGTGGAGCAATTAAGCCTGTGTGCCACAACTACTGAGCCTAAATGCCACAACTACTGAAGCCCATGCACCTAGAGCCCGTGCTCCATAACAAGAGAAGCCACCGCAATAAGAAGCCCACGCACTGCAACAAAGAGTAGCTCCCGCTCGCTGCAACTAGAGAAAGCCCGTGCGGAGCAACGAAGACCCAACACAGCCATAAATAAATAAATAAATAAATAAGAGTTGGTAAGAGTTGCCAGATGAATTCTCCCATATTGCTGGAGGAATTGTAAATTGGTACAACCACACTGAGAATAATTTGGTAGTACCTACTAGAGCTGAGTATATGCCTACTCTCTGACCTAGCAATTTTACTCCCAGATATGCAGCCATTTTCTTCAGATATATTGTAAGGTATGAAGGTCAGCTACATTATTTGCAGTGTCAAGTGAAAAATGAAAATGAAGGACACCTTGTTCAAGAAGAGATTATTATTATTGTAGGCTGAAAGCTGGAAGCTTTAATACAAATCTTTCAGCAGATTAGGAAGACAAAAATAATAAAGGATAGCTCAGGAACTGAATAATTATTATGGTAGATCTCTTGGTCTTTTTCAAACACACCTGTGTGCACACACACACAAACACACATACCCCTTCTATGGCAGTAGCCATAAAATATTTCTAAATGTCATATTAAACTTCAAAAGATAACCAAAATATTCTAAAAGAGTAGAAGCTGTATATAATATATTCAAAAATATTCTCTTCCCTTAATGGAATAAAACCAGAAATAAATAATAAAATATCAAAAGTCTCACCACTTGTAAAAATGTTGCCTTAAACCATTTTGAATTTTATTAAATTAAGAACAAAATTTCACAGTATCTTTAAAATAACAAAAAGAAGACACTACATAGTATAATGCCCAAAGGAAAATTCATAGATTTAGAAAAGATTCTAACTTTTCTAACTCTAGGAATTATAGAGTAAGGAAAAGATTTGCAAGCATTAATAAAACATTAAATATCTGAAGTCTGACAAAAATACAAAATAGTCAGAATTAGAAATAAACAGAGGTAAAACAAAATTAATACATATGACAGATAGTGAATCTAATCAAGGAAAAAAGAAAGCAAACATAAAATTAGGAGATAAAATGGGGAAAGAATAGAGAAAATCGTGTTAAGGTTTAGGAAATACTTTATTTAACTCTACACATACACAAAATTGAAAACTTGGAAGAAATGTTTGATTTTCTAAGAAACCAAGATCAACTCTTATAAAAGGTAGAAATATTTAATGAAATGGAGAATGTTTTTAGAGTGCCATCCTTTCTTCCAAAGCATAAGAACAAAATGTTAACAGGTGAGTGCACTGTGGAATGGATGACTCCAATCTTATTTAAACTATTCTGAAAAACATCTCTCAATTCTTTTTATGAAGAAAGTCAGCATAGCAATGATACTGAAACCTGATGAAGGGGATATAAAAATAGGAAAATTAAAGACTCACTTATTTTATGAATATTTGTGCAAACATCCTAAATAAAACATTAGCAAATAATATCCAGCAACAATCAATCAACAAATAGGATACAATTATTATAATTGATCATAATCATGGTAAAGGAAAAAACTATCATTTCCCCAGATGGTAAGGACAAAAAAAAAATTTTAATTTTTTTTCTGATAAAAATCTTATTAAATAGGAAGAGCAGTCTACCTTTTCTGTAATACCTTATGGTCTTTTTCAACTCAGAAAATTTTAGTATTTATGTAATCAGGTCCATCTTAGAAAGGCACTTCTCACTTTAATATTGAAAATACATTTACCCCTTAAACTAGTGACGTTGCTTATTAGACCTGTCTTACAGAGAAACTTTCATATTTGAGAAAGGATGTATATAAAGAAGGATAGTTATTGAGTCTCTTTTGTTCACAGATTAAAAAATGGAAAGAGCTAACCATTCATCGGGGAAATAATTAAATAAATATGGTTTATCTGTAGTTTGGAATAATAAAAGGTCATTTAAAAGTATGAGGTAAAGATGTCCAAAACATGCTGCCATGCATTACTTATTTAATTAAATACAAATTTTAATAAGGGTATTAACATATTCTAAGGGACTCTTAGGGCCTCTCAGTCTGAGAGAAAAAGATAATTATGTGTTCCCTGTAAGTAAATATTCAACTTTAGTTTTAAAAACTAAATTCACTAAATCGGAATTGTTGGTATTTTTTACACAAAAGTGTCCTATTAAGAAATACATTTTAATTCAACATGTTTAAGAAATAATATAAAATAATTGTTTAGAAAGAGAAACACTGTTTAGAAAGAGTAAAAAGTGACCAAGATGACATTAAGATTGGAAAGTAATGGAAGAACAGAGAATAGTAAAGAAAATGACTGGAAAAAATGGAGTAACACAGAATGAGAGAAGGAAAGAGGCACATACCAGAGACATTTAGCACCAAGAGTTATGTCAGACTTGAGGAAATCACCAAGAACCAAAAATAAATTCATCTGAGGGAATAATGCAGAAATAGAAACACAGTCAGGGACATTTCCATCTTGTGAGCATTTTAGAATTTTATGCTAAGAACTGAAAGCTCTGTTTCATATAGAAAACCCTACATACATGTGTGAATATTTTTAATAGGGTAAGTTACTTTCTGCTGTGCCAACTAAGAAAATGACCTTTAGCAATGCCTGTTTTATGGACTGAGCCTGTCGATGTTTAGAGAAGATTCTAGAAAATGCTGAGGAATGTGGGGAGGAGTTTATAAGCACTGTTAGAGCCCGTATTTGTGAACTGACTAGATGATATTTATTTTCCCTCACTGAGACAAGCTTCTCTTATATTTATTATCTGTATAATTATTATTAAAATTAAAATTATTAAAATTAATTATTAATTATTTCAGTTGTGGAAGTAAGAATATTCATATATTTGTCTCAGCATAAATACAAATATATATTTATAATATTTATAATATAAATCTGTGTGTGTGTGTCTGTGTGTGTATATGAGAGAAAGAGAGAGAGAATTGAGTGCTGTAAAATGTACATCCCACAAGAAATTTTGGTGTTATATTTTCACCTAGACCATCCTCAGTGGCCTCACCGAATAAATGCTGATGTTTTACAAAGACATATTATTCTTTGATGGTCTCTATTTAGTTATTGTACCATGGCGATGATGGCATGATGGCAGCTTCACCTGGCTGTGATCATACTAGTCCCAAATAATCACAAAACACTGGGGCAATGGCCCTTTAACTGTTGGCCTATAGGATAGTATTTCTAGATTGTAATAATATTGAGATTATTGATAAGTGAGTTCTCACAAACTTGGAGAAGAAGGATTTTGTGGAAAAGGAAGTAGCAGAAGAGGACAAAGTAAATCCTACCTAACATTCAGTGAACACTTACTATAGACCATGCAATTATTAAGGGGTTTTGTAAATATGAGGAGATTACAACAACTACTGTTCTCTTCTTACCAATGAGGTAGCTGTGCCACAGAGAGGTCAAAGACTTGCCTAGGGGCACACAGCTAGTGAGGCACAGAGCAGGAATTAGAACCCAGTCTGGTTCTAGAGTCTGTGTGTTTCACTGTAGGCTATACTGCCTCTCAAATGGGAACAATCTTTGTAATGAGACGAAACTGGGGAAGAATAATTTATAAACAAAAGTAAAATGCTATGGAGAAGGCAGTGGGCCAGAGAATCATGCTTCACACTCCTAACCATTCTCTAGAAGAAACTTGTGCAGGTGTTCTGGCTTACCTAGAGCCAACTTATTACCAAGCAGATTTAACTTATAAATAGTATGAGCAAATCATTTTTATATTTTCCTCCTGTTGCTCTATTCTAGGACACTGTCTTGGGAACTCTTATTCAGTGTTGTGGAATTTCTTTCTGATATGTAATTGCATGTAGCTGTCTCCAGTATACCTGGAGAAGATGCTCAGAAAAGGGGTAAAAATAACTTAAACACCAAAGGTCTGTTAAACTCACAATCTCATGTGAGTATAAAAAAACTAAAGGAAAAGTTATATGGCTTGTAAACTTCTGAAAATTTGATAAACATAAACCTGTGTGTGTGTATATATAGATTTATATTTTAAGAATATTAAATATCTACTAAGTCCCTAGCTTTTTTTTTTTTTTATTGATGAGAAGTTTGTTTAAATAATGATGCACAGTAAATAATCATTTGGGGCATTTGAGTGGAAGACCACAAATTTGTAAGAACAGATTTATACAGAAAAATAAGGTAAATAAAAAGTATTATCACCCAATATTTGCAATGGGAGCCATTAAAGCCAACTCCTAATCAAGAATTATATTTTACATAGGAAGCTGCTTAGTTACTGATGTAACTAGTTACTGATGTAACTAATAAGGCAAGCAATGAGGGAAAGAAATGCTCGCTGAGCAGGGAGCAAGGTGATCATCAAAACTTGAGCTGATTTTTCAAGAAAAGTTGCTTTACAAAAGAAAAACTTTGCAGGAAGGTAGACAAGATGACCCAGGAACTCTTTTGTGGCTCCAAGAACTCTGCGTTTTGGATTTTGCCTTTGCCTTCCATGTTATTTGTCTCCTGGGCTGTGTTGTTCCAGGCTCTCCATACAGCGAGGCCCATCAGGTTAAGTGTGGATATGGATTATCCCCATGGTAAGACAGTTTCCCAATCCCAGTCTAGAGCGGTTTAAAAAGTGTGAAAGGGGTGCATTCAACTCATTTCCTTCTGCATTCCTAAAGCCTGGGAAAACTCCAGAGCCATCTTCTAGGCATAGTAAACAACATCCCAACCAAAAATTGATTATGGGTTTCATGACTTGTAGATGCATCATGAATTTAAGGAATGAAGGTGGCTCCTTGCTTTCTGGAATATGGCAATTGTACATGACTTTAGTTCAATGTAACACAAAAATTATTTTGTGTGAGAACACAGCATTCTCTGTAGTGAGTTTTGTTCCTGGCAAAGGAATATATCATGTAGCTGGTTTGATCCTCCAGTCCATCTGGAGGGAGTGGTAACCGAAATGAATGTGCTGGAGTCTGTGTCTCCGATGTTGTGTGTTTTCTTTTCAAACATCCTATTTCTTTAAGGGAACAAATGTTTTCTACACAAAGGCCGCCTCTGCCTCCCTCCCGGCTGCTCAGGTTTCTGCCTGCCTTTTGGTTCCTGTGTGGCTAGTGATTTTTCAGGGTCCCAGAGGAGGACTCGTGCTAGCTGTTAGGACTGAACAAACAATCCCAGCCGACGCCAGAACAGAATCTCAGCACACTGCTTTCACCGTCACAAGCTTCAGCTCTGTTTCAGTTTTCCCCGCCAGATGAGATATAATATCAAACATTGAGATGCTGCCAAACTCAGCAGCAACACCGACTCACAATAATCACTGCCTCCAGGTGCCAGGCCTCGTACCAGGCCGTTTACTGAATCACGATGCATGTAGTCCTCACAACAATACTGTGAGGTAAGCATCACCACTGTAACTTACATTCAAGAAAATGGAGGTTCAGAGACCCAGAGAGGTTAAGGAAATTGCTCATGGTCATGGGTCATAAGTGGCTGTGTCCTAATGTTTCAGGGGTATGTCACTCTTAGCTTTCCCTTTGTCTTGTCCTTAAAAAAACTAAAATTTGATTTACTTCTTGATCTAGACCCTGCCTATCTTTCATTCCCACTGAACCAACGTTTATGGAGCCTCTGCTACCTGACAGGCTTTGTGCCCGGCGCCGGGGAAGGAGTTGAACAGAGTAGACACATCCTGACTGAACGGAGCTAATCTCTCCAGCCCTGTCTGTTAGGACTCTCCACATGCAGCAAATCTTCCAGCCACACCACATGGCTTGAAGCCGCTGACTGCCCCAGTCTTCTCTCACCTCTGTTTCTGCACTGCTGCCCCTGCCGGAATGCCTCCCCTGGGGTCCTCTGCTTTGCCAGCTCCAACTGTTCCTTCCAGACACACTGCACATAACACTGTTCCATGCAGCCTTCCTTGAACTCCTGAAGTAGAGTCAAGGACCTTTCCTCTATACCTGAGCTCCACAAGGTCAAACACCACTGAGCCTATCCATTTGTGTATTATCTACAGCTGCTTTCATGCTACAGTGGCAGTTATGTCATTACAGAAGGGGATGGCAAGCGTTTTTTGAAAATGGCTGGATAGTCAGTGTCTTAGGCTTTGCAAGGTAGATCGTCTCTATCATGAAAATCCTGGGAGGTGAGGAAAGTCCAGTCTCTAACCGTGAACGGTAGAATGGCCCCTAAACCTGGCTTAGTGGATCGCATTGCTTAATAGCTTATTTTAAAAATCAGAGGTTAGAGTATGCATGGCTGAGAATATAAGAAGTAGATTGTATTGGGGAAGCAAGAAGCTCACCATGAGAGGAGACCGTATATTTTTGTCAGCATCTTCAAGAGGCTTATCCTCTCATCTGTGAATTCTCTCTCATACACAAAGTTTTAAAGAAACTTGAAACTCAAAATAATGAACACTCATAGTTATTTATTTTATTGACCCATTTATCTATCCACCTAAGAAGTGTTTAATGAGCATCTGCTACTTCTAGATTCCCTGGTGGGAAATGAGTACATAGCAAAGAATAAGACCACCCTTTGTCTGCAAGAGACCCCTTAGTAGTGTAAATTTCATAAACTTATCAAAGCTGTAGAAAGAAAAACTTTTAAGGTTAGTTTTATATTTATTTTAACCAAATGCCTTTTTCTTTTAGTCATTTTGTAGTAACAATCCTGTTTCATGAGTTCTGTAGGCAAGTTTGTAGATTTTGGTATGTTTTTTCTTTAGCTTCTGCTTTTTCAGATTTGCCCATTCTAAATGTTTTAGTCTTCTGGGAGTGGTTGCCCTCTTTCTCCTAGTTTTGTTTATGTAGAACACATGGCTGACCTTTCAGTCTGCATGTTGAGTGTGTGATCTCAGAGTATTTCCCCAGTGGTTTCAGATCCCTTTTCTAGGTTGTGATTGATAAGAGAATAGATCTTGCTTGACTTTTCGCTCACATAAGTTCCTAAGACTCTCTTTAGTTTTAACTCATTTGTCTGGCTACTAGCTACTTACAATATGCAGATGGAATTCATAATTATAGAGATTATCCTAGGGAATTCCTTTTCTAAGTAATCTAGGAAAATTATTTATTTTATTTTTTTAAAGTTTATTGAAATATAGTTGATTTACAATGTTGTGTTAGTTTTCTGCTATATAGCAAAGTGACTCATTTATACATGTGTATATTCCTTTCCATATTCTTTTCCATTATAGTTTATCACAGGATATTGAATGTAGTTCCCTGTGCTATAGTGTAGGATCTTGTTTTTTATCCATCCTATATATAATAGTTTGCATCTTTTAATCCCAAACTCCGAATCCATCCCTCCCCCACCCCCATATGAAAATTAAATGAAGTGAGTTTTAATACTTGTCCTTGAAGACAACTGTCACCCAAAGAATCATCTGTTCATCTTAACCCTTTGCTTCCTCTTCATAAATCATCTCTACTGTGGTTTCAACACCACTTCTCTATGTTGAACAACACTATGGGGTTTTCTTCAAAAATATTTGACAGTTGGTGCTATATGGGCACCTACCTTGTGCGACAGACACTGGCCTTGGATGACTGGGAGGACCTGAATGACTTTTACATGCACACTGGCTAAATGTTAGACCTGTACTCCCCAAAGAGGTAAAGGGACATGATTTCTGCTGGAGGTTTTTTTTGTAGTCATTGATTTTTCAAACCATTGAAAAATCAGAAATATTCAGTTATATTTCCTATAAAGGGAAACATTGTAATCTTCTCCTCCATACCCTAACCTATTTCATTGGTGCAAAAAAAAAAAAAAACCAGAAAAAATCAGATCTTAAAATATACCTTTCATACTCCTCTTTTATCGTTTTCCTTTCCTATCAAAATGCTCAGATTTGGGAATCTCTTTAGAGATTTTCAGAAACACTGAAATTTTCAGAGACACTGAAAACACTCAAACATTTATCTTTGGTTCCTTTCCAACTGCCTTTAAAGCATTGTTAAAGTAATAATCTCTTTAATTAGATCTCTTTTACTAGAAAAGCCGTCCAAATAAACTAGAAGTGAAGATTGCTATATTTTTCTCCCTACCACCTGCCTGCTGGTTGTTATTACCAACTCTAACATCCTACTCTAGGAAGTCTCCTACTTTAGGAAGCTTCCCATGAATTCTCCTGTCTTCTCACCTCTTCACTGAGCACCTCTCTCACCCATACATCCTATGATTGTTGTGTTTAAATCTGTTTATAAAAATTATTTAAATATATTTTAGGTATATTTACTGTATTCATTTATTCAACAAATATTTATTGACCACTTACTATATACCAAACCCTAGACCACGTTCTAGATGCTCAGGATATTGTGTTGGATAAGACATCAAACTCCTTGTCCCATGGAGCTCACATCTCAGTGCATTGATTCATATGGTAGTAGTATTGTCTGTGCAAAGGTAGGGGATCCATCTCTCCATACTTAACTTCTTATATATTACTTTATGACACATAGTAAATTAATGTCCAATAAATGCTAATGGTAGTTTGGCTCCCACTGTGGTTTTTGCCAACTATAGCCATTTCACATTCTTCCGATATCAGTACCCCATATTTTTCTTGGGAAATGCAGAGAGGCCTCATGGTATAGAGGTTAAGTATTAGTCTCTAGAATCAGACTAGAGAAATCCTGATATGACTATTTGCCAGCTCTATTACCTGGGTCAAGCTACTTTACTTCTTAAGAACTCAGCTTCCTCCTAAGTAAGAGAGTGTCAATAACAGAAAAAACCAGCTTCATAGGGTCGCTGAGCTCCCTTTGGGAGCCTATTTTGAGGATCTTCCTTCCCCACCTTTCTTAGGGCTGAACATATGACTCTTCCCCAAGACTTTAATTCTTATAGCTTTTCCATCCCAAGGGCAGTGCCCTAGTGAGTCTGTTAGTTCCTGGGGCTTAAGTCTCCAGAGCTGCCCTGGTTACCAACCTTTCCAAGCCTTGATCTTCAGCTCCTCATGGATTTCAAGAGTTGCTTCATATCCTTGCAATAAAATCTCTGTGCTCTTAAGTTAGCCGGCATCTGTATCAGTTGCTTGCAACCAGAGAACCTGGAAGCTGATATAATACAATGGTTCACTGTGGTCCCCATCTGTGCAGCAGACTGAAGTTCTCCTCACAGGGTGAGTGATTGTTTTGCCTCAACTTTTTAAAATTAGGGAATGGATTACATAGCCAAACTGTTGTAGTTGATATACTCCAGTGGTAGCCCCAGTATTGCTAATTCCTTTTACTCTTTCAAATGTTTGAACCTTTGACTCTTACTTTTACCCTATCAAAAAAATGTGTGAAGCCCAACACTGAAAAGTTTTATTTTGTACCAAGATTTTGAAGAGAACAATAAAGTCAAACAGAGTCCTTCTTCCTACTGTCCTTGGAGGAAGGTAGGAGTCAAGCAGACCTGAGGCCCCACTGACACCACTCATGTGACTGTTGCTGGGATATTACATCTGTCCTGGGCTGACCTGGTAACTTCATCTGATATACTCCAGAGGCTGGGGATCACTTCCTCACTGACCTCTTGGAGAGAGCATTTTCCCAAAATTAGGGTAACTCCTAGGCTAATGGTCTGTAGAACTCCAAGAGACAAATAGTCTCTTTGTGAGGAAGAATTTCAGGTTCATGATCAAATTCTTTATTCTTGCGTGAGAGTTTCCAAAATGGTTTCACTAAATCTCTTAGGAGAGTATTAACAGGGGAAATTGAAGATTGGCTCTGTATTAGTTTCCCATTGCTGCTGCAACAAATACCAGAAAATAAGAGGCTTAAAACAACACAAATTTATGATCTTATATAAGGTTCTGGAAATCATAACTCCTAAAATCAATGTGTTTTTTTTCTGAAGTTCTAAAGGAGAATCTGTTTCCTTGCCTATTCCAGCTTCTGCTTGCATTTCTTGGTTTATGTTCCCTCCTCCACCTTCAAAGCCAGCCAGGGAGCGTATTCAAATCTCTCTGTCTCTCTGACCTCTGCATCTGTCATTACATCTCCTTCTCTGTTACATCTCCTTCCATTGCATCTTCCTCCCTCTTTGCCTTATAAGCAATTTTGTGACTACACTTTGTGCCCACAAATAATCCAGCATATGAGATGGAGACCTCTTGAGGAGGGGACATCTCAATATCCTTGCCTTAATCATATCTGCAAAGTCCCTTTTGCCATATTCACAGGTCTGGGGATTAGGATGTGGACATCTTTGTGGGGACATGATTCTTCCTTCCACTGGCTCCATTTCAGTGGAAAGCCAGATAAGCAAGTGTGCAGCTTTAGAATACAAAGGAGTTACTGAAAAAAGGAAGCCCAAAATGATTGACCAAGCAGCAGCCCTACCCTCCACAATATCCTGGATGGCTACATTGAAGAGTCACAGACAATCCAGATTCCCTTCAGTAATTAAACATTCACACACACACATACACACAAATAAGAAGTTCTGTGCAGTCATTTGCCAGGTGGCTATAGATCTTGATTTACTGGTGTGCAGACAGTGAAGCATGCAGGTTACTAATCATCCTGGTCTGCATGCTCCCATACAAGTAAAATTGTTATTATAAATCATGTGAGCATGTATGCAGTGAAAGAGAGAGGGATGGCTAAAGAATGTTCATCAATATGTGAAACCTTGATTTATCCCGAGTGGTGTGATTTTTGCTTATTTTTAAAGTTCTTTTTTGTATATTTTTCATTTGTTTTAATGTTTTAATAATATCTTTCTTCCATAAACAGTGCAACTTTTTAAAAAGGCAGAAAATTTATGGGGCAGGAGAGGTAGAAACCTCTTTTGAATCCCTGAAAAGTATAAAAATGTTGAATTGTAGTCCTGGCATCCGGTAAAGGAGGTGAAGAAGGGTCGGAGGAGAGAGACAGCACAGGCATGGTGGATGAAGGAGCAGCAGGCGGGCACCAGGGAAGCAGAGGCAGCCTTCAGCAAGGGGCAGCAAAGTTAGATTTGGCAGCTGCAGCTAGAAATCATGCCAAGAAAAGGTGGACTAAGGCATGAGTGGAGGGAATTGGGACTGGATAGGAGTCGAGCCAGACATTAAAGGGGGAAAGAACAAAGAGATTTGAGTTAGGGGCAGTGCAGTGGGAGTTGTGATGGTAGATAACAACTTTTTGCTCCCGATGCGCTATTACTCCAGATCCTTAGAAATGAGAGCAGAAAAGGTACTTGGTGTCTCTTTTGCATTCCTGTCCTTGTATGGATTGATGGACAGTTACAGACCATTTGGAGGGCAGGAGGGAGGGGAAAGAACAGGGAAATTGGTGTGTTAAAGTCCTGGCAAAATAATATATGTGGGACTGTGAACCCAATAAAAATTTTGGGAAACTTAGGGAACCAATTTTTCGTGTTATCCATGATCTGGAGCCAATGATAATGTCCTCAGGCATGTCCACATCTGCCAGCTGACAGAGGGGCAAGCAGATTGATGGTTTAACAGACTTTGGTTTTTGCATTTTGGGTCAACGACTATTTGTTGTATATATCATGGGTTATTGATAAAGCAGAAAAACCATAATCTTTTATAAAAATCATTTGTCTTACCATCCTCAGATAGTATGAAACTGCAACAACAACAAAAAAAGCTAGCAATGAGATTCTGAATAAAGATAATTCTAGGAAAGGCAATGCTATTTTTCGTATGTTCTACACACCACAAATCACACAGAGAAACAAATAGCAACTAACCTTGGTGTTCTCAGATTGCCAATGGTTCTAGATTCTTAGGGCTTCTGTCCTACCTAGTGGTGTATTAGACACAATGTTTTGTGGTTAGGTGATGCTACTTGGTGTATGATGGCACAGTGGGTCCCCTCTTTTCTGACAGGTGTACTAACTAGATGGCACTTCATATCTCACCATTCATGAAAATGAATTCAGTAGTTCCTGTGATGCTGTAATTTAGATTTTGTGCCTCTGCATATCCATCAAGAGTGACACAGCACTGCCTGTGGCTCGATTGCCTTAGACCCTCCATGAACCATGGCAAGCTCTTTCTCCCATTCTTTTCTCTTTCTTTCATTCCTTTCTAGCTCAGCCAGCCCCACTATCACATTTGGTCTGAGTATATGTGAGGCTGGAAGGTACCCAAATTCCACCTGGCATCATGTTTTCCTTCTTCCTTGTATTTCTCAAAGTTGTAACAATACCTTTATGTGTGTAGTTATTTTATTAATATATGGCTCCCACACTAGATTATATTCAGTAGGTTTCACAAGGCAAGTATACATCTGTGCTTGATCACCACTGTATACCTGGTACTTAGCACAATGCCAGGCACATTGTAGAAACTTAATAAATACTTGTTGAATGAAAAAATGTTATGTCATATGCCTTCACTATACTGTGGCTGGGACAAGAGGGTTTAACTCACAGGTTTCTTCCATCCCTCGCTGGTAGGGAAGGTCTATGGGGAGATTATAGCTTCAAGATAACATAAGAAATCCCTTCATTTTAGAGATAAGGAATTGCAAGTCAGAGCAGGTTAATTCTTATTCAAGGATCTAAGACACTCACTGCTGAGCCCATTTCATCAAGAACAGCGGTTGAGTAAGTCAAGGATGGACTTGGCAGAAGAATCAGATCAGTTTGGCTTTCAGGCCAGGACTCCATTCATTAGATCCTGATGTTTCTGGCACAACATTAACCAAGAATCACATCGCAAGACTTCTTTTCTGATTGCCTAGGCTAAGAAATTAATCTTAACAGTTTGAACAGATAATGATTAGATGAACCCCAGTTGGAGAAGTTTATTAGGAAAGAGTTGGCAGTGGAACAAATAACCTTCTCCTTAATCCCTGAAACCAGGCGACCATCAAACTATACATCCTCAGTGATTAAGCTATTCAGGCTATAACATTTAAACCTTCTGTGCCTTACACTTCTGCTCTCTGGAGTGATTCATGTCTGTAAAGATGCTGCTGCTTCGAGGAAAATGTGAGCCTCTCTGATGACAGTTGTTGCAACAGGACAAAAGCATTTTTAGAATTATTGCTATTATCTCATGTGAGAGATGCTGACAGTCTCTCTCCATCTTGCCCCCATAATCCCATTAGATTTCACAAACCTTGCAAGGGCAGCCTTGAGGCCATGGCTGAGATAAAGTACTTTCAGGAATGTTTCTTTTTTGCAGCTAGAATTGTGATTCATATTTCAAGGGATTTGTAAAAACAGATCCTGTCCACAAAAGATAGAAAATCCTAGAGTTGCAGCAGGGTAGTAAGGGACTTTAGAAATCATCAATTTTTTCCCCTTCCATGTATATTGCATGCAAAGAAAAGGTTTTATGAAAATAGATAGATAGATGATAGATAGATAGATAGATAGATAGATAGATAACAAAGCCATAGGTTTCCTGGGAAAAATAACTCTGTAACTTTCCTAATAACCTTTTAATTTGTCCCAGAGTCTTCTGATACATGCTATATGAGTAAACGTGAGCTATTACAATTCTATTTTTGTCCTTCCCCTGAGGAAGTCTCTGCTAGGGTGAGTGGCTGAAGCCTGAGCAAGAATTCGTTGCTATCAGTTTGCACTACTCCCACTGTCCCATCTGTTAGCAGTGAGGGTGGATGTCATTTTTCAGACTCTTTTCAGCTAGAGATCCTCAGAATTTAATAATAGGGGAAAGAGCCAGAAGTTATATAAATAAATACAAGCAAGTCTAGGGTTATTTGTTGGCTAAAGTCCTAATATTTGTATAATCATATCCCTAGTTTCCCTCCCATTGCTCAATATGTCACCATTTGATTACTTTTAGGTTTTCTGACAGGGAGTAGAGAACGGAAGAGAAACATAGGGTGATTTTTTTCTATTTTATTCATTTCATTTTTATCGCTTTCTTGTGGAGTATCTCTTATGGGTAAGAAAGTCATTATGCTATGAGGGAATGATGAAAGAAAAAAAATATGTGAAGAAAAAGTATCCAAGAGCTTGTAGGATCATAACAGTAACACAAGGCAGCTAAGGGTAATACAGATAGTTACAGTCATTTCTGGCTGGGGTAGGTGGTTATAGAAAATAAAATTGGACCTGGGCATTAGAAGTGCCTACAAAATAAAATGAAAAGGAGGGAAAAAAAGTCCTGAAAACTGCTGGTGGTGATGGTGGTAGGAAGGGTGGAAGCTGCGGTGGTGAAGCTGGTGGTGGTGGTGGTGAGGGTGGCCGTGGCCTAGCGGTGAGGGTAGTGGAGACAGATGGAGTGTGGGTGCTGCAGGTAGTGGTGAAGGTGTGATCATCATGAAGGTGGTAGGGATGGTGCTGAGGGGAATATTCCTCTTCAGTGACACTTCCTATTATCTGGAGAGGTATTCCACCACATGACAGAGAGAAGAGACCTGGTGCGGTGGCAAGTGAGGAAGTGGAAAGAGACGCCTGCCATCCCTAAGGAAAATTCACTGTGGTTTGTGCTGTCCCAGTACCTAATTTCACAGCACAGTCTGCCTTTGACACAAATCTTGTGCTATGAGTCAGACACATCATCTTTCTTCAGTAAGTGTTCTAAACTGCTAGTTTGTATTTCTAAGTACCAGAAAATGGTTTCAACAGATGGAAATACCTTAAAAGAGTGGGTAGGGTAAACCTTAACACAGAGGTGTTCTTTCCAGTTGTGTATAATGTCGATTCTTCTGTGATTGCTAGATTACTAGCTTTTTAAATGTGATCAGCTTCATTGCCAATATATTTGTAAAGTTCTTACAAAAAAGACATTACCTAAGTTTTTTGTCAGTTCAGGAGAGCAGTGTTTAATCCAAAATGTGCAGCCTGATGCCAAGGAAAATGTTCCCAGTAGAGACTGGGGCTGCATTGGCTCTGTACCGTTTTTGAACTCAAATATGGAACACGATGTGTTTCATTCTAGGAGTGAACAAAAAGCATGTTCTTTGCATAGTGGAAGTTGGTCTCTTTCTGCCTCAGTCTCTTTCTCATTTTATCAAGAATTTAACCTCTCTTTTTTTCTAATCTCCCTTGTCTAATGCAGATTCTCCAAGGAGAAAAAAAGCCCAACATGACACTATTTTCTAGATTGTCATTTGAATGACTAATAAAGGGATAAAATTTATTTGCCATCTAGTCTGTCCTCTGTAGCCCCATGGCTGTGTGCTCGAGGTGTTGCTGATGTATTTCCAACAGCAACATCTGGCTCTCTGGCAGTCTGCTCTGCTAACTGTGCTGACCCATTGATGGCTCTAGAACTGTTCAGAAACGCTGTACAGGTTGGCCAGAATATGTGGAGGCCAGAGGGTATTTTGGTTCATCCTCCTGGGTACTATTTATCTGTCAGTCCCATTTCACTCAGGAATTTACTGTACTTGTCTGTGTCTATTTGAAATGAATAAGGAAACTCCTCATTAAAGACTGGGATTTATATGGCCCTAATGGGAGTATTCCCAATGCTGTATTTAGGAAAGTGGAGGAGCTTAGCTATTGGTTGAATTGTCCTTAAAATGTCAATTTTCCCTAAGATGGTTTCAGAGTGTTACACAACCAATAGAGGCCAAGATGAAGGCTTTTTTTTTTTTTTTTCAGGGGCTTATGGAAAGGGGAGATGTGTATAATGATCGCTAATAGAAATTAAAGTTTTAGAGATTTATGTCAAAGTTCTCAAGGGACAAAGTTCCTAGTAGAGAAACAAAGTATGACTGAAATCCAGTGGAAAGGAGCCAGACAATATGAAGAGGGAAAGGGAAAGGAAGTAGGATTGTGAAGCCTGAAATGGGAATTGAAGTTTGAAAAAGGAGAAAGATTATTGAATATGAGGTTGGGATGAATCAAGAAAAAATTCATGTTAATGTTAATATAAAGTGGTGAGCTTTGAGAAGAGAAGGAAAGGAAAAAAAAATCTGGTTTAAAACAAACTGTTAAAACATAGGGAAGAGATGTCTGGAAAATCGAGAAAGGTATCTTAAAAAGAAAAAGATATATGGGAAGTGAGACATAGATTTATCAAGCTAAGAAAGAGGTAAACAAATGAATATTAATAAGTTCATTTAAATTGGATATTAAACTATGATGGATCACAACATTTTCTCCAGAATGTAAATTCACATCCTGCTTTTGAAAAGATAATCTATACAAATAACACAAGAGTATGCATTTGTTCACTTGGGTAAGTGATTTTTCTCCTTGGTTCAGTTGTACATGAGAATATCCACATGGAAATAAAATGCTTTCTTGGAATCATGTGGAAAGGGAATGAACAGTACTAAAGCTACCGTATGGTTTACTTCATGTACAGATTTATGACATTAAAATTCATTATTATAATAGTAGCCAACACTTACATAGAGCTTGCTGTATGCCAGTTACTGTTCTAAGCAATTTTGATACATTAAGTCATTTGATCCTTGTCAACAAACCTATGAAGTAGGAACTGTTTTATTGCCCCTATTTATGAATTGGGAAACTGAGGTATAGAGAGGTTGAGGAACTTGTCCAGGACACAAAGGTGGTAAGAGATAGAGTTGAGATGTAAACCCAGGCAGTTCAGCTTCAGGGTCGGTTTCCTGACATTATGGGAGTTGATGGTGAATATCAAGCTTTTTCGTAGAGATCCCTGACCCATGTGCATCTAAAATGAGACTAATGTGTTCATTTTCATTCAAAGTTAATAATGGGAGGAAACTTTCCAGGTTGTAGGCGTTAGGCTACAGCTATTGCTGTCTTCCCTGTTCCCGGTACAAGTTATTTAATCAGCATGAAAAGTAGATATAGTTTGCATCATACCACATAAAAGCACTAGATTTTGACATGGTAAACAAAAGAAACATTGCTTTGTTAAAGCTTGTATGATGTCTAGAAATGAATGGTTCTGCCATCAATCCCCTCAGTAAAGGCCATCAGTGCTTCATTTTGTTAATTAATGAAGTGATTGTGAAAACCCTCAGACAAGTGACCAAATCTGTATTGCTGATTACTTATTGATAGTTTCAAAATGGTTTAAATACCTCTCCTAGGGGGAAACGGTGGTTTGCTGATGTACTTTGTAAAGTCTTTAAAACTTTTAGATTACTGGCCTGGTAGAAGTGCAAAGTACTCTTCTCCTTTACAGTCCAGCCAGATTTAACAAAAGGCCTGAGCATCGTAAACCTGCAGACAGAAGGAGTTCCGGGACAGTTGGGGGCGGGGGGCATAGAGCCTTGCTTATAAGCCAGCTGTGCGGAGGGCTGGACTCCAGCTTCCCATCACGGGTGTGCAGCCCAAAGAATGTTGGCTGCCTCTGGGGCCAGCTGGCTTACGCAGAGGCTGTGCTCCTGGAAACCCTGAGATGTCTGAGCAGAACTCCAGCAAATAGAATTTTGGTTAACAGAGGAGAAATCTCATCAGCCAGATTTGAGTCAAGCTGTTTTTCAAAGGCTTGCTAACTTTAACACGTGACTGACGGGGCTGTCAAATGGGGCTCATAATACCTACCTTTTAGGGTCATAATGAGGCTTCAGTTAAATAATTGATACAAAGCACTTAGCACAAAGCTTGGCCCAAGCTAAGGACTCAGTAACTGTGTTGTCACGGTGGTGGTTTTGAAGTCTCTTTTCTAAGATCCCATGTCCTTGGTGCCACCTTCACCTTCCGATCCATCTCATCATCCGTCTCTTCATGATGGTGTATGACACACAGGGACAGATTCCTGCCCAGGGAGCCGACGGAAGATTACCGCATGATGGCAGGGACGTGCAGCCCTCTGCATGCACATAGCTCGCATGACAGCACCAGTGACGATTTCTTACTGCAATTCCCGTGAGACTAGAGCCCGGGTAGCCTCCAATTCTATCTAGAAGGGCAGCAGGGCAAATGGCTTCCCCAGACGCGCCAGCCAGAAGAAATGTCTCTCCCTTCCAAGAACTTTGTGAGTGATGTTCAGTCCCGTGACCAGACCCTTCGCTATGCCAAAGTAGACTGGTGTGGCTTGTGGCCAGTGCTTCTGCTGGTCCCTGAGTAAAGGAGGCATCACCTGACGTTCCTTAGATTTTGCTGGAACTCCTTTGGGCCAGGCTGGGTCAGAGGGCAAAAGTTAGAGGAGTTAATGAGTTCAGTACTCAGCAGAGCTGGTCTGCCTGCTAGTGTTAGGTCCAGCCAGTCTTCTGTTGTCCCCAAATTCTCCTTACTCCAGTGACCTGAGAGGTAGCAATGTCTTTCTCCCTCATTTTTCCCCTGTTAAAATTTGACCAACATTAAGCTGGCTCTTCTGTAAAGAGGGTGACAAAGAGCTCCTGGCAAACATAGAGTAGCTTGTATAATTTACATAATAAAAATCTCCCCTATAACATGAAGTAAAATTTGGAGGCAAAACATGAAGTAAAGTTAAAGTTGATTCTTTGGCAAATGATATTGGTCAAAAACTAGTAAGGAGTCCAGACTCTGCCTTATAAAAACAGTGATTTAAACTCCACCTAATACCCCTTCAGTCAGTAATTCTGTCCTGGCAGTTTTCTTAATGGCCTCAGCTTGGGCATTGTTTATTCCCTGTTCAAAATATTGGTTGCAAAGCCCAAAATAAAGTATGTATTATTGTTTTATTGATAATGTGCTATGTTCTAGAATTACTCACCCAAAGATGATAAAAGGAATGATGATAAAAAGGAATTAGACTTGCCGGCTTAAGTGAAGATCAGAACCAAACTGAGGTAACAAAGAATAACAGCTTTGCATTTTCAGCATTTCCAAAATGAGGTATCTGTCTATAACCCTATCTGGATAGGGACTGGCAGGTTCTGGGAAGAATATTAAGCTGAATTTGTTGCAGTCTTATTTCCCAAACTGCTTTAAAAACACTTCCCCATATGTGCTGCCAAAGCTTTGCATTTAATGAATTGTCCAAATCTTTTTGCCATATATCCTGTGTAGCTGTTGTTGATGGAATACATGTTCCCGATATTTGAGGAGAACTGAGAGCAATGCCTACATTGCCAGCCAAAATTGCCTTATAAGATAATCCTCTTATAATGTTCATTTTGATTTTTAAAAATACTGTTAAAATTTTGAAGAGTTATTTTAGACCAAATTGCCTTGTAATTTCCTAGGGACCATCTTATCTACTTGATACCCTGTCTTCATTATCAAGCCCAAAGTATGTGCAAATTTTGCTTAATGAATACTCCAGTTCTTGCTTTATGATCTTTTGTACTCTTAATTGCCTTTACCTTATTTTATGAAGAATTTAGCAGTAAAGAATAGGGGTATAGAGCACAGGTTTTGGAGTCAAGCATATTATAATTCGTGTTCAGGTTCCATCTCTGAATAGTTACATGAACAGGGCAAATTACATAATATCCCTCAACCTCAGCTTCCCTGTCTATACAATGGGAAGTGACGTACTCTCCACCTCTTTTGGCTACCATTAAAAAAAAAAATAGTGAATGTTAAGTTTTTAGTCTAGTGCTTGATGACTGATACATCAACTATTATTTTTATGTTGTCTAATTAGTCAGTATTGGATCACCACTGCTGAAAAGGGTTACAGAAAAAAAAAAAACCCAAAAAACACCTCCAGTTGAAAGCTCTAACAACCATGTGTGGAGCACCAACCAGAAGCACTTCTTTGCAACATGGGGAAGGTCACTGACATTGTTGATGGCTGCCAGATTTGCCTTGAACGGTCAATTTTCAAGTTCTTTCTAACACCCTGAGTGTGCTACCTCTCCTCTTTCCTTTTAGGTGATCAGTATCTTTGTGTATTTTGTGCTGTTCCCATTTTGAAACTATATCAGATTCTCTACTTACAGAGACAACCATTAGCCACAGCAAATCATGGTTTTCTCCTCTGCCTAGTGTTCAGGTGTTACAAGTGAAAAAATCTTCCCATGAAAGAGATCTGATAGTGATTTTGACCCAATCTGTGGTGGCCCTGCCAGGTCCTAGGCTACATGGCCCTCATTCTACCCTCAACCCTTCAGACTACCATTTTGTGATTGCTGGGGTTTTTTTCATCTCAAATCCCTTTGATTTTCCTAAGCCATAAATATGAACTTCTCACATCCCTGAGATTACCCTCATGATCCTTAAATCAAACTACGAACCCTACTCCTAAGTCCGGACTTTCCTCAATCATATCCTAGAAGTTGCTATTGTAAATAATAGTACCCCCCTCCAAAACTCAATTGTAAACATTTTGTTCCTTGACAACCATCTCCTATATTTCCTAGTTAAAAACAAATCCAACAATACTTCAACTTCACCAGGATTTCCAATCCACTGATCTTAACGTTCACTGTTGACCACCTCCATTACGTCCTCATTTTTACCCTTAACCCAATTTTATATTGTACTCTTTGCGTGTAACCTCAACAATCTACTCTGTGGGTCCATCTGTCTGCTGGGAAAAACTCATTGGGGAATATGGTGGAAGAAAAACAGACCACCTTGTTTTGTGCCTCTTCTATATTTGTGACCACACACCTTAACCTAGACATCACAATAGCACTTTCCATCATAGGAACCAGCCTCCTTTCTGATGACATCTCCCACTCCTCCCCTTCAACATCAATCACACGAAATTCTTAGCTGTTCTTTGAGCATAATCATCATGTTCTTGTATCTGGAATTTTACTGCTATTTCTTCCACTTGGAATGTTATTCTTAGTCATATGCCACCCCTCCCCCAATATATTTTATACCACTCTAAATACCAGAGAAGTCATCTTCAACCATTCTATCTCAAATAGTACTCTCAGCTACTTTATATTTCTTTGTCTTGGAATATTTTTTCTCAATAACACTACCTAATTTTATATATTTGTTTATTTTTAAAGACTTGATACCTCTCTTCCCCACTGGGAAGTAGTCTATGAAAGTAGTGCTGTGTATTGTTCACTGCTGTCCTTTCAGTGTATGCTTGGCATATACTAGGCATTCAAAAAATATTTGACAAATACACGGATGAATACATGAAATTCCGGGGGCCATGGCTGATATGAACATGACATTCAGAGTTTCAAATTTTAATTTCTGGTGATACACACGTGATACCAACCTACAGAGATGACTGTTAAGAATGTAATTTGCTTGACTCATTTATGAAATGGGAAACTATCACCATTTGCTTGTATTTACTGCACAGATATGGAAGGATGTATGAGAAAGTATTTGTGACAGATTGGGAAAGGTCGAGCTTAAATTTTCAAATTCTTGTTTTCTAATATGATAACATACAAATACATAAAATTTACCATCTTAACCATTTTCAAGTATACAATTCAGTGGCATTAAATACATAGTAATGTGCTACCATCACCACCATCCATCACCAGGACTCTTTTCATCTGGTAAAACTGCAACTCTATACCCATTAAACAATGACTCTTCATTCCCCTCTTCCCGTACCCCATGGGCACCCCCATTCTCCTTTCCGTCTCTGTGATTTTTGACAACTGTTAAGTACCCTGTATAAATGGAATCATACAGTATTTACCCTTTTGTGATGAGCTTATTTCACTTAGCACAATGACTTCAAGATTCATCCATGTTGTAGCATGTGTCAGAATTTCCTTCCTTTTTAAGGCTGAATATTATTGTTTGTATATTCGACATTTGCTTATCCATTCATCCATTGATGGACATTTGCATCACTTCCTCATTTTAGCTCTTTTTGAATAATGCTGCTATGAAACCTAGAGATACAGATATCTCTTCAAGGTTCTGCTTTCAATTCTTTTGTGTACACATCCAGAAGTGAAATTGATGGCTCATATAATAATTCTACATTTAATTCTTTTAGGAACTGCCATACTGTTTCCCACAGTGTCTGTACCATGTTATATTCCCACCAACAGTGCATGAGGTTTCCAATTTCTCCATGTTCTCACCAACACTTATTTTTTCTGTTTTCTTTTTTTTCTTTCTTTCTTTCTTTCTTTTTTTTTGATAGCATCCCTTCTGATGGGTGGTGGTGTTGTGGTTTTGATTTGAATTTCCCTAATGATTAGTGATGTTAAGCAACTTTTCAATGTACTTATTGGCCATTTGTATATCTTTTTTGGAGAAATGTCTATGTAAATTCTTTGCCCATTTTTAATAAGGTTGTTTGTTTTATTGTTGTTGAATTTTGGGGTCATAGAGAACATATTCTAGATATTAATCCTTTATCAGATACAGGATTTGCAAATATTTTCTCCTATTCTGGGGGTTGCCTTTTTACTCTGTTGCTAGTGTCTTTTGATACACAAAATTTAAAAATTTTCATGACTTCCCGTTTATATATTTTTTCTTTTGTTGCCTGTGCCCTTGGTGTCATATGCAAGAAATCACTTCCAAATCCAATGTCATAAAGAATTTGCATTAAGATTTAAGAGTTTTATATCTTTAGGTTTTATATTTAGGTCTTTTATCTGTTTTGAGTTAATTTTTGTATGTGGTGTTAAGTAAGGGATCAGTTTCATTTTATTGCATGTGGATATCCAGTGTTCCCAGCAGCATTTGTTGAAAACACTGTCTTTTTACTATTGAATGGACTTGGCACCCTTGTCAAAAAGTATTTAATCATAAATGTGAAGGTTTATTTCTGGCTGTCTATTTTATTCCATTGGTCTATAGATCTGTCTTTATGCCAGTACCACACTGCTTTGATTGCTACAGCTTTATAGTAAGTTTTGAAATAAGGAAGTGTCAGTCCTCCAGTTTTGTTTTCCTTTTTCAAAATTGTTTTAGCTATTCAGGGTCCCTTGAGATTCCATATGAATTGTAGAATGCGTTTTTCTATTTCTGCAAAAAAAACTGCACTGGGATTTTGGTAGGGATTGCATTGAATCTGTAGATCACTTTGAGTAGTATTGACATCTTAGCAATTTTAAGTCTTCCAATCCATGAATATGGGATGTGTTTCCATTTATTTATATTTTCTTTATAATTCATTCAGCAATGCTTTGTAGTCTTCATTGTACAAATATTTCACCTCCTTGGCTAAGTTAATTCCTAAGTATTTTATTCTTTTTGATGCTGTTGTAAATATAGTTGATTTCTTAATTTCCTTTTTAGATTGTTCATTGATAGTGTATAGAAATGCAACTGATTTTTGTGTGTCAACTTTGGATCTGCTACTTTGCTGAATTCATTGATTGTTTCAACAGTTTCTTTAAGGAATTTTCTACGTATGAGATCATATCACCTGCAGACAGAGATAATTTTACTTCTTCCTTTGCAATTTGGATGCATTTTATTTCTTATTCTTGTCTAATTATTCTGGCTAGAACTTCTAGTACTATGTTGAAAAGAAATGGCAAGAATGGGCATCCTCGCCTTATTCCTAATCTTAGAAGAAAACTTTCAGCCTTTTACCATTGAGTATGATATTTACTGTGGGTTTTTCATGTATGGTTTTTATTATGTTGAGATAGTTTACCTCTCTTCCTAGTTTGTTAGGTATTTTTATCATAAGGAATATTGAATTTTGCCAGATGTTTTTCTATATAGATTGAGATGATTGTGTGGCTTTTTTCTTTCATTCTGCAGTATCGATGTGGTGTATTACATTGACCTAATTTTGTATGTTGAACCATCCTTGCATTCTACGTATAAATCTCACTTGATCATGATGGCTAATCCTTTTAATATGCTGTTAAATTCAGTTTGCTAGTATTTTGTTGAGGATTTTTGCATCAATGTTTATTAGGGATATTAGTCTTCTTTTCTTGTAGTGTCTTTGTCTGTCTTTGGTATCAGAGAAATACTTGCTTCAAAGAATGAGTTAGGAAGTGTTCCCTCCTCTTCACTTTTTGGGAAAATTTGAGGATTGGTTCGTGTTTAGATGTTTGGTAGAATTCACCAGTGAAGCCATCAGGTTCAGGGGTTTTTGTTGTTTATGGCTTTTTTGTTGTTGTTGGGAAACTTTTATTACTGATTCAGTCTCCTTACTAGTTATAGATCTATTTGGATTTTCTATTTCTTTGTGATTTAGTATTAGAAGGTTTTGTGTTTCTAGGAATTTGTCTATGAAATCTAATTGATCCAATTTATTGGTATACAAATTTTTATAGCACTCTCATAATCCTTTTCATTTTCATAGAATTAATAATAATGTCCTTACTTTCATTTCTGATTTTAATATTTTGAATCTTCTCTTTTCTCTTAGTCCATCTAACTAAATTTTCTCAATTTTGTTGATCTTTTCAAAGGATCAACTTTTGGCTTCATTTCTTTTTGCTATTGTTTTTCTATTCTTTGTTTCATTTATCTCTGCTCTAATCTTTATTTCCTTTCCCCTGCTAGTCTGAGGTTTAGTTTTTCTTCTAGTTCCTTAGGTTGTAAAGTTAGGTTTTTGATTCAAAATCTTTTTTTTTTTTTTTTAAAGAAGATGTTGGGGGTAGGAGTTTATTAATTAATTTATTTATTTTTGCTGTGTTGGCTCTTTGTTTCTGTGTGAGGGCTTTCTCTAGTTGTGGCAAGTGGGGGCCAGTCTTCATCGCAGTGTGTGGACCTCTCACTATCGCGGCCTCTCTTGTTGCGGAGCACAGGGCTCCAGACGCGCAGGCTCAGTAGCTGTGGCTCACGGGCCTAGTTGCTCTGCGGCATGTGGGATCCTCCCAGACCAGGGCTCGAACCCGTGTCCCCTGCATTAGCAGGCAGATTCTTAACCACTGCGCCACCAGGGAAGCCCTCTTTTTCGTTTTTTAACGTAAGCATTTATAGTTATAAATTTCCCTTAACATCACTTTGACTGCATTCCCTAAGTTTTGGTGTGTTGTGTTATTGTTTTCATTTAACTCTAAGTATTTTCTAATTTCCCTTATGGTTCCTTCTTTGATCTATTGATTGTTTTAAAGTGTGTTGTTTAATTTCTACAGTTTTGTGAATTTTCCAGTTTTCCTTTTGTTATTGACTACTAACTTCATCCTCCATGGTGTGAGAAGATTCTTTGTATGATATCTACCTTTAGAATCTATTGAGACTTAATCTGTGGCCTAAATGGTTTATGCTGGAAAATATCCCATGTGCACTTGAGAAGAATGCATTTTCTGTTGTTGTTGTTGGATAAAGTGTTCTGTATGTATCTGTTAGATCTATGTGGTTTATTGTGTCATTCAGGTCCTCTTTTTCCTTACTTACCTTTTGTCTGGTTATTCCATTGTTGAGAGTGGTGTATTGAAGTCTCCAACTCTTATTGTAGAACTATTTCTCCGTTCATTTGTGTCAATTTTTTTTCTTATATTTTGGTTATCTGTTATAGTGTTGATTAATGTTTGCATATGATATATCTTCTTGCTGTATTGAAACTTTTAAAATATATAATGCCCTTCTTTGTCTCTTGTAAACTTTTTTGTTTCAAAGTTTATTTTGACTGGTATTAGTTTAACCAAGCCTACTCTCTTTTGGTTATTATTTGCATGCAATATCTTTTTGTATACGTTCACTTTCAACCTATTTGTATCTTTGTAACTAAGATGAGTCTCTTGAAGAGGGTATATAGTTGGATCATGTTTGTTTGGTTTTTTCCCATTCTGCCAATCTCTGTGTTTTGATTAGACAGTTTAATCCATTTACATTTAAAGTAATAACTGATAAGGAGGGACTTACTTCTGTCATTTTGCTATTTAATTTTCATACATCTTGTAGTTTTTTGTTCCTCATTTCCTGCATTACTATCTTCTTATGTGTTTAGTTGATTTGATTTTATGTAGCAAAACATTCAAATTCCTTTCTTATTTCCTTTTGTGTATATTCTATAGCTATTTTCTTTGTGGTCACTATGGGGACTACATTTAACATTCTAAAGTTATAGCACTATAATTTGAATATATGTAAGCTTAACTTCAATAACATACAAAAACCCTGCTCCTTTACAGCTCCATCCCACCTCTTTTAGTTGTTGGTGTCACAAAATTACATCTTTATATATTGTGTGCCTCAAAAATCTTTTTATAACATAACTAACTTACATGCATAGAGAGTTATTCAGATTTTTTTTATTCCCCCTTCTTGCACCTACCTGGATTTTTTTTTTAATTTATTTATTTTATTTTTGGCTGTGTTGGGTCTTTGTTGCTGCGCACAGGCTTTCTCTAGTTGTGGCGAGTGGGGGCTACTCTTCATTGCAGTGCGCGGGCTTCTCATTGTGGTGGCTTCTCTTGTTGCAGAGCACATGCTCTAGGCACGCGGACTTCAGTAGTTGCAGCACACGGGCTCAGTCATTATGGCTCATGGGTTCTAGAGCACAGGCTCAGTAGTTGTGGCGCATGGGCTTAGTTGCTCCGCGGCATGTGGGATCTTCCTGTACCAGGGCTCGAACCCATGTCCCCTGCATTGGCAGGCGGATTCTTAACCACTGCGCCACCAGGGAAGCCCCTGGACTTTTAAAATTACATAATTTATGTAATTTATATCATGATCAAAAGATATTCTGTGACTGCTTTTTCTACTTAATAATACATAAGGTAACTTTTGACATCAATTTATATGTATATATACATATAAATTGTATATGTATATATGTATGTGTAGCTCCATATTATAGTATTTCATAGAATGGGTATATCAAAATTTATTTACCTAATTATTCTCTTACTGCTGATTTTTATTTTCTAGACAACTATAGACAAAATTTTCATTTGAGACTCTTAAATTTCCTATATGCATTTCTGCTCTTATTCTAAGACTAATCAGTATAGGAACAAAGAGACAGCAATAAAAAAGGATAGTCCCTAGCTTTTCCCCTGGCAGACCCTGCCAACACATAGTTAACTGTGGCATGGTTAATTTTTTAGGGAACGTACATTCTCTTAAAGACCAAGACATATAAGCAAATAATTATAAGAAGAAATGATAAGTACTGTGATGAAATTTTACTTAAAAGGCTTTTAGATCCCAGTGGAAGAAGAGATTTTTTTTTTTCTGCTTCGGTAGGCTTGGGAAATTTTCAGACATATGACGTTTGGGTTTTACTTGATGGATAAATGGAGAAGAATGGGGTAAGTGGAAAGGGCATTGGAAAGTATGGTAGGATATGAGAAAAAGGGAACTATTTTTCTGATATTCACAATTTGAGCCCATATTTTAAGGAGTTATGAAGGCCATTCTGGTAGGCCATTGAAAGCAATTATTTGAGAGGAAAAGAAAAGAGAGAGGTGAGTAGAGAGTAAAAGGGATTGTGCAGGAAAAGTTGGAGGTAGAAACCAGAGAGAAAGTAATCTGTGTGCTGGGAACCACATAATTGGGAACAGGGTCTTAAAGTCAGTGTCCTTGCCCAAGGGGTGAGGAGAATGAGCCAAGATGGAGGACAGGAGCACCACAGAAAAGTTCAAGATCGAAGTGGTCTGCAGTCAAGTCCTGCCCTGTCTTCATGTGAGTGAGATCCTTCTGGATCAACAACCTCGCCATTTTACCACTCCTGTGTCTCCTTTTTCTTCTGGGAGTGTAGATCCACTGAGCACCTAAAGTCTTTACTCTGCCATTGTCCAATTTCCATAAGATCTTTTTTCCAGAGGGTGTTCCTCAGAACAGCCAGGAAGCTGAAGAGCCCTGGGAATCTACAGGGGAGACAGGAAGGAGCTCTATACCTGCATGAATTGACCATGTGGTGGGACAGGGGAGACACAAATAGCTCTGGTACAGGCATTGAACATCTCTTTAAATTTACATGCATTCTCATTACATCCTAACAACAAACTTGTGCATTGGAAATTAGTATTCTCATTTGTGAGGGTACTACAGTCTCAGTAAAATTAAGCTCTTTGTCCAAAGTCAAGTTTTTTTCCTGAGTCTGTGTTTTGCCTTACTAAAAGATTTTACTCTTATAGAGGACGCTATGTTTTTTATTCATGTGCGTGTCTGATTTTATCTAGTACAGATGCTTTTAAGTAGCAAGAAAATGTAGTGTGTGGGTAAGATTATGGTATTAGAGACAGTCAAATTTGAGTTCAAAGACAGATCCTGCTATATAGTGAGACCTGGGCAAATTGCTTTTCCTATATAAGCCTAAATTTCCTCATCTCTCTGGAAAAAGATGTAAGGAGTAAATACATAGATGTAAGAAATAAATGAGATAAGACATAAAAAGTAATTAGCCTAGTGTCTGCTACATGGTCAGTATATAATTATAATTGTTACTATAATTACTTGCTGGGGCTTCCCTGGTGGCGCAGTGGTTGAGAGTCTGCCTGCTGATGCAGGGGACACGGGTTCGTGACCCAGTCCGGGAGGATCCCACATGCCGCGGAGCGGCTGGGCCCGTGAGCCATGGCTGCTGAGCCTGCGTGTCCGCAGCCTGTGCTCCGTAACGGGAGAGGCCACAACAGTGCGAGGCCCACATACCGCAAAAAAAAAAAAAAAAATTACTTGCTAAATATTTTAAAATGAAACTGTCACATACCCATCAAGAAAGATAATCATTGTACAAGGGTTATTTTCAGTTTCATCAACACATCAGTATCTGACATACTGATAAAGGAAGTAGAGTTGTTTAGGCATGAAAAATGGCATTTGGCCATCTGCAAGAAGGAGCTCAATCTCTTTCTAGCTTTGTAAGTGAGTTATTTTCTCAAACCATGAAGAGGTAACTGTTGTGGTTTATATCGTAAGCGACATCAAAAATGAATACAGGGGATTCAAGGGCCTTTCCAGCTGCTGGTGTCTGACTGGAGGGACAGAGGCCAGGAAATCTTTCATTTTGATGAATACAGAAAAAAGACATTCTTTATATTGTATGTCCAAATCTTTTCATGAAATCACCTTTTGAAGATGTCATAATCCTAACAAATGCTTTAATAATACATAAAATATAGTCTTATGAAAAAAAATGACACAAAACAAAAAACGAAGTACCCCGATTTCCCCAAAGATCAGCCTTAAACAAATGTCTCTCACAGCACTTCCTTTTCTCACTCCCACCTTCCACTCCAGAGCAGCTAATATCTTTTTTCCTTTTAGTCCTATGAGCACCCATAGGAGAAAGATAATCATGAAATAGTTCTCCCTGCAGATGGCTGAGTAGCAGAGAGTAATAGCAGCCCCATCAACATCTTATTTCTGTTTCCATCTAGAAGGGATTGTCTTAGCAACCACTCTATTAACAATGAAACAAAAGGACAACTGTGAAAAATTTAATAAGTAGAGAAAAAAATAGTATCAGTCACTATCTCTTTCTTAAAGAGTACTCTCCATTGAAAAAGGGCTCTGCCTTCATGGATTTTTTAAGACTATTCTGTGAATACTTTAGTTTCCACTTCTTCCTAGCTAGTTGTATTTGTTAGTAATTACATTTCCAACTCCCTTTTTGCTAAACAGTGCAAAGAATACAAGTCATAGAGATAGTACTTTAATTGGAAAAAAGCAAAAAGGCCTGTGACTTTTGTAGTAGCATGATTACTTATGAGTTAGGGTGACCACCTCATGCTGGTTTGCTCAGGACTTCCCAGATTTAGCACTCTAAATTCAATGCCTTAGAACCCTTTTATCCTCCAATAAACCAGGATGGTTGGTCACCCTAACTGAGATGGTTTCTACACCCATATAGAAATAGGCTATTCATGAAGATTTGAATAGCAACAATAACAACAACCACTTAAATCTGACTACTTACTAAAAGCTAACTATTTAAGTGCCTTATCTGAATATCTTCATAAGAACACTTTGAGGGAAGTAGTATTAATTCTACTTTCATTGTGCAGAAAAGGAACTTCACATTTAGACAGGTTAGATATTTTGCCCAAAATTACACTGGTGGTAATTGCTAAATGTAGAATTTGAACATAGACAGACTGATTCTATTTATACAGCTACTATACCAAGCTACTTCTGTGTTACAATGTTCCTTCATATCTGTGATCACCATGAAGAGTTACTTTTAACCCTGCCTTTATGGTAAAGGCTGATTCATCCAGGGATGAGCACCTGAGCCAGAGGCCAGTAGTCTATAAGGAGGTTTGGTGTGGGAGTGTCTGCTAATGATTTCCTGTTTTCTTGCTTCCCTCTGTGTCCTTTGCATCCAAGGTAAACTGAGTATATCATTCTTCCTTGCACTATACAAGAGTGTATTTATAGGATCAGAATAGAGTCACCATGATTCACTCTAATAGTATCCGAGCCCCCATCCCTGCCTCCCTAGCAAGCCCAAATGAGCATTCCATACTAACTGTGGTTTTGATTATTTAATTTCTGCTTAGTCCCACTGACCCACATAGTGCTCCAGCAGTATCCACATCATATGGTTCATTATGTAATTGAATTTAGCATTCATGATATTTGGAGCCAGGAAAACAACATTCCGTGTGGCGAGCCAAATGAAGCTATTCTTCTAGTGTGAAATGGGGAAGTTGAAGAATCTGAAGACAAGACTTTTATATTTTGAGTAAGAGAGATTATTTGCTTCTTGGGGACATGGCCTTGGGCCAGGAATTATTGTTGTGACACCTTTGAAAGGATAAAGACACTGGATGAAGAATTTAACAGTGTTCCTAATATGTCTCTGCATACCACTGTTCAGAGAGTGTGACGGGCTCTAAGAAAGAAAAAAAAATATAACCATGCTCCAGGGAAGTGCATTAGCCATGTACAATGTCACAAGGGCTGGCACTTCTAGTTCTGTGCTCTTTACACCAAGGCATGTTGGGACCATCAGAGAGAGACTCATTAGTGGTCACATCAGGGGAAATGATAGGGCATATTTTTAGTTTGAATTGTGGGTCTCTAAGGGAACTAAGCAAGTAGTTTACATAAATGCTAAATAATAAGACCTTTTCTGTAAATAGAACATCAGTGTAATGGTATTTAGTTTGTTCAAGCAGTCATGCTAGGGACTATGTTAAATTATGTTAAAGTAAGATATGTTCCCTCCACTTTGCTAAAAGTCATAAATCTAAAGTAGGGGTCCCTGTAGTGGAGACAAATTAATATATGGCAATAGAATTGGATACGACCGGGTTCTTTTGAGGAGCATGATGAACAAAATGTACAAAAGAAAAATATTTTATATTCTCAAAAAGTGGATAGAACAATTTTTTAAGTTCTGAATCAAATTGACAGTTAAATTGCTACTGGGCAATAATCATGAAAGGAAAATCAGCATAGATGATAGTAAGTAAGGTGACTGAACATCATCTGCAACGTTACGGAGAGAGTCATATGAGACACAGAGTGAACACACACTTTTTATAAGAGTAGTAAATTGGCTTTGGTGGACAGAGAAAAACATAAAATAAATCCTCTTGTTAAACTCCTTTAAACTAATAAACAGGATGTGTGGTGCATGGTACTGTGAAAGCAGGCAAGTGTCCAGGGAAAACAGAAGAGAGGAAATACTGCCCACGTGAAATGAAATACAAGGATCTGGCTTGTTGGAAGTAATGTGTTATTCCTGTTTGAGCCTAAAGCTATAATTGCCAATATTAGACGTTTTCTATCATTATACCAGTGACATTTGAAGCAAGGTAAATGACATGTTTACAAAACTTGGACATAATTAAAAACAAACCACAACTATACACATGAGAGATCATTTCTTAATATGGAAGAAACTTATATGACAGTTCTGGATGCATATAGATACAATAATATACCAGCCACAAAACATGTTACACTTTAATTACTTGTTCTTATTTAAAAGCATGTTTATTAAGACAGTCTACTTTTTAAAAGCATCCTCATTTCCACTGATTAAATGGGAACCTGGGAAAATCTCTAGTATAGTAAAAACAAACCACTTTTATCTAAATATTTAAATAATTGAGGAAAAGCTATATATAAGTTAATATTTATTTTAAAATTAGTTACAGAATAGTTTCAACCGTCTATTTCATTTTGTGTGTTTAGACCACAATTTAAATAAATCCTTTCAGCATTTTTGGTTTTCTACTTTAAGAAACAATGCATACTTCATTTTAAACCCATAATATCTTCAGTGTTAGGAAGATAACTTGATGAGAAACCTTCTCAGGGGAGCTGCAGTTCTAGTTTGCAAAACATCACAATAAGCAACAAGAATACATGACAGTTAAGCCAACAGTTTTCTCCATTTGTTTGATCGCGGACTAACTTTTGGATCAGAAACCTCTTTACAGTAAAGCTACTTAGACTAGTTTAAGGGAAATACTTGGTGATATTTCTCTAGGTCAAACATATGCTGTTTTTTAAAAAAATCAGCATCTTCATTTTTAAGCATTGATATTTCTCTCTCCATATTTCTGACCATGGTGGAAATATAATCAAGAGCATGGAGGGGAAGGAAAAAGGTCAGACCCACCAGAGCTCAGATTCTGGCTCCCCTAGTTATCAGCTAGGTATTTGTTAAGTTTCTTAACTCCAAGCCTTGTTTCTTTATATGTAAAATGGAGATGATGCTACTGAACTTTCACATTTGCAGCAGTGTGTTGTGTTAGTTGATAAACTGGCCAGTGAAAGAGTGCTGTGAGATGTCTGGCAATCCTGACATCTAGTTATGACAAAGGACAACTGTGCATATCATTATCTGGGAGTGTTTATTACATCTCTGTGGACCTCTCCTACTTCAGTGTGAGCTTCTTCTCGGCTTATCTAGCTTTCCTACTATCATTCTGCTACCTTTGACTCTGTCCCTGGATGCAGGCAGTGGATGAGGCTACAGGAGATTTCAAGGAGCCAGATCCAGGTCTGCAGACCAGCCATGTTCCCATTCTCAGTGTAGCCCTAAGCATCATCCCCATATATTATACAATCAAAAGGAACATTGTCATTCCAGACTGGTACTCATACATAAAAAATGTTTGAGGGGGTTCCTCAGGAAGGTGTCATCAATACTTTTCAATCTGTGCCAAGAAGAACTACCAACACATTTATTTATTCATCAAAGAAATGTATATTGGGCTCTTATTTTATTCTTGCCATGCTAAGTGCTAGAGATTCAGAAAAGAAGAAGACAGATATGGCTATTACCTTCACAGAACTTATAGGTTAGTGGAGAAAAGAGAGGTTTAAAAAGCAAAGAACCGGGCTTCGCTGGTTGTGCAGTGGTTAAGAATCCACCTGCCAATGCAGGGGACACGGGTTTGAGCCCTGGTCCAGGAAGACCCCACATGCCGCGGAGTAACTTAAGCCCGTGCGCCACAACTACTGAGCCTGCGCTCTAGAGCCCGTGAGTCACAACTACTGAGCCCACACGCAGCAACTACTGAAGCCCGTGCTCCATAACAAGAGAAGCCACCGCAATGAGAAGCCCGCGCACCACGACGAAGAGGAGCCCCCGCTCACCGCAACTAGAGAAAGCCCGTGTGCAGCAACCGAGACCCAATGCAGCCAAAAATAAATTAATTTTAAAAAAAGAAGCAAAGAACCATATAAGTATAGTGACAAAAAGATAAATGTTGATAGAAAACTTGTTACTTTTTGGGGGATAAGTGGTCTTATTTAGGAAATTGTCTTGATGGCTGTCAAAGAGTGTCCATAGGATGTGGCTGAGATAAACTAGGTCGGCCAAAAGTTAGAAATAAATTGCTTAACGTATTAAAGTTGGCAACGTTTTGAATTTTCTGAGGCAAATTGGGAAAGAGCTGTTCAGGGATCCAAGAGAGAAAAGGAGATGGAGCGAGAGAGACATCCAGCAAACAGTATGGTGAGATGCTGGGAAATACTCAGGAGGAAAATTAGCTAGTTAGAAATTCTAGAGCACACTATACAGTGGAATGGAAAAGGATCTTACTATTGAAACATGGAGTTCACTTTTCCAAATCAGAGCCCAGTTATAGTAGCAGTCTTTCAGACACCGTTGCTTCATATCCAGGTATAATCACTTTTTGTTAAATATTTAAACTCCTTTTTTTTCTGCCTTAATGTATATATCATTTGTCTCCCAAACTGGTACTCAACTACTGTGTTAGACTTGGTTCAGCTGCATTTGAAAAGGCATGTCTCTCCAAGGAGATGCTCTCATAAACCTATCAATAACTTTCATTTGGAGTTGATTATACTGGAGGATGGCACCTTCTATTTGAGTACTTGAACTTTGCTTGTGCTGGGCATCAGTGCCTTTAAGAACTATATGCCTCTCCGTGCTTTTAGTTAGATGATGCTTTTGTTTGCCACTCAGAAAGCCTGTCTTTCCCTACTTACCATCAAATGGTTGTCCCTCTCCAATGATCTTTTGATCTGTCTCACAATTCTTATTTAGAGTCTTTTTAATGAGGAACCGAGATTCGTCTGTCCTCAGGGTGGCATTTTCTATACACACATATATTTACTACGTATATATAGGAAAAGGACAATTAACATGAGACACTTCCAAATTTATGAACATTTGAAATCCTTCCCAGCTCCCTTTCTCCTTCTTGACCTGTTCTTACATGCATGATATTATGAAAAAAATTCAAAGAATTTAAATTTTAAAACTATTAAAAATTTCACAAAATCTATAAAATCACATTATTCCTTGTGAAAGAAAGCATTATTAAGGTCCCCCAAGCCTCAGAAAGTCAATTTTGATATTCTGTAGCTGATATTTTACATTCAACCATCTCAAACATATGTGAGATTTGGAGATTATATCTAACAACTTTTACATAATGTTAAAAGTCAGGAACTAAATTCTATTTATAGATATTAAAGGAAAGGTGATCCCACAAGGCAAAATGATTTAGGGTCTCAAATGACTGTATAGTCAAAAATGTAATAAGTGCTATGAATGAATAACATAGGTTGTCTTGAAATCATGTAACAGAAGAGCATGATCTATAATGAAGTGTCAGGAAGTTTCTCTGAAGAAGTGAATTTTAAACAGGGACTTTAAAATTGACAGTAAGATTAAGAATTAAGAAAAAAAAAAAAAAAAGAATTAAGCCAGGCGAGTGCAGTGGGAGTGGAGGTAGTGGGATGGGAGGAAATGTTTCAGTAAGGGGTAGGCTGGGAAAAAAGACTTGGAGGTTGAAAGAGAACAGTCTATAATTGGGGAGAAGAAATAGGGCAGTTTGGAGTCCAAGACTGGAGTAGTTGTGCAGGGGCTGGATTGCTGAGTCTGGAAGATTATGCTAAGGGATTTTGCCCTTAACCTAAAAGAAACAAGATGACATTTAAGAGTTTTAAACAAATGACTGATTTGAATGTATCGGAGAGAAGAAATAATTTCTGTAAGAAACATCATGGTGGTCAGCTGGAAGGCAGTTTCCATAGTTGAAGTCAGCATTACTAGTGTCAAGGTGAAGGATCTGAGATACGGTAGAAGGTTTAAGATATAATTTGAAGGGCTTCCCTGGTGGCACAGTGGTTAAGAATCCAACTGCCGATGTAGGGGACAAGGGTTCGAGCCTTGGTCTGGGAAGATCCCACATGCCGCGGAGCAACTAAACCCATGCACCACAGCTACTGAGCCTGCGCTCTAGAGCCTGCGAGCCACAGCTACTGAGCCTGTGAGCCACAACTACTGAAGCCTGCACACCTAGAGCCCACGCTCTGCAATAAGAGAAGTCACCGCAGTGAGAAGCCTGCGCACTGCAACGTAGAGTAACCCCCAGTCGCCGCAACCAGGGAAAGCCCACACACAGCAATGAAGACCCAACACAGCCAGAAATAAATGAATTAAATAAATAAATTTTTTTAAAAAAGATATAATTTGAAGGCAGAATCATCAGGTTTGGGTGACTGTGGAAAGTGAGAGGAAAGGAGTGAGAAGGACAACACTCAGATTTCTAGTATGAACAGTTAGATAAATCATCAAAAGTAAAAGAGAAAACTGAAATTTTAGATACATGAATATATTGTAAAGTTTTTTGTTGTCCCACAGTTATGTGGACTAGGTTCTTAATCATCTATTTCACTTTTCTTTAAATCTACAAAGTCTCACTGATTCAAATTACAATATCTTTACTGACCCCTGGTGTTAGTCAGATTGTTTGGTTGCAAATAACAGAAACCACTCAAGCTAATTCAAGTCAGGGAGTAATCTGTAATACAGATTCACAGAGAAAAAAATAGATTTTCCAGTCATGGTGGTCAGGCTTTGTAGAGCAAGGTAAGCCTGCACATGCTCAGAGGAGGACTGGCATCCAAGAAATATTTTAACAAATGGAGGACCATTCAGAGACCTAGTGCTGCTTCTTCAATAAATAATTATAATAATTATTATTGTTTGCCTATTATTATTATTATTTTTTTTTGGCACTCTTTTAATAGTTAACAAGAATCAGCTATTCTTTCCATTTCTACTTCTTCTGTATATCTTTTCTCTTCAGTTTCCTATCCAGTTTTGGGTTCCAGACTCCCTGACTCTCAGTTCCCAATTCTAATTCCTGGGAGAGGTTCATTGTGGTAGCTGTTGAGTGAAGCTCTAAGGCTAGGCTACCTCACAAATTGCTTGTCCACCTGTAGATTGGTTTCCTCTCTGTTATATACCAACCCTGGCCCAGCAATTCCTACCAGAGGGTCCACATACATGGTCAGAACATTACCACGTTTGTATAAAGAGTTTTATAAAATACTTCCTTTGGCAGGAACTGGAGAGTTAACAGTTTCTCTCAAAAGAAATCTGTGGACAAAGCAGGCACTGTGAGGATAAAACATTCTGTTCCAGTCTCTTTTAATTTTGTTCATTTTCTTTTAAATTTTATTTGTTTTGTGCTTTTTTTTCCTTCTGGGCAATGGATAAGTAGACCCAGGCTGACCATGAAGAACCCCATCACTTCAAAACACCGGAATAGAATAGAATAGTTGATTTAAGATTAGGCTGAGATGGGAGTGGAAATGCAAACAAAGGGTTCCAAGAGTCCCTCCAGGGTGGATGACACAGAAGCACCACTATGAGGAGTGTTCTAAGAGATCAGTTCTCACTGGGGACCCCTTTTGTACATACAGTCACCTTAATTTATCATCACATTTCAGGAAATTAAAAAAAAAATGGACTAGCAGTTATTTCCTGCCTCTCTCTTTTGCTTTGAAAAGCATGAGGTGTCCTGGTGAGCTCAACATATTCCAGTGATGACGACAAAACTTCTAACAGCTAATAATTTCAATAAAATGGCCTGTGTAAAGACTGCAGTTATTACAAATGGGTTAGAAGCACACATTTCAAAAATGTTTCTCTTGCTCTTTTCCCCCCTTTCTCTCTTCCTCTCTCTTTTCAAAGTCCACGTTTTTGGACATCCTGAGCTCTTTGCATGTAAATCTGCGTGGGTGGATGTGATGAGAAGCAGTTGAATAAACTTCCCTTAGAGCCACTAAAACCCTTGTAGAGGCTAACAGAGGCCAGGGGCTGAACAAATGGTCTGGAGTTAATGAGAGAATCCTGAGTGCTGATTTTAATTCACTGGGTTCCCCTTCCCCGCAATACAAAAGGAAATTTTTTCTTTAAAAAAATGGAGAGCCTGATTAAGTTTTATCGAGGAATTATGACTTTTTGTGTGTCATAATCTATGTGTGTAATCATTAAACTGTAGATTTACCCTTTTGCTTATTAAATAACATTGGAAGCATTTAAGACACTTTGGGGAACCTATAATATTTAGAATCTCATCATTTAGCTATATGGCTTTGTTTTTGAGTCAATACATTTATGTGTATGTTTGGGAATATATTTTATGTCCTAGGAAATGGTGTAGTCAATTCCTGGTTTCCTAGTATAAATTCTCCAAACAAATAGGTAGACGTACAGAATGAGAAAAGAATGGATAGACAGGACTATAGATTCAGGCTATAAATGCAATGCAGCAGATTGGTTTTATCTCATAAACTGAAGGCTTGACAGAAATTAAGCCTGACTTGAAAGAATGCTAGAAGTTGGTAAAGAAACTATGGAGACTGAAAAAAAAATAATTTATTTTATGTATTTCTTTTCATTATGAAAATTTGTCTCTGTACTTTGTGCATAGTAGACATTCAAAACATGTCAGTTCTTTGCCTTTTGCTGCTTTCTCTCCAGTGTCTATATCTTACGCTGGGATGTGTTTTCCAAACATTTTTTTCATCATTCTCCTAAAAGTCATTTACAGCAGCTTAAGATATGCTAGTATCCAACCACTTAAATGGAATGAAGCTTATCATACACAATTCTTATATATACGTGATGGTTGTGTGCTTATTACTCTTCTTACCCAGATATATTTGAGTATCTCTAAATGGAACGCTTAGACTTTGAAGACTATGCTAAAAATACATACGGGGGAGGAGTCAAGATGGTGGTGTGGGAAGATGCGGAGTTAGTGTCTCCCCACAGCTAGGGCACCTGCCGGCCGCTGGTGGGGGACTCTAACCTCCAAGGAGATGGGAGGAACCCCACAGTGAACCGGTAGAATGTAAGGGGACCAAGGCGGGAGGAGAAGTGGAGGCCAGGCAAGATCAGCGTCCCTGAGGCTGGGGAGATCAGGAAAGGCAGGTGGGAGGGGCCATCCAGGAGGAGTGAGAGAGGAGCGGAGGATGACTGCCCCACACACTCAGGCCCAGGGAGCATGCTGAGCTCCCAGGCTGATCCACTGCCCTCCAAAGCCACTTCCAGGTTGCATGGGTCCTTGGGGGCATAGGAAGGAGGTGAGGAGATCAGGAAAGGCAGGCGGGAGGGGTCCTGTGGGAGGAGTGGGAGAGGAGTGCAGGATGATTGCCCCGCCCACTCGGACACAGGGAGCTTGCTGAGCTCCCAGGCTGGTTCCCTGCCCTCCAAGGCCCCCCTCCCCTCATTGGTCCTGGGGGCATAGGAGGGAGGCTGGGGAGATAAGGAGAGGCAGGCAGGAGAAACCCTCTCAGACCCCAGACCAGAGGAGCAGGAGAGGAGAGGAGGGCGTTTGCCCCACCCACTCAAGCCCAGGAAGCCTGCTGGGCTCCCAGGTGAGGTCCCCTGCCCTCTGAGACCAGGGGTGGGGGACAAGCCTGGGACCCTTCTGTTCCTTGAGCCTAAGCCCCACCTCCCACAGCCCCCAGGGCCTTTTTCAGCCTGGGCATTGGCCCGGGCATTGGCCCCGCCCACCACCCAAACCTCACCTTGCTTAGGCCCTGCTCTTCACAGCCAAGGCCTTTCCCCCATCCTTTTTTTTTCCCTTTTCCCTGATCCTCTTTTTTACTATTGTGATACTGATGTACCTTCCAGTTGTTGATTCATCTATATTTTTATTTCTACCTTCTTTCTAACATATCTGTTAGTTTCCTAGTCTAATTTTATTTTTTACTTTGTTATTGTTCTATTTTTTTTTTTGCCACCCCACATGGCTTGTGGGATCTTGATTTGTGAGCACGGGGTCAGGCAGAAGCTTCTATGGTGGGAGCTCTGAGTCTGAACCATGGGACTAACAGAGAACCTCAGACCCCAGGGAATATTCATTGGAGTGAGGTCTCACAGAGTTCCTCATCTCAGCACCAAGACCCAGCTCAACCAAATAGTTAACAAACTCCAGTGTTGGAAGCCTTAGGCCAAACAACCAGTAAAACAAGAACACAATCTCACTCATTAAAAAAAAAAAAAAAATGATATGGCAAAAAATATGTCACACATGAAGGAGCAAGGTAATAACCTACAAGACAAAATAAATGAACAGGAAATAGGCAATCTAGCTGAAAAAGAATTCAGAGTAATGATAGTGAAGATGATCCAGAATCTCGGCAATAGAATGGAAGCACGGATTGAGAAAATACAAGAGATGTTTAACAAAGATCTACAAGGGCTAAAGAACAATCAAACAGAGATGAACAACACAATAACTGAAATGAAAAATACACGAGAAGGAATCAATAACAGAATAACTGAGGCAGAAGAATGAATAAGTGAGCTGGAAGACAAAATGGTGGAAATAACTGCCAAGGAACAGAATAAAGAAAAACAATCTTAGAGACCTCTGGGACAACACTAAACACACCAACATTTGATTATACGAGTCCCAGAAAAAGAAAAGAAAAAGAAAGGGTCTGAGAAAATATTTGAAGAAATTGTAGTGGAAAACTTCCCTAACATGGAAAAGGAAATAGTCATTCAGTACAGGAAGCACAGAGAGTCCCATACAGGATAAACCCTAGGAAATACACGCCAAGACACATATTAATCAAACTAACAAAAATTATATTCAAAGAAAAAATATTAAAAGCAGCAAGGGAAAAACAAAAAATAACATACACAGGAATCCCCATAAGATTATCAGCTGATTTTTCAGTGGAAACTCTGCAGGCCAGAAGGGAGTGGCAGGATATACTTAAAGTGATGAAAGAGAAAAACCTACAACCAAGATTACTCTACCCAGCAAGGATCTCATTCAGATTCCATGGAGAAGTCAAAAACTTGTCAGACAAACAAAAGCTAAGAGAATTAAGCACAACTAAACCAGCTTTACAACAAATGCTAAAGAAACTTCTCTAAGTGGGAAACACAAGAGAAAAAGAAGACCGACGAAAACAAACCCAAACAATTAAGAAAGTGGTAATAGGAACATACATATCGATAATAACCTTGAATGTAAATGGATTAAGTGCTCCAACCAAAAGACACAGACTGGCTGAATGGATACAAAAACAAGACCCATATATATGCTGTCTACAAAAGACCCACTTCAAACCTAGGGACACATACAGACTGAAAGAGAAGGGATGGAAAAAGACATTCCATGCAAATGGAAATCAAAAGAAAGCTGGAGTAGCAATACTCATATCAGATAAAATAGACTTTAAAATAAAGATTGTTACAAGAGATAAGGAGGGACATTACATAATGATCAAAGGATCAGTCCAAGAAGAAGATATAATAATTATAAATGTTTGTACACCCAACATAGGAGTACCTCAATGCATATGGCAAATGCTAACAATCATGAAAGGAGAAATTGACAGTAACATAATAATAGTAGGGGACTTTAACACCCCACTTACACCAATGGACAGATCATCCAAACAGAAAATAAATAAGGAAACACAAGCATTAAATGACACAATAGACCAGATAGATCTAATTGATACTTATACAACATTCCACCCAAAAGTGGCAGAATGCACACTTTTCTCAAATGCACATGGGACATTCTCCAGGATAGATTACATCTTGGGTCACAAATCAAGCCTCGGTAAATTTAAGAAAATAGAAATCATATCAAGCATCTTTTCTGACCACAACACTATGATTTTGGAAATCAATTACAGGGAAAAAATTGTAAAAAACACAAATATATGGAGGCTAAACAGTGTGCTTCTAAATAACCAAGAGATCATTGAAGAAATGGAAGAAGAACTTTAAAAAAAATACATAGAAACAAATGACAATGAAAACATGACAACCCAAAACCTATGGGACACAGCAAAAGCAGTTCTAAGAGGGAAGTTTATAGCAAATCAATCTAGCCTCAAGAAACAAGAAAAATCTCAAATAAACAATCTAACCCTACACTTAAAACAACTAGAGAAAGAAGAACAAAGAAAACCCAAAGTCAGTAGAAGGAAAGAAATCGTAAAGGTCAGAGCAGAAAATGAAATAGAAACAAAGAAAACAATAGCAAAGATCAATAAAACCTAAAGCTGGTTCTTTGAGAAAATAAACAAAATTTGTAAACCCTTAGCAAGACTCATCAAGAAAAAAAGGGAGAGGACGCAAATCAATAAAATTAGAAATGAAAAAGGAGAAATCACAACTGACACTGCAGAAATACAAAGAATTATAACAGACTACTACAACTATATGCCAATAAAATGGACAACCATGAAGAAATGGACAAATTCTTGGAAAGTTATGATTTTCTAAGACTGAACCCGGAAGAATTAGAAAATATAAACAGACCTATTACAAATAATGAAATTGAAACCATAATTAAAAATCTTCCAACAAACAAAAGTCCAGGACCAGATGGCTTCACAGGTGAATTCTATCTAACATTTAGAGAAGAGCTAACGCCCATCCTTCTCAAACTCTTCCAAAAAATTGCAGAGGGAGAAACCCTCCCAAATTCATTCTATGAAGCTACCATCACCCTGATACCAAAAGCCGAAAAAGATATCACAAAAAAAGAAAATTATAGACCAAGATCACTGATGAACATAGATGCAAAAATCCTGAACAAAATACTAGCAAACAGAATCCAATAGCACATTAAAAGTATCATACACCATGATCAAGTGGGATTTATCCCAAGATGCAAGGATTCTTCAATATATGCAAATCAATCCATGTGATACACCACATTAACAAATTAAGGATTAAAAACCACATGATCATCTAAATAGATGCAGAAAAAGCTTTTGATAAAATTCAACACCAATTTATGATAAAAGCTCTCCAGAAAATGGGCATTGAGGGAACCTACCTCAACATAATAAAGGCCATATATGACAAACCCACAGTAAGCATCATACTCAATGGTGAGAAACTGAAAGCATTTCCACTAGGACAAGGATATCCACTCTCACTACTCTTATTCAACATAGTTTTGGAAGTCCTAGCCACAGCAATCAGAGAAGAAAAAGAAATAAAAGGAATACAAATTGGAAAAGAAGAAGTAAAACTATCATTATTTGCTGATGACATGATACTATACATAGAAAATCCTAAAAATGCTACCAGAAAACTACTAGAACTAATCAATGAATTTGGTAAAGTTGCAGAATGCAAAATTAATACACAGAAATCTCTGGCATTCCTATACACCAACAACGAAAAATCAGAAAGAGAACTTAAGGAAACACTCCCATTTACCACTGCAACAAAAGGAATAACATACCTAGGAATAAACCTGCCTAAGGAGGCGAAAGACTTGTACTCAGAAAACTATAAAACAGCGATGAAAGAAATCAAAGATGACATAAACAGCTGGAGAAATATACCATGTTCTTGGATTGGAAGAATCAATATTGTGAAAATGACTATACTACCCAAGCAATCTACAGATTCAATGCAATCCCTATCAAACTACCAATGGCATTCTTCACAGAATTAGAACAAAGTCTTACAATTCATATGGAAACACAAAAGACCCCGAATAGCCAAAGCAATCTTGAGAAAGAAAAACGGAGTTGGAGGAATCAGCCTCCCCGACATCAAACTATACTCCAAAGCTACAGTAATCAAGACAGTATGGTACTGGCACAAAAACAGAAATATAGATCAATGGTACACGATAGAATTCCCAGAGATAAACCCACGCACACATGGGCACCTAATTTATGACAAAGGAGGCAAGAACATACAGTGGAGAAAAGACAGCCTCTTCAGTAAGTGGCACTGGGAAAACTGAACAGCTACAAGTAAAAGAATGAAATTAGAACACTCCCTAACACAGTACACAAAAATAAACTCCAAATGGATTAAAGACTTAAATGTAAAACCAGCCACTATAAAACTTTTAGAGGAAAACATAGGAAAAACACTCTTTGACATAAATCACAGCAAGATCTTTTTTGACCCACCTCCTAGAGTAACAGAAATAAAAACAAAAATAAACAAATGGGCCTTAATTAAACTTAAAAACTTTTGCACAGCAAAGGAAACCATAAACAAGACAAAAGGACAGCCCTCAGAATGGGAGAAAATATTTGCAAATGAAACAACAGACAAAGGGTTAATCTCCAAAATATACAGACAGCTCACGGAGCTCAATATGAAAAAAAACAATCCAGTTAAAAAATGGCGGAAAACATTCAGTTGGCCAAGAGGCACATGAAAAGATGCTCAACATCACTAATTATTAGAGAAATGCAAATCAAAACTACAGTGAGGTATCAATCACCTCACACTGGTCAGAATGGCCATTATCAAAAAAGCTAGAAACAATAAATGCTGGAAAGGTGTGGTGAGAAGGGAACCCTCCTACACTGTTGGTGGGAATGTAAATTGATACAACCACTATGGAAAACAGTATGAAGGTTCCTTAAAAAACTAAAAATAGAACTACCATATGACCCAGCAATCCCACTACTGAGCATAAATCCCTGAGAAAATCATAATTCAAAAAGAGACATGCACCACAATGATCATTGCAGCACTGTTTACAATAGCCAGGACATGGAACCAACCTAAATGTCCATTGAAAGATGAATGGATAAAGATGTGGCACATATATACAATGGAATATTACTTAGCCATAAAATGAAATGAAATTGAGTTATTTGTAGTGAGGTGGATAGACCTAGAGTCTGTCATACAGAGTGAAGTAAGTCAGAAAGAGAAAAACAAATACCATATGCTAACACATATATATGAAATTTAAAAAAGAATGGTACTGATGAACCTAGTTGCAGGGCCGGAATAAAGAGGTAGACATAGAGAATGGACTTGATGACATGGGGAGGGAGGGCAAAGCTGGGGCAAGATGAGAGTAGCATTGACATACATACACCACCAAATGTAAAATAGTTGGCTGGTGGGAAGCAGCAGCGTAGCACAGGGAGATCAGCCCGGTGCTTTGAGATGACCTAGAACAGTGGGATAGGGAGGATGGGAGGGAGAGGCAAGAGGGAGGGGATATGGGGACATGTGTATGCATATGGCTGATTCGCTTTGTTGTGCAACAGAAACTAACATGGTATTAGGAAGCAATTATACTCCAATAAAGATTTATTAAAAAAAAAAATATATATATACATACGTACATACAAACAGGAGAGTTTAAAACAGTGTGTGTGTATGTGTGTATGGGTGGGTGTGTGTTTGTCATAGCCTGAGTGAAAATTTAAGGAAAGAGAGGAGTGTTTTACATTACAGCAATTTAAATAATTTCAAATGGAATGTTTGATATCCCTTTGTTCAGATTATCATTTTGCTGACTAGCCACCAGGAAATTTCATCCAAATAAATTCCCATCTTATAAGCAAAAAAAAAAAAAAAAAATACAGATGACTAGTCTTACTTTATAGAATGAAGAAAGCGAGAATATAAGAAGACACATTTCTGAAATCAGAAAATAGAAGTGCAAAATATATTGGGTTTTGCTGGTGTATGAAATAGTTCATACAGTTATTTGTTTCTTTTTGAAATGCAAGAATTCTTAAAGGGAGCAGTGATGCAGACAGCTGAGCTCAGCAGGGGTAACAGGGTTTAGCGGAGAGGCAGTTTGTATCAGGGCTGCATTCCCTGGGAATTGGTCTTATTTTTTTGAGAGTGCCAAGTTTAGAGTTTCTCTTTTTCCACTTATTTTGTGGGTTCTCACCTGAACATTATAATGTTCTTTTGATTAAAGAAAAATAGTACATGTTTGTGGAAAACTGAAAGTGAATTTCCTTCTTTCTGTAGAGAGAGCATAAAATTTGCTAAATTATATAAAAATTGTTCCTATGACTTTCATTTAACTTTATTATACATTAAATATTAAAATATCGATTCTCAATATTTAAGTTGCCTTCAATATTAAAACCTACGGAGATTCTGATGGCTCAAATAGCATTCAGAACCTCAGCTGGAATGGCTTCATGGATTAAACATCTGCTTCAAATTGTGAAAGTATTTGATTTAGATTCTGATGTTATTAGAATTAGATTGCTGGTGTATTTTTTAAATTTCCATTACAGTTTAATTCTTGCTAATTTTAAGATGAAGATATCTAAACAATCATATTTCAACTATAAAATTATGAATATTAGTGAGCAAACAACTTATCATATATGAGTAGGATGAGTCCCTCTCGATATGTCCCCTTGTAACTAAGTATTTATCTATAAAACATATAACACGCACAACTATATGGACATTGTCTCTTCATTTATTATTTAGGTTTTAAGGTCACTTAATGACATTCATTATGTAATATGAAATCATGAAGGATAAAATTAACATCTCTACCACAATACCTTCCACCAGATTTTGTAGCCCTACCACATATGACCTTACTGAAGTAAATGGATAATATATAATTGAACCAAATGCTGTAATACCTAGGCTGAGCCAAAACAATACTTAGAAGATCACATTCAGGTATAGATAAAAGGCTTGTCATTATCGGTTTTTATGAACAGCATGTCTTGTTTTGGCTTGTCCAGTGTCCCTCCCCCTTATATCTAGTAAGAGCAACCCTTAATTCCATTTAGATGTGGTAGCACATGTTCCCTTCCCTAAAAATCTGCTCCTTATCCCAGTCTATATGCTAGTTGAGAACTCCTTAAAGATAGATTAATTATTACCAGTTAATCAAGGGATGTCAGCCAGGAGGTGTTTGGGAGGAGAGCAGAGATTTAGTTTTCTCTCCTCTCCAGCCTCTCCCTACTGTATTTATCTCCTTCTCTAATTCCTGAATCCCTGCCTTTGTCACGCCAACTTTAACTTAGAACTAATAACTTAACTTTTGGACAAGCCTCTTTGGTTCTACAAGAAAGAGACTATCTTGGTCCAAACTGGCCTGTCTAAAATCAGAATAATAAGAGCATATAACATTGCTAAAATAGGCCTTTCTCTTGGCCAGTGTTAATCCTGGTTGACTGAGTCAGGTCAGCACATACTCCATGTATTCTTCTCACCCAAACAAAGGGACAGGCAGAGGACTGAGGCTGGACCACCAGATAATATTCCATGTCCAAGGAGATTAATTTAAAGAGGACAATGTGACTCAAAGCAGACATTAAGAATTCTCCCGAAGATCTGTTACGTGGTTGCTGGAGACCAAAGAATGCCTATTTTTCTGTGGTACTGAAAGTTATGAGAATAATATAAGCAGGAGATGTATGTTGCATTTATTTTATTTTATTTTATGATTATTCTGGCTGAGCAGGAAATTGAGCTAGTTACATTGTGATTATGGAGAGCCTGGCATACCAAAGTAACCAGCTTGGTCTTAATTCTAGTGTTAATGGAGAACCACTTAATGTCTTTAATTAGAGGAGAGATATGTCCAGATTAGAATTTGATATACGTCACTTTATCCATTTTGTTGCAAAAATGTCTATATCAGCTAAGGGTGATTTTAATAATGCCACAGAATGTGAAGGTTAATAAACACAACTTATATCATAAGAGCAATTTATGACACAATTATAAGTTTTGAGATACATTTTGAACCAATAATATATACTTTTATACAAAAGTTTATTCCAGCTGTACTAATTACTGACAGTGTAATTGTGGTTATCTATCCTATATATCAAATATTCTCAATGTTGGCACTATTAACATTTTTTAAGACAACTTTTTTAGAGTGTGGCCATCTTTTCAATTCATGAAAAGCTCTCTTCTGTCAGAGGGAATAACCTGCAAACAGAATCTGGATTGAGACATTATTTGGGTCACTGGATCTGCTGTGCTTAAAGTTAGTATACCCTTGAATTTTTAGTTCATTAGCAAAGGAAATTCCTATTTCTGTGAAAACATAGTTTGAAATGTCTGCCATTTGTAGCTGAAAAAACTTCTGTTTACCACATGTAACAAAAATCACATTAAACCAAGTTTGCAGGTTCATATTTGTATGTTGATTTTACTTACTGATTAAGCAGTGACTGGAAAGATTTATACATTCAGTTTAATGCTTTTAGCATTGGAGATAGCTAAATTTAATTGATTCAACTGCTAGGCAAGTCAAGCTATTGTTTGGAGATCAAACCAAATAGAGTTTTTTAAAAAAATTGTCAGCTGTTTTTTATTATTGTGTCTGGGGTAGAGATGCTATTAATCTCTGTGGTTTACTACTTACAGAAAGATATTGTCCTTAAAATTGCAATCCCAAGATTCTTTGGGCAATAACACTGCAGATTGTACACAGCAGCATATTTTGGTGTTAATTGGTAGACTGGCTAATGGGAAAAGGCTCTTGAAAGTATAGACATGAATAAGAAGAAAAAAGTAAGCAGATTATTTGAGGAGGTAGGTTTAATTGTTCTACTAAGGACATCTACTATCTATATGCTGTTAACTTTCCCATTTTCTTCAGCTTTAATCTTTTTCCTTGAGCAGCTGTTAATAACCACTGCATACTTTTACAGGAAAAGTGACTTTGAGGGTTGGCTAACAAGGATTTCAGTTTTTGTTTTAAGTATAACTTTCCCAGGAAGGGAGAAGGCCAAAACATTCAAACCTAACTGAAAATAAACTAGTGTTTTTCTTCCCTCTAAGCATATTCGGAGCCCACTCCATTTCTAATGTACCATTGGGGCAGAATGCATAATGACTAACGGCCTGGCAGAGACCCAAGAGACATGTGAACAGTGTGCCTTGGCCACAGCCAGTTAGCCTGAAGCAGATGCCAAGGTTTATTGTCTTTGCAGTTTCCTGGCTTCCACCAGTAAGAGGAGTCACGGCTCTCACCAGACTTCTTAGCTAGACTATTCATGAATTGCATATTTATAGGCATTTCATAGGAAGAGGGCTTACTGTATGCTAAGTCCATGGCCAGAGAAGACGCACTCATAATGCAATTAGGAGAGAGTCACATTATTTTATGGTTATGTTATGCTGAGAAAGAGAGTCCATGTGTCCCTCTGTTTGTCATTATATTCTTACATATAAACAGGCACAGGAACAGGGAAAGGTATTTATAAACTTTGCTGTGTGTCCTGAAGTTACCAGCTTACAAATGAGAATGCTGGTTTAGCAGAGGTCTGGTGTCTGAAGAACGGTCTCAGCTTGGAGCCTGCCTTGATCAAGTCTCCTCTTTCAGCTTTTGAGATCACTTAACAAAGAAACATTCCTAGTACAGGTGGGAAAAATTCTTTTTCTGACCCATTTTTATTTTATTGTCTTCAGTCACCACTGTCATGGAGAGGACCCTTGTTGTCAAGCTCAGTTCCTGGGCTAGACATTGGAGACCAGAGATGAGGAGCAACTCCTCTGGGGTCAATTTGGAAGTTCTACCTACTCCTTCCTACTCTGGTCTTCCAGGATTCAAGCTTCCCCATTTTTATTAGCAGCACACCTAGGTTTAGGCTTCCCAAAATTGTCTAGGTGTAACAGAGTGGGGACTAAGAGAATTCATTCATATTCAGGGTTCACTTTTTTTTTTTTGCGGTACGCGGGCTTCTCACTGTTGTGGCCTCTCCCGTTGCGGAGCACAGGCTCCGGACGCGCAGGCTCAGTGGCCATGGCTCATGGGCCCAGTTGTTCCACAGCACGAACCCGTGTCCCCTGCATCGGCAGGCAGACTGTCAACCACTGCGCCACCAGGGAAGCCCAGGGTTCACTTTTCAATGCATAGGATTCCTTGTAATATGACTTAGAAGTCTAGTAGAGAGTCATTTAGAATTCTAGTATTCTTGTGATTTGTCCCCCATAACCATTTAGGAGTCATTGTTTAGGGTTTTGAAAAACTTATTTGTAAAATGCACTACGTTCACCTGAAATTGATCCAAATAGTTCATACTTTGTTATAGCATCAATAAAATCCGGCTGATGATAATAATAGGTAGAGAGAAGAAGCAGTGCATATTCATTTTCTGCCAATGGGAAATTTTACATCAATAATTGTCCCAAAGGCTCTAGAATCTCACCTTAAGCTCCTTAATCACCTCACATGAAAGCCTGGAAGATACGTCTTTATGATTCCCTTTGAATCAACCTCTAAAATGATGACATTACCAGAGCAGATCTAAAACCCAAATTCCATGCTTGATATCACAGAGACTAACTTCTCCAATGTTTCTGAATTGCTAAGGGGACTGCTTCATTTACTGTAGCAATAACGTATTCCTAGGCTTCTGTTTTTGCTAGACATGGAGTTGATAGAGATCTGCTTTGTCTACATGTTGATATTCATCAGCGGTCTCCTGTTTTTATTTTGTGTGTGTCTACCAACTTAAAAAAATTTTCTTTTTTTTCCGGAGGATCCCTAAAGAATTTCCTGACCTTTAAACTACCACAGAGATGAGAGGGTAAACCTAGAAATGCAGGCAGTTGGGGTGTATAACCATAATAAGGTTCCCAAATGGAAACACAGGGTTCCACCTCGTCAGCTAAGGACAACAATTCCTAACCTGTCTGTCTATTCATTCCATGGAAACCACTAGGTTCTGCGTAGCTCATCACAGACTTGGTTTCATGACTAACATGAAAAGTAATAGATATTTCTTTGATTCCCTGAATCACAGAGTTTTTCCAGGGTCATCTTCCCTTATCCTCAAAACTTGATATTAGTCATAACCCCGTTAAGTAGGGGTGAGCAATATAATATAACCCTAACATAAATATTTCTTCCAGTTATAAAATGAGTAAGTCTTGGGGATGTAATGTACAGTATGTTGACTACAGTAAATAATACTGTATTGGATATTTGGAAGTTGCTAAGAGAGTAGATCTGAAAAGTCCTTATCATAAGAAAAAAATTTGTACCCATCTATGGTAACAAACGTTGATTAGACTTATTGTGGTGATCATTTTGCAATATATACAAATATCAAATCATTACATTGTATACCTGAAACTAACATAATGTTATGTGTCAATTATACCTCAGTGAAAAAAATAAAACATTTCTAACATGCAGCCCTTTAAACTATATAAATTTTATATTAGAATAATACATAAACTTTATATTAGGAAACAAGAAATATAGTAAAATGAATAAACTGTAAAGTTTAAAGAGCTGAAAAAAGAATTAAGATGCACAATGAAAACAAAGGGAATCAATTAATAAAATTAAAAGTAGAAATCAATCAAATAGACAATATAAAAAAATAGTGAAAAAAAACAATGTGTTTTTTTTCTGTAAATTTTAATGAAATAGACCTCTGGGAAAAATAAGAATGCCCACTATCAACATCACAATTTAATATAGCACTGGAGGTCCTAAATGAGGCAATGACTTGAGAAAAATGCAAGTTGCATGTCATTAAAGAGTGTGTATATATCAGATATGTGCGTTTTAGATATATATGTATATATCTATGTCTATATCTTTCTCTGAATGAAAGAAAAGCAAAACTGCTGGTTATTTGAAAGTAAATAACTGAGAAACTACTAGAATTAATAAAAACAATTCAGAAGGGTGATTGAATAAAAGAGCAACATATGAAAATCGGTAACATTTCTATGCATCAATGATAACCAATTAGAAAATTTTATACAAAAATCCCATTCACAAAATCATAAATGCTTTAGACATAACTATAACAGGAACTCTATACAACTACATGAATAAAACTATAAACTGTTGCTAAAGGATCCCTTGCCCACCTGCCATAAATACTTAGAAAAATAGAAGAGGCAAATCATGTTTATATGAGAAGACTCAAACCATGAAGATGCTAATTTTTGAGAAAATAATAATCAAATTCAATGTAACAATGAAAATCACAACAATATTTTTCATATACAGTGATAAGCTCATTCTGAAGATTATATGGAAAAAAGATGCATAAAATAACCAAGAAAATTCTGGAGATGAACAATTTACTCCCGTTATTAAATCATTATAAACCTGTGCTTTATGTAGACTAGTATTAGGACAGGCAAGTACAGATGGAAAAATGGAAAACAGTGGACTCCAGAAAGAGATTCCTTTGTATTAGATAATTTAATTTATGATAAAGAAGTCTTTTAAAATCAATAAAAAAAAGAATAGACTTTATTTAATGTGCTGGGAAAATTGACTTCCCTTTGGAAAAAATTCCAATCCATAGTTTACAGCATACATAAAGATAAACATGAAGAACTATGTGCAAACTATGACTAAACAAAACTATAGTGTTTTTTTATAGGAAAATCTTACAGATATTAGTCAGAAAAGGAACCAGAAATATATGAATATCTTTTCAGCTTCACTGACAATCAAGGGAATGTTAGCATAATAGAGATATATATTTTACTGCATGAGAATATTGTTGGTGAGATATTTTGACTCTTTCTTATAGTCTCTTGGTTGCCTTTTGGAAGTCAATTGATTGGTATTTCTCAAAATTAAAAGTGTACACATCCTTACATCCAACAACTGGGGATGTAGGTTAAAGAAATAATTACTCATTTGTGCAGAAGTAAAAATACCATTATTTTTAACGGTAAAAATAAGGAAACACTATATTGTCCAACATAAAAGTGTAGTTAAGTAAATTATGGTAGCATCATACAGTGTAGTAGTATGCAGTTTAAAAAAGAGAGCTGTAGACCTATAGGCATTGACATGAAAATATCCCCAAACATAATGGAAAAGGAAGTTTCAGAATACTACATTTAGTGTAATGTTATGTACGGAAATATAAAAGCCATTTGTTTACTTGAAAATATATGGGTAGGAAGAGGACAAGAAGGTGGAAGAATGCATGACAAAATGTTAATATACTGTTACTTCTGGGGAAGAAAATGGGATTGAAGCTGAGAAAATTGAGAATTTCATTTTTTTCTGAATACTTCTATATTCTTTGAATCTTGTATAGCATTATTTAGGTATTACTCATGTAATTTTTAAAATGCTGCAAATAAATAGAAAAATCCAAAGAAAGGTAGATGAAGGCTCAGAGTATGAGAAAAATACTTAATCACAAGGAGAAAGAGATAAACCTCATGGTTAGAAAATAAAAATCAAAGAGTGTGGAAAATTTGGTTTATTAGACAAGGATAAAAGTACCAGTTTGAAAGTCAGTGTGATTGGTGGGAGATGAGGGAAATAAGTTATAATCTGATGAAATGAACAATGTGTTGGAAGGCTGGCTATAGAGGGATGCTGTGCAGAAATAGCTGGAGGGGAGGATGATTTAAAGGGAACCAGTTTAATGCATGCCATTGAGCATATATACTGAACATAACTTAAAATAGTTTCTAAAAAGTGAGGCAGGGTGACAATTGTGGGAGATGGAGAAATTTTTTAAAGAGGAAAAGTGTTAAATTTTTATGAAGTCTAATTTAAAAAAATTTTCCCCTTATGCGTTGTGCTTTTGGTGTCAAGGCTCAGAACTTTTGGCCTAGCCTTACATCTTGAAGACTTTCTCTCTCTTTTTTTCCCCTAAGGGTTTTATAGTTTAGCATCTTACATTTAAGTCCAAGTCCAGACTGAGTTAATTTTTGTATAAGGTGTAAGGTTTAGGTCAAGTTTCTTTCTTTTTTTTTTCATTGATGCCCGGTTGCCTCAGAACTATTTGTTGAAAAGGCCATATTTCTTCCATTGAATTGTTTTTGCACCTTTGTCAAAAATCAGTTGCGCATGCTTGTGTGGATCTAGTTCCAGGCTTTCTATTTTGTTTCATTAATTTATATGTTTATCTCTCTGCCAACTGACAGTGTTGATACTACAGCTGTTTAATAAGTCTTGGAATCAAGTAGACTGATTTCTACCACTTAATTCTTCTTTAAAAATTGTTTTAGCTCTTCTCTGTCCCTTTGTCTTTTCGTATAAATTTTAAGATAATCTTACCTATTTCTACAAAAATCCTGCTTGAATTTTGATAACAGTTGCACTGAACCTGTCTATCAATTTGGGAAGAACCGGCTTCTTTCTGTCCTGGTGGGACACAAGTCCCAGCTTCTCTACTCAGCCTTCTCTGATATCACCCTGGCACCAGTGGAGAGGGAGAATGCGGCTGAGACACGTTGTTACAGCTTGGTGAGGGTGAGATTCTAAGCTCTCCGCTCAGCTTTGTGGGTGTGGGTAAGAGCGGAACCACAGTTTTCTTCTGTGGCGTTTGGCTGGCGTAGAGTAGTTATTAGCGAAAGTCTTCTATCTTGCTAAGCTACCTATTTCCTGGTGCCTTGTCCAGAGAGAGAAAGCTTTACCTGGGGAATTTTGATCTGTACTCATTGGTGTTTCCAGGTTGCCATCTCCTTCAGCTCCCAGTCTGGGATATATGGGGCTCCTGTGTTGTTCTTTGGGGCCTGAGGTCCCTAGCTGGTCTGGCCTTCCTATCTCCACCTTTCAGATTCTTCTTAGTATGTTTTTTATATAACGTCCAGGATTTTTAGTTGTACTTGGTAGGAGGAATAGGGGAAATAGTAGAGTTTTTTTTCAAAAGAGGCTGGCTTCTATTAATGATATCCTCACAGAGTAAGGGCCGGCTATGACCTGGCACTTGGTGAACCTCTCCACAAGTTTCTTGCCACAATTACTCCACCCGTGTCTGACTTAAAACAACCTGCTAATCCCAAGCATCTTCTAGGAAGACACCATCCATCATACCAGACTCCTTGGTGGTTTTGTGCTTTGGCCAAATGCACTGAGAACAAATGTTTAGAGTTAGACCACCCAAGATATTTTCGCTTCTGTGGTTAACCATCTTTGAATTCAGGTTTCTTGAGGTGAAAAGGCTATTCACATTCTGAACACATTAATACTTCCAATTTTCTATGTTCTTACCACCACATAGTTACTACAGACATTGGATTCTCACTATATGCACATGAGGAAATTTGGACTCCAACAGTAGCTTTTTAACTTTAAATTGATCAAAGTCACCTATTTTTATTATGGTCCTTATTATTTCTACTGAATTTTATTTATTGGGGAATAAATATAAAAATTTCCTGGTTACCTGATAGCCAGTCAGTTGGCTGCCATGCATATCAAAGTATAAGAAAGGAATGGACCAGTACTTCGAGTACAGCAAGGTGGAAATATTTTTCTCACTATAATTTACATTGAGTTAGAGAGTCTTTACATAGCTCCATTCCTACTTGGTTCCAGATGGACTGTAGTTCTCTGTGAACCGGGACACAGGCATAGCATAATTTATAGGCTGTTTGGGCTTGCATTGATAAAGAAAATGTTATCTTCCTTCTTAAGAAAATATAGGCTGCATAGCATGATACAATTGTTTATGGAGGCCGTAAACTTCATTCATGTCAGTCCTTACCTTGCAGAATCTGCTTTTCTGTGTATGGAAACTGATGTTCTTCTATTAAAAGTATCCTAAAGTAGAGAGTAGCAATGGTATTGGAAATCAAAACATCATGATTATTTGAAAGCAAAGCAACAAATTCACCTTTTTGTGATTAAGTTAGGCTTAAGGACAAAAAGGGAGAACACGATCTTGGTTTTGCCTTAACTGGGGTATTTTTGTTTTAATTCAGTTCATCTAAAAATGTGCACTTATTATTTTTATTAAGTAATAACTGATCATAATTTTAAGTCAGACCTTTTTATACAGCTTGTAATGATAAAAGTACCTCAAGTCTCACTTCCAGAGGCTGCTACTTACAGCACTTATAATTTGGACTTTTAGAATTAATAGAATTCTGAAACTCTTCTCAAAATAATTAGATAATCAATAAGTTCTATTTCCCCCACTCAAATATCCCTTTTTGAGTATGAACCAGGACATTCCTTCTAATCAATCACCCTGACATGCCTGTTCCTCATCTACGTTCCTCATCCCCTGAATCCTGAATTCCTCTTTCTTCGTTTACAAATTTTTTTTTGGTGGTCCACATGCTCCAGTAGCTTCCTGAGCAATAGTTGATAAGATGTATAGTTGTTGTTGTTTATATACTTTAGTCTACTCGAGTAGAGAGTCTTATTTTTGGTAAGAAATTATTTTCACTCAGAATTTCAAAGGCATCCCTCTATTGTCAGCACCTAACATAGTGCCTGGTACAGAGTAGGTATTCAGTAAATCATTGTTGAATGAATTATCTTCTAGCTTACAATATTGCTATTTTGAGAAGTCCAACACCATATGCCATTCTAATGATTACTCCTTCATATAATACCTTGCTTTTCTGTTTGGAAACTTTCAGAATCTTCCCTTTATCTCTAGAGATATTTTTACAATGATGTGCCCTGGTATAGATTTTTAAAAGACTTATTCTGCTATGCATTCATAGAGCCTTTTTATATAGAGATCTATGGATTTGTTTTATTATGGAAAATTATTATATCATCTTTTTTTTTTTGGTCATTTCCCTTTCTTCATTCCTTTACTCTCTATTACTATAACTTTCAGTAGTAGGACATTGAATTTCTTGAATAGATTGTCAATTTTTTATTCTTTTTGTCAAAATTTTTGTTATTTTGACTTTTAATTCTTTCTAGGTAATATCTTCCATTTTATCTTTCAGTCCTCTTTTGTATTTTTAAAATACTTCTATCAGTTTTCAAACGACCAAGAACTCTTTCATTTTTGTTGTCAACTAAGTGGTTGATCACATGAATCTAAAATTCTGGAGCAACATCTGGTCTGGGGATATACATTTGGGAGTTGTCCAAATAGATGGAGTTTAAAATCATGAGACTAGATAGGATCACCAAGGAAGGAAACGGAGACAGAGAAGAGAAATCCAAGTACTAAGGTGTTCCAACTTTCAGAGGTCATTTTGATGAGGAAGAACCAAGATAGGGAACAGGCCAGTGAGCAAAGGGGAAGGAACGCACAAGTGTGTGATGTCCTGTAAATCAAGGGAGAAAATGTTACACGGCCAAAGGGTATGACTGTCTGTGACAAATGCCACTCATAAGGCAAATGAAATGAGAATTGACTACTGGATTTAGCAATAAAGAGGTCATTGAGTCATGGGTGTTCTCGAAAATATGCCATTTAAATACAGCAGTGAGGGCAAAAGCCTGAGTGCAGCAAGATCAGGAATGAATAGCAGGATGTATATTATAGCAGAGATTACAGTCAACTCCTTTTGCCATGTAGGAGAGTAGAAATGGATCTCTGGAGGGTGGAGGGTAAACTGGTGTTCACAGAGGTTTCTCTGGAAGAGTGGGGAAACTAATGCTTCCCGGAGAATGGCAGCTTTTCCATCAAAAGCTGTGGAAACTCAATGACTTTCAGATATGGAGAGTTTTAAGAGATGAGATAGAGCTTAATATTTAGGTGATATGAACTTTTCATCAAAAAATATAATATTTACCAAAATATTACCAGAAATATAATATTTACCAAATATTTACCAAAATAATAATTGTAGTCATGATTTTGCTGAGTACTATCAAGCTAATGCAAAATAGAGAGTGAGTTTTGATATCTTTGCTTGTGATGTGTTTTTCATTAAACTCAACTACTATTAATCAGTATTTAATTATCCTGACTTTTCACTCAAGATATTTTTCACAAGTTTCTGCTACAAAGTGCTTTCAGGTATTGAGCGGGCAATTTCTTATTTGATAAAGCCTTGCCTTGAGTAGGCATTGAGTGCAGTTCCTATATGGGTGTGAGCCACCTCCTTTTTACTGAATAATACTCCTCAGACCACTTTCAACTCCTTCAGTCTTCAACCTTGACTTTGCAAGATCAGCAACAAAAGATGCTAGTTATCTCCTGAGGGATATGCATACCCAGGTTGTGATGATTTCTTTCTTTTTATTTTTGAGGAAAGCCCTTCACTGTGCTTTTCTTTTTTTTTTCTTTTGGCCGCATGGCACAGCATGTGGGATCGTAGTTCCCCCACCAGGGATTGAACCTGCACCCCTGCATTGGAAGGCAGAGTCTTAACCACTGGACCACTGGGGAAGTCCCCCTTCACTGTGCTTTGTATACCATTTTATTTTAACTGGGAGAACCTGCTTGTTAAAAGAACCAAATTTTATTCTATGGAAAACTTTAAGGCTTAGAGTTAACATAGCAGAACCATTCTTTTTTAATTTAATTGTTTTTTAGGTTTTTTTTAATTGAGTGAAAGATTATTTAAATTCTATAGTGCTTTACAACTTTCAAAAGTTTTACAAACATGATTTCATATAATCCTATAAGAACCCTTTTCCCCCCATATCCCTATATTGTCCCTCCCTCCTCCCTCTCCCCACTGGTAACCACTAGTATGTTCTCTGTATCTGTGAGTCTGCTTCTTTTTTGTTTTATTCACTAGTTTATTGTGTTTTTTAGATTCCACATATGAGTGATATTATATAGTATTTTTCTTTCTCTGTCTGACTTATTTCACTTAGCAGAATGCCTTCCACATCCATCCATGTTGCTGCAAATCACAAACTTTCATTTTTTTATGGCTGAGTAGTATTCCATTCTATATATACAATACATCTTCTTTATTAATTCATCTGTTGTTGGACACTTAGGTTGCTTCCATAACTTGGCCATTTTAAATAATGCCAGCAGAACCATTTTTAAGCAGAGCCCTCCTTTCTTAGCGAAGACCCCAGGAGAATGTGGTAATAGGTATGAAAGGAGTATAATATTGGACAAGTTAATGAAAGTCTCTGAGCATCAGGTTCCCCTGATCCCAAGGCCTCCTGCCTTTTCTGTCTGTGTGCTTTGTCTCAGTGAGCCCTTTGTTTTAGTATGTGGCAATCCTCAGAGTGTTCACAGGCTTGTATCTCTGCCAGTTTTCCTCGGAGATCCAACTCTCTCTAGTATACATTTAAAACACTTTAAAGTCTTCCCTTAACATGATCTGCAAAGCCTCACATGATCGGCCCCTGCATACTCTTTTAGCCCCATCCTGCACAAGATTTGGAAATTATATAGTGGTCCCATACTCCCCTCTGGAGAGCCTTCCTAGGTGCACTGGCTTGCTGTTTTTGGCTATTAGTTGCCAAAGTGGGGTTTTGGCACTCATTTTTATTTCAACTAGTAATTGAAAAGAAGCAACATCATATCAGCCTACTTTCTAGTTGTAACAATGTTCCATGTGGTTGTCAAATACCACAAGAAAATAGTATTACTTCACACAGGTATTCTTTCCCACATGTAACAAACTCGTACTAAATCTTTGTCAGAAAGTATTTCAAATACCAGTTTGTGAAACATCAGTGGTTGTGTACAAATAATAGAACACCCTAACTGCCTGACAGATTCAGTACTAGGGAGAACACTGAGAAAGGCTTTTCTTCCTGCCTTTCCTCTTCTCAGGGCATAAACTCTCAAACCCATAAGACAATCACCTATTCTGGAGATCCTTTCATTCTAAATGGATTATTTTGTAGTCATTTCCTAGAGCTGTGGTAAGAAAGTACCATAAACAAGATGGCTTAAAATAATAGAAATTTATTATCTCACAGTTCTGAAGGCCAGAAGACTGAAATCAAGGTGTCACCAAGGCCATCCTCTCTCTGAAACCTGTAGGGGAGACTATATCCCTGCCTCTTTCTAATTCTGGTAGCTTGCCAGAAATCCAGGACATCCCTTGGCTTGCAGCTGCAGCACTTCAGTCTCTGCCTGCATCGTGACATGGAGATGGGCAGGATGGTAGAATTCTTTAGATATGGAATAAGCCAACCAGGATAGTAAATGGACTTAAAAGAAAACCAATGCAACCTTTTTCTTTCTGGTACTAAAAACAACTAAACTTCTTGGATAAGATATAAAATAACTCTTAAAAGGATCAATGAGTTGACCAGAGAGTAAGGAATTATTAGTCTAAGGACTGGGAACTAAGTGGACCACTGCAGCTGGATTTTACTCTGAGGATATTTAAATTAACTTACACTAGATTACCATGAACATTACTTTTTATGATCTCATATGGATGAAAAAAGAGACAAAGTCAAAGTTCCACCCATATTGAAAATTCTGATCAATAGCTTCACCCTCCCTGTACATCTGAGACCCACAAATGGCAACACTCTCAATGTAAAAGTAAATTGGGGAAATTACATCCCCAATCATGGACCTAAAAGGAAAGTGGACCCTTTCAAACATAGGAGCAGAATGGGAGGGCAAAGGAAACTGTTGAGAGTTAAAACCACAAACCAAGAGAATACTTAAATACACAACATGTGGGTGGTCAAAAATCTCAAACTGAGAATTTAATTTAGAGAGATCCCAAATTGTTGGTGTCCCACCTGGCAGAAGGAAATGCAAATCTCTTCAAAAACCCATTGTCTTGCCAGTCCCCAATGACTTTCCACAATAAACCCTAAGGCAATTAAGAAGTCCACAATCAAAAATAACTAAAAGCACCATGAGGAAGAACCAGCAGAAACAAACTCTCAAGAATTTTAAGGACAATGGAATATCAGACACAATTTACAAAATATGTTTAATCTCTTATAATAAATTAAAACCAAGTTTGAAAATGTGCATAGGGTATAAGGAACTACAGCAAATGACAAAGCAGCTTTGAAAAATAACCAAAGAAAATATCTAGAAATAAAGGATATAATTGGAATAAAAATGTCAAAGGACATTTTTAACAGAAAATGCTCTGGGCTTCCCTGGTGGCGCAGTGGTTAGTAATCCGCCTGCCAGTGCAGGGGACACGGGTGCAAGCCCTGCTCCGGGAAGATGCCACATGCGGCAGAGCAACTAAGCCCGTGTGCCACAACTACTGAGCCTGCTCTCTAGAGCCCGGGAGCCACAACTACTGAAGTTTGCACACCTAGAGCCTGTGCTCTGCAGCAAGAGAAGCCACTGCAGTGAGAAGCCTGTGCAACTGCAATGTAAAGTAGACCCCCCAGCCCCCCTCACTCCAAGGGGCGAAGAAACAAAGACCCAATGCAGCCAAAAATAAATAATAAATTTATAAAAGAAAATGCTCTGACAAAAGAAAGATTTAGTGAGTTGAAGATTAGATCTGAAAAACATTAGCCAGAATACAGCACAAAGAGGCAAAGAGATAAAAAGTATGAAGGACAGATTAAGAGGCATTGTGAGAACCCATGAAAAGTCTAACATTTGTCAAATTGGAGTCTAAAAAGGAGAAGAGAGCGTAGAGTAGAGGCAATATTTGAAGACAAATGGCCAGGAATCTTCCAAAATTGATGAAGGAGGGATCTCAGCATCAGATTCAAGAATCTGAACAAACCCCAAGCAGATTAAATGAGAAGAAATCCACACTTCGACAAATTTTAGTGAAACCAAAAATCAGGGATAACAAAGCATAGATCAATTAAAAGGAGTGTAAGAAAAAACATGTAGTATATCTGAACATCTGTCAGCAATAACTGTTAAGGAGTGAACAAACCTGAACAAGAACATCGTAAAATACGAATCCCAAATGGCCAGAATAACACATGAAAAGATGCTTAGTCTCATGGGAAATACAAATTAAAATCAAATTAACATACCATTGTATTTCCACCAGATTAGGGAAAAAAACTAAAAGTCCGACAATACCAAGGAATATCAAGGATGTAGAGAAATGAGAACACTCGTACATTGCTGGTGGGAGTATAACTTGACATGATCAACTTGGAAATAGTTTGGCATTACCTGTGAATATGAAAATATGTAAAATCTATAATCCAGCAATTCTACTAGTGGGCAAATACCCTAGAATTTTACCTAGTAAATACACATATGCACTATTTACGTGGACCAGGATTCTCATAGAAGCATTGTGCTGTAATAGTTAAGAATTGGAAAAACCCCAATATCCATCAACATTCAAAGCAATAGTGTACAAGGGTTCCCTTTTCTCCACATCCTTGTCAGCATTTGTTATCTGTCTTTTTGATGATAGCCTTCCTGACAGGTGTGAGGTGATATCTTATTGTGGTTTTGATTTCTACTTCCCTGATAATTATTGATACTGAACACCTTTCCATGTACCTGTGGGCCATCTGTATGTCTTTGGAAAAATACACATTCAGATTCTTTGCCCATTTTTTAATTGGGTTACAATAAAGCAGTTAACCTTTTCAGGTTACTGCTCTGCTTCAGATTTGGGAGACCTAAGGTCACCGTGAATTTTTCTTGCTCTAAGATGAGGGGCTGAAGAGTATTGTAATGTTCAAAGAATCAACCTGCATTCTTTAAGATGGGATGTTAGTCATAACTGTCATATTTTCACTTCTCAAATATGCTATGAGAATTAAATTAAATTTTATCTGGAATCACCAAATGCAAACAACATAAATTTGTACCTAAGAGTATTTTGTAGCTATAGGAATATTTTCCTCATTTATTATAGAGTTAAGTCCCAAATTCAAAGTCTTAGAACTCAGGAAATTCCTAATTAAATTTCTCATAGTAGTAATGTCCCTTGAAAATTTTTGATCATTTTTTTGGAGATAAAGAAAAGAGCCTCAAGCTTCCTGGCCTTGAGGTAGATGCAAGCCCCCCAAAATACATTTTATTTTACCTTTTAAACTTCATTATTAGGTAAGGGCAGGAGGCCTCCTTTAGATCTTGCCACTATTCTGCTCAAAATTCTCCAGTAACTTACTATCTCATTCAGAGTAAAATCCAAGCTCCTTGCAGGGCCTGGAAAGCTGGCCCTACTTGACCTCATTCCTGGTCACCGCACTGACATCCTGTCCCCCTCCCCTTTCCCCTCTTTCTTCACTCTATGTGTGTTCCTCTCTCAGGGCTTTTGCCTTTGCTTTCCCTTGGCTGGGAATACTTCTGCTCTACTGAACCATGTGGCTCCCTCCGGCCCCATTTTTTAGGTCTTTGTTCCTCTTTAGGGAAATCTTCTCTGACAATCCTACTATAAATCACAGTACTCCTCTCCTAACACACATTCCTTTTACCCATTCCATGCTTTATTTTTATGCATAACATTTTGAACATGACTCTTAAATATTTTACCTTTCAAGATAAGTAGGCAATTGTCTTCATTAAAATCTGAGCTTCATGAGGAAGGTAGGTATTTTAGCTGCTTTTTTTTTCTCATGGCTGTGACCCAGTACCCAGAACACTGCCCATAGTAGGTGATCAGTAACTTAATCATTGGGTAAATGAACGCCTAATGGTGTTGTCCCAGTCTTCAAGATCCCTTGCTGAGTTTGTTCATCCAGTTGGAACTTTGGCTATTGGCTTATGTACTAATGCATCCATTGCTAAATTGTGGGGTCTTTGGCAGGGCCTCTGATTTCAAAGTCTGAGTAATCTGTGCCAGCCTTGTTCTGACACCAGACCTTTTGGTTCTGTCAACTTCGTTGATGCCTCCTTTTTCAACTACCCCTAACCTCTTCTAGAACTCAGGGGAACCTCCTTCCAAAATTACTCCTGGTTGTGAATGAGGAGCTTGAGACTAGCCTCTCAGGCTTTTTCTCTGTCTAAGCAGAAGCCAAAATGGCATTTGTGTTCTTCTCTGGTTGTCCCAGGATGGTATGAGGCAATCATTGTAGCTGATTCTTCTCAGAGTTCAAGTGGGAATATGGTTATATGCCCCTCTGCTTCGTAATTCTTAAAACTATGAGGTTGGTTTCTGGCACCTCATTTCCTTCTTGTTGCTCCCATGTGTAACCTGTGTTCCTCATTATCATTCTTCAGATATTAACCAGTAAATGGATGATTCCTCCTGTTGTTTAGAAGAAAAAAAAGGAATTGTTGTTGTTGTGTTTTATTTTAAAAGACTGGAAAAAGAATCTTTAGATATGATTGATTACATAAGCTTTTTATCAGGGCCCAGTATAAGATGTCACATTATCAAACACTTTAGTACTGGTTGCTTCTTAATGTACTTTCTACTGTAGCATTTATAGTTGCAGAGCAGCCTCATAAAGGTAAGGCTTACAACCAAATAATTTGCTATGATAAACTTAATTTTCAACACTGGCCTACTACTGATCAATTTATTTATGAAGTAAGGGTTCAGAATTTAATTCAAATTATTGACATTAAACTGCTCTTTTTTTAAACATCTTTATTGGAGTATAATTGCTTTACATTGTTGTGTTAGTTTCTGCTTTATAACAAAGTGGATGAGCTATACGTATACCTATATCCCCATATCCCCTCCCTCTTCTGTATCCTTCCCACCCTCCCTATCCCACTCCTCTAGGTGGTCACAAAGTCCCGAGCTGACCTCCCTGTGCTATGTGGCTGCTTCCCAATAGCTGTTTTACATTTGATAGTGTATATATGTCAATGTCACTCTCTCACTACATCCCAGCTTACCCTTCCCCCTCCCTGTGTCCTCAAGTCCATTCTCTACGTCTGCATCTTTATTTGTGTCCTGCCCCTAGGTTCTTCAGAACCTTTTTTTTTTTTTTTTAGATTCCATATATTTTAGCATACGGTATTTGTTTTTTCTTTCTGACTTACTTCATTCCGTATGACAGACTCTAGGTCCATCTACCTCACTACAAATGACTCAATTTCGTTTCTTTTTATGGCTGAGTAATATTCCATCATATATATGTACCACATCTTCTTTATCCATTCATCTGTCAATGGACACTTAGGTTGCTTCCATGTCCTGGCTATTGTAAATAGAGCTGCAGTGAACATTGTGGTACATGACTCTTTTTGAATTATGGTTTTCTCAGGGTATATGCCCAGTAGTGGGATTGCTGGGTCATAAGGTAGTTCTATTTTTAGTTTTTTAAAGAACCTCCATACTGTTCTCCATAGTGGCTGTATCAATTTACATTTCCACCAACAGTGCAAGAGGGTTTCCTTTTCTCCACACCCTCTCCAGCATTTATTATTTGTAGATTTTTGATGATGGCCATTCTGACTGGTTTGAGGTGATACTTCACTATAGTTTTGATTTGCATTTCTCTAATGATTAGTGATGTTGAGCGTCCTTAACATGTGTTTGCTGGCAGTCTGTATACCTTCCTTGGAGAAATGACTATTTAGGACTTCTGCCCATTTTTGGACTGGGTTGTTTGTTTTTTTTTAATATTGAGCTGCATGAGCTGCTTGTATATTTTGGAGCATGAATCCTTTGTCAGTTGCTTCCTTTGCAAATACTTTCTCCCATTCTGAGGGTTGTCTTTTTGCCTTGTTTATGGTTTCCTTTGCTGTACAAAATTTTTAAGTTTCATTAGGTCCCATTTATTTATTTTTGTTTTTATTTCCATTTCTCTAGGAGGTGGATCAGAAAGGATCTTGCTGTGATTGATGTCATAGAGTGTACTGCCTAGGTTTTCCTCTAAGAGTTTTACAGTGTCTGGCCTTACATTTAGGTCTTTAATCTATTTTGAGTTTATTTTTGTGTATGGTGTTAGGGAGTATTCTAATTTCATTCTGTTACATGTAGGTGTCCAGTTTTCCCAGCACCACTTATTGAAGAGACTGTCTTTTCTCCATTGTATTCTTGCCTGCTTTATCAAAGATAAGGTGACCATATGTGCGTGAGTTTATCTCTGGACTTTCTATCTTGTTCCATTGATCTATATTTCTGTTTTTGTGCCAGTACCATACTGTCTTGATTACTGTAGCTTTGTAGTATGGTCTGAAGTCAGGGAGCCTGATTCCTCCAGCTCCGTTTTTCTTTCCCAAGATTCATTTGGCTATTCGGGGTCTTTTGTGTTTCCATACAAATTGTGAAATTTTTTATTCTACTTCTGTGAAAAATGCCATTGGTAGTTTGATAGGGATTGCATTGAATCTGTAGATTGCTTTGGATAGTATAGTCATTTTCACAATATTGATTCTTCCAATCCAAGAACATGGTATATCTCTCCATCTGTTGGTATCATCTTTAATTTCTTTCATCAGTGTCTTATAGTTTTCTGCATACAGGTCTTTTGTCTCCCTAGGCAGGTTTATTCCTAGGTATTTTATTCTTTTTGTTGCAATGGTAAATGGGAGTGTTTCCTTAATTTCTCTTTCAGATTTTTCATCATTGGTGTATAGGAATGCAAGAGATTTCTGTGCATTAATTTTGTATCTTGCAACCTTACCACATTCATTGATTATCGCTGGTAGTTTTATGGTGGCATCCTTAGGATTCTCTATGAGTAGTATCATGTCATCTGCAAACAGTGACAGTTTTACTTCTTCTTTTCCAATTTGGATTCCTTTTATTTCTTTTTCATCTCTGATTGCTGTAGTTACAACTTCCAGAACTATGTTGAGTAATAGTGTTGAGAATGTTTGTCATATATGGCCTTTATTATGTTGAGGCAGGTTCCCTCTATGCCCACTTTCTGGAGAATTTTTGTTATAAATCAGTGTTGAATTTTGTCAAAAGCTTTTTCTGCATCTATTGAGATCATCATATGGTTTTTACCCTTGAGTTTGTTAATATGATGTATCACATTGATTGATTTGCATATATTGAAGAATCCTTGCATTCCTGGGATAAAACCCACTTGATCATGGTGTATGATCCTTTTAATGTGCTGTTGGGATTCTCTTTGCTAGTATTTTGTTGAGGATTTTTGCATCTATGTTCATTAGTGATATTGGCCTGTACTTTACTTTTTTTGTGATATCTTTGTCTGGTTTTGGTATCAGGGTGATGGTGGCCTCATAGAATGAGTTTGGGAGTGTTCCTCCCTCTGCTACATTTTGGAAGAGTTTGAGAAGGATAGGTCTTAGCTCTTCTCTAAATGTTTGATAGAATTCACCTGTGAAGACATCTGGTCCTGGACTTTTGTATGTTGGAAGATTTTTAATTACGGTTTCAATTTCATTATTTGTGATAGGTCTGTTTATATTTTCTTTTTTTTTTTTGCGTTACGTGGGCCTCTCACTGCTGTGGCCTCTCCCGCTGTGGTGCACAGGCTCCAGACGCGCAGGCTCAGCGGCCATGGCTCACGGGCCCAGCCACTCCGCGGCATGTGGGATCTTCCAAGACCGGGTAATGAACCCGTGTCCCCTGCATCAGCAGGCGGACTCTCAACAACTGTGCCACCAGGGAAGCCCTGTTCATATATTTTATTTCTTCCTGGTTCAGTCTAGGAAGGTTGTGCCTTTCTAAGAATTTGTCCATTTCTTCCAGGTTGTCCATTTTGTCAGCATATCGTTGCTTGTAGTAATCTCTCATGATCCTTTGTATTTCTGCAGTGTCAGTTGTTACTTTTCCTTTTTCGTTTCTAATTTGTTGATTTGAGTCTTCTCCCTTCTTTTCTTGATGGGTCTGGCCAGTGGTTTATCAATTTTGTTTATCTTCTCAAAGAACCATCTTTTACTTTTATTGATCTTTGCTACTGTTTCCTTCATTTCTTTTTTATTTGTTTCTGATCTGATCTTTATGATTTCTTTCCTTCTGCTAACTTCGGGGGTTTTTTTGTTGTTCTTCTTCTTTCTCTAATTGCTTTAGGTGTAAGGTTAGGTTGTTTATTTGAGATTTTTCTTGTTTCTTGAGGTAGGATTGTATTGCTATAAACTTCCCTCTTAGAACTGCTTTTGCTGCATCCCATAGGTTTTGGGCCGTAATGTTTTCATTGTCATTTGTTTCTAGGTGTTTTTTTGATTTCTCTTTGATTTCTTCAGTGTTTTCTTGGTTATTTAGTAGTATATTGTTTCAGCCCCATGTGTCTGTATTTTTTACAGTTTTTTTTCCTGTGATTGATATCTAGTCTCATAGCATTGTGGTCACAGAAGATACTTGATACAATTTCAGTTTTCTTAATTTACAAATACTTTATTTGGGACCCATGATATGATCTATCCTAGAGAATGTTACATGAGCACTTGAGAAGAAAGTGTATTTTGTTGTTTTTGGATGGAATGTCCTATAAATATCAATTAAGTGCATCTTGTTTAGTGTATCATTTGAAGCTTGTGTTTCCTTATTTATTTTCATTTTGGATGATCTGTCCATTGGTGAAAGTGGGGTGTTAAAGTCCCCTACTAGGATTGTGTTACTGTCGATTTCCCCTTTTATGGCTGTTAGCATTTACCTTATGTATTGTGGTGCTCCTATGTTGGGTGCATAAATATTTACAATTGTTATATCTTCTTCTTGGATTGATCCCTTGATCATTATGTAGTGTCCTTCTGTGTCTCTTGTAGTAGTCTTTATTTTAAAGTCTATCTTGTCTGATATGAGAATTGCTACTCCAGCTTTCTTTTGATTTCCATTTGCATGGACTATCTTTTTCCATCCCTTCACTTTCAGTCTGTATGTGTCCCTAGGTTTGAAGTGGGTCTCTTTTAGACAGCATATATAAGTGTCTTGATTTTGCATCCATTCAGCCAGTCTGTGTCTTTTGGTTGGAGTATTTATCCATTTACATTTAAGTTATTTATCGATATGTATATTCCTAATACCATTTTCTTAATTGTTTTTGGTTTGTTATTGTAGGTCTTTTCCTTCTCTTGTGCTTCCTGCCTAGAGAAGTTCCTTTAGCATTTGTTGTAAAGCTGCTTTGGTGGTGCTGAATTCTCTTAGTGCTTGCTTGTCTGTAAAGGTTTTAATTTCTCCATCAAATCTGAATGAGATTCTTGCTGGGTAGAGTAACCTTGGTCATAGGTTTTTCCCTTTCAGCACTTTAAATATGTCCTGCCACTCCCTTCTGGCTTGCCGAGTTTCTGCTGAAAGATCAGCTGTTAACCTTATGGGGATTCCTTTGTATGTTATTTGTTGCTTTTCCCTTGCTGCTTTTAATATTTTTTCTTTGTATTTAATTTTTGTCAGTTTGATCACTATGTGTCTTGGCATGTTTCTCCTTTGATTTATCCTGTGTGGGACTCTCTGTGCTTCCTGGACTTGACTGATTATTTCCTTTCCCATATTCGAGAAGTAATCTCTTCAAATATTTTCTCAGACCCTTTCTTTTTCTCTTCTTCTTCTGGAACCCCTGTAATTCGAATGTTGCTGTGTTTAATGTTGTCCCAGAGGTCTCTGAGACTGTCCTCAATTTTTTCCATTCTTTTTTCTTTATTCTGCTCTGCGGTAGTTATTTCCACTATTTTATCTTCCAGGTCACTTATCTGTTCTTCTGTCTCAGTTATTCTGCTATTCATTCCTTGTAGAGAATTTTTTATTTCATTTATTGTGTTGTTCATCATTGTTTGTTTGCTCTTTAGTTCTTCCATGTCCTTGTTAAATGTTTCTTGCATTTTGTCTATTCTATTTCCAAGATTTTGGATCATCTTTACTTTCATTACTCTGAATTCTTTTTCAGGTATTTCCTCTTCATTTGTTTGGTCTGGTGGGTTTTTACCTTCCTCCTTCATCTGCTATGTATTTCTCTGCCTTATTTTACTTAACTTACTGTGTTTGAGGTCTCCTTTTTGCAGGCTCCAGGTTCATAGTTTCCATTGTTTTTGGTGTCTGCCCCCAGTGGCTAAGGTTGGTTCAGTGGGTTGTGTAGGCTTCCTGGTAGAGGAAGCCTGTGTTCTGGTGGATGAGGCTGGATCTTGTCTTTCTGGTGGACAGGACTGAATCCAGTGGTGTGTTTTGGGGTTTCTGTGAACTTATTATGATTTTAGGCAGCCTCACTGCTAATGGGTGGGGTTGTGTTCCTGTCTTGCTACTTGTTTGACATGGTGTGTCCAGCACTAGAGCTTGCTGGTCGTTGAGCGGAGCTGGGGCTTAACGTTGAGACAGAGATCTCTGGGAGAGCTCTCGCTGATTGATATTACTTGGGGCTTGGAGGTCTCTGGTGGTCCAGTGTCCTGAACTTGGCTCTCCCACCTCCGAAGCTCTGGCCTGACACCTGGCTGGAGCACCAAGACCCTTTTGGGAAGTCTGAGGTCTTCTGCCAGCATTCAGTAGGTGTTCTGTAGGAGTTTGTTCCACATGTAGATGTATTTCTGATGTATTTGTGGGAAGGAAGGTGATCTCCACGTCTTATTCCTCCACCATCTTGGAGGTCCTCCCCTAAACTGCTCTTTTTATATTAAGTATCTTACCTTTCAAGAATTAATTTGGGTATTTATTTTCCATGTTGTAACAAAATGCATAATTCTTTGGTATAATCTCCACATTGAACTGATTTCAGTGCTTATTGCTAGACTGTTTATATCAAAAATTTCCCCATTTTTATCTTTTAATTTTATTTCTTTCATCCCCTAATATTAAGAGGTTTTTTTTTTAAGAGTGAATATTTGGCATATTTTCTGGGGTCTTACATATATGAGAATGTCTTTATGCCACCTTCGCAAAAGGAAGACCACTTGGTTGGGCATAAAATTGTCGAGTAGAAAATTGTTCCCTTCAAAACTATAGACGTTGCTGCCTCTAGTTTGAAGGGATGATTTTTCCTTCCTCTTGATTGGTTACATTTTTTCCTCAGTTCTCATTTTAATCTTCTCTTCTTATTCTCATAATAGATATGATCTAGTCATATTCCCTCAAAAGTCAGAGTGTGTGGATTCTCTGTTGTCTTGAGAGATTGTTGAATCTCATCTTGGCTGTACAATTAAAAGGTGGTTTCTAGTAGATATTTACATGGTACAATTCACGTCTGCAGAGATAACATCTTCTCTCGTTCCCATATTCTGTTATATGATACTGTGAACTCATAGAATATATGAAAACCTACCAGCAGACACTGCTGCCAAGGACCATGGTCTCTTCCCCAATCTGCAGTACCTCACACAACTCACAGGAGGTTGTGTGTCTCTGCCAGTTCCCTCCCCCACTACTCCATGAATACATCCTTGCCTCCCTTCCCCTGATTGATTTGTATATCTAATTGAACAGAGGGAGATGGTTAGTGGAGAATGGGAGAAGTAGAGAGTGAAAAGTAGAAGAGTCTATCCAGACTTCAGTGTTCTGGTTTGCTCAGAAAACCTACCTTTCATCTTGCCATAGACCCTGGTTCTCTAAGTCTGGAAGCATTTTGAGGGAGGGGGTTAACCTGAGGTTTTACACCTGTTCCTATTTTTTTTCAAGTATTTCTATTATAAGTTGCTTTGCCTGGGTGGTTAAACAAAAAAATGAAAATAACAGAACTTGTTCACTTCTTTAGCCTGACAACTTTCATTTCTAAAATTTAAACAAGTTAGACTGGATTCTGACCAATGGTTATTGTCATTTACCTACAGTTTAATCTTAGGAAAACTTAGAAAAACATAGCTAATTCCAGTGTAGATATCATGAAACAGCAAAGTGCTTCTTTTACTTTTAGCAAAAGAAGGAAACTTTTTTCTATGGTATAATTTAAACTTTCAGTGGAATTTTAAAGTTAACCTCCTTATCCATGCAACTTGTTTTACAGTTGCGACTTTTCAAGGTCCCATTCAGCTCCAAGGACTAGTGCCATTAGCCATATCTCTAGACCTTTGGAGCAATCAGTGGGATTGAATTTCAGTAATTCAGGGAAGCCTTGTGCAGGCAAAAGACTGCTTGGGGATCTGGCCTTGCCATAGCAGCTTCAGGTGTTCAGGTGTGCTGAGAGGCAGATGGCTTCCTGATTGGTGATCATCCCATCTTGAGACAGGAAGAGTCAAGGGCAACAGAGCTCCAGTTGGAGAGTGCACACCCTGAACGGAAAGCTATGGCCCCCTTGTCCCCTTGGGCAAAGTGAATGCTTTCCACATCATATTTTACTGAATCACAGTTTTCTGAGAATGTCCTAACAATTTCAAAATGACATTTTTATGTGGCTTAATGTTCCTAATTTGCTACAACTTACATTACATCTCTACTTGCCTAAACCAAGGACCAGATGGAATACATTCTGGTCAGGCATCCAGACAGTTACTATTTAGGGGATAATGTAGCCTTTTTAAATTTTTCACAAGAGAGTAAGAGTCTGATTTTAGTACTCTCCATTCACAGAATGAATTTTATGCCAAGATAAATTTTAGCTCCCAATATTACCTTTCAGTCGGAAACATTTTATCTTGGTTTTAGGGACCATTTGATTTTCTGATATTTTTTGGTAACAGTTTGCTAACATTTAAAATGAGATATAAATATTTGGCAAAGCATATAAACATTTTCCTTTACCTACTGCAAAAAAATATTGGATTTCTGTTTCAGCATAGAAATACAGTTAATGGAATTATGAGATGTAAGAATGATTGTATGTTGGAACTTAAAAGAAATGTATAATCAAGTACTTGAAAACATTTCTGTTTAGGCAATTTCAGTAACAAATACAATTTGAAATGGGTAACTTTTGGGGAAAAAATGGATTTCTGATAGACCAACTATTCTTTCAAAAGCCAAACTTGACATCCTGTTTGTTGGACCAAACTAGCCTCTTTCCAGTCATCACCCTATTTGATTACACAGACAAATTGACACTCCTATTTCTTCTGTCCTTTATAGTTTCTCCCTACTTTGTTCCTGCAATGCCATTCTTAGCTCTCCTTCTATCTCTGTGAATGTTACCACTCAACTTATGGTATTAATTTCTTTCTGTGTTTTTTTTTTTGGCGGTACGCGGGCCTCTCACTGTTGCGGCCTCTCCCGTTGCGGAGCACAGGCTCCAGATGTGCAGGCTCAGCGGCCGTGGCTCACGGGCCTAGCCGCTCCGCGGCATGTGGGATCTTCCCGGACCGGGGCACGAACCCGTGTCCCCTGCATCAGCAGGCGGACTCTTAACTACTGCGCCACCAGGGAAGCCCTCTTTCTGTGTTTTTACTCCATAATTATATTTTAGGTATGCCTCAAGATTCTGCCTTTTTTTTTTTTTTTTTTTGGTTCTTCTGTCTCTTGTACTTATCAAAAACCTAAACCAAAACAAAACAAAACAAAACAAAAATCCTCATCATTTGTGTAGGTACAAAGATGTATTGTTTCAACAAAGATGCCCTAATTATTCTCTTCTGAATAGTAATTCTGAATTTCTGACTATCTGCTTACATTTTTACCTTTACAACTCATACAACCATCACATGTAATAATTAATAATTAAATTCATTACTTTCCCCTTAAAACTGACATCCATCCTAATTTCCCTCTATTTGTATATGCAAGAGTAGTCTCCTTATCACTCAGGCTGAAAAGCCAGGGCTTTCTTTAATTCTTCCTTACTACCAACATCTAAATTGTCACCATGTTCTGTTGAATCTGATGTTAAAGTGTCCTTGAAGGAGAGTCCACCAAATTATAATTTACAGTCTCTACCATCAAGTATGCAAACTTTTTTTCTGCAGCATTGTCAATACTGTGTACTAAAAATTGTTTTAGTCTTTAGAAGTAACATTACTACCAACCTTAAGAAATAAAAAGAACTATAAACTAATGCTATGAAACAGTCATCTGCTTAAAAATGAGACAACTTAGATGAAATGGACAAATTCCCAGAAAGGCACAAACTATCAAAACTGTCTCAACAAGAAATAGAAAACTCAAATAGACCAATGATAAGTAAAGAAATAGAATTTTTAATTTTAAAAATTCTCAAAAGAAAATCTGAAACCCATATGAATTTGCTGGTAAGTTTTATCAAACATTTGTAGAAGAACTAACAATTCTTTACAAATTATTCCTAAAATATAACAGTGGAGGGAAAACTTTTCGATTCTATCTATGAGATCAGTACTACCTGGATACCAGAACTAGAGAAAGACATCGCAAGAAAAGAGAAAGGCAGTAGATCAATACCTCTTACAATTTTAGTTGCAAAAATCCTTAACAAAATAATAGCAAACCAAATCTGGCACCACTTAAAAAAGGATTATATATTACAAATAAATGTGATTTATCTCAGGAAATGCAAGGTTGATTTAACATCTGAAAATCAATTAATGTAATACATCATATCAATAAAATAAAAGACAAAGACCAGGATCATCTCAAAAGACACAGATAAAACATTTGACAAAATTCAACACCTTTCATGATAAAAACACTGCAAACTTGGAATAGAAGGGAAGTTCCTCAACCTGATAAAGGGCATCTATAAAAACCCAGTACTAATATCATACTTGCTGGGAAAAACTAAACGTTTTCCCCTTAAGATCAAGAATAAAACAAAAATGTCCACTCTTACCCCTGGAGATTCTAGTCCAGATCAATAAGACATGAAAAAGAAATAAAGATCTTCCAGATTAGAAAGGAAGAAGTAAAACTGTCTTTTTTGCAGGTTGCAGCAAATCCTAAGAAATCCAATAAAAAACCATGAGAACTAATAAATGAGTTCAACAAGGAGGCAAGATACAAGATCAATATACAAAAATCAGTTGCATTTCTGTATATACCAGAAATAAAAATGTAAAAATGAAATTAAGAAAACAATTCCACTTACAATAGCATTAAAAAGAATGAAATACTTAGAAATTTACTTAGCCAAAGAAGTGCATGATTTGTAAACTGAACACTACGAAACATTGCTGAAAGAAATTACAGAAATTAAATGAAAAAAACTAAATAATGGAAAGATGTCTAAAGTTAATTGATTAAAAAACAAAATGTTACATGGCAAGGCCCTCCAAATTATCTAGAGATTTAACACAATTCCCCTCAAAATCCCAACTGAATTCTTTCTAGAAATTAACAAGCTCATCCTAAAATGAATATGGAAATAAAAGGGACCAAAAAAGCTAAACGAATCCTGAAAAAGAACAAAGTTGGAGAACTAACACTTCCTGATTTCAAAACTTACTAAACTATAGTAATAAACTAATGTGGTGCTGGCATAAGGATAGACATATAATTCTGTGTAATTAAATTTAGAGTCTAGAATAAACTCTAAAATTATAAATTCTTAGAGTAAAACATAGTAAATCTTTGTAATCTTGGTTTAGGCAAAGCATTCTTAGACAAAAAAAGTACAACTACTGAAGGAAAAATAAGTAATTTGGTTCCATCTTTGTTAAAAACTTTTGTGCTTCAAAGGACACTATCAAGACAATGGAAAGACAATTCACAAAATAGGAGAAAATATTTGCAAACCATTTATGTAATAAAAGACTTATAGCAAGGGTATATAAACAACTCTGAACTCAGCAATAAAAAGAGTCCCAAAACAGATGTTAAGAAGTGTTGGTAGGATCTGGAAAAACTGTAACCCTCATGCTTTGGTAGTGGGAATGAAAAATGGTACAGCTGCTTTGGAAAGTAGTTTGGCTGTACCTCAAAATATTAAACTTGCAGATACCATATGACCCAGCAATTTCACTTCCAGGCATATACTCAACATATCTATGTCCATTCAAAGCTGTGCTTGAATGTTCATAGCATTACTATTCATAATAGCCAAAAATTGTAAACAACCCAAATGTACATCAATTAATGAATAAATAAATAAAATGGAACATTATATAGCAATTTAAAAAATAAGAAGAATACTGATATATGCTACAAAAATGGGTGAACCTTGAAAACATGCTGAATGAAAGAAGCTGGTCACAAAAGGCCATTTTGTGACCATTGATATAACTGTGATTCCATTTATATGAAATGTTCAGAACAGGAAAATCCATCAAAGAAGAAAGTAGATTAATGGTTATCTGGGGCTGATATATAGGATTGGGAGGAATTAGGGAATGATTGCTAAGGGGTACAGGGTTTCTTTTGAGGATGAGGAAAATGTTTTCAAATTGTGTGATAGTTGCACAATTCTGTGAATATATTCTAATTGGGTGAATTGAGTAGTATGTGAATTATATCACAACAAAGATGTAAAAATGTTCTAATCTTTACAATCAAAGTGAAAATTAGTTATATAATTGGCATTTTAATTTGTATATACTTGACTGTGTGAAAATGAGTATCTTTTCATACAGTTATAAAACCATTGTAATTTTTTTGTATATACTGTCTACTGATGAATTTGACTTATTTTTCTGTTGGGCTGTTGGATTTTCCTTATTGATTTGTAATTAAAATAATACATTTATTTACTAAGTAAAGTAATATTTTTATTTATAAGTAAAATAATACATTGCCTGATGTATACTGTAAATATTTTTTTTCAATTATTCACTTGTCATTTTGTTTATGGCAATTTTTGTCCTTGTATAAAAATTTAATGTGTTTAATCAGTTATCAGTCTTTACTTCCTGGTTTCCTTGAACTGTTTCTTGCTTACTCACAAAGATCTTTTTCAAGATAAAATAAAATCACTCCATATATTCTTCTATTATTTTTCAAATTTCATTCTTTATGATTTTTGGGTTTTTTTTTTTAAGTCTTTATTGAATTTGTTACAATATTGCTTCTGTTTTATGTTTTTGGTTTTTTCGCCATGAGGTATATGGGATCTCAGCTCCCTGACCAGGGATCGAACCCATACCCTCTGCATTGGAAGGCGAAGTCTTAACCACTGGACTGCCAGGGAAGTCCTCATTCTTTACATTTCAAACTTTGACCCATTTGGAATTTATTTGAAATTCAGATTGAAATAATAATCTATTATTACTATTTCCACATTATTAGACTGTTATCCCTACATGATTTACTGAATTACCTTTTATCCACCAATTTGAATACAATAGAGTGCATTAAATTTGCTCAGTTACTTAGATCTTTTTCATCTCTTCTATTGTGCTGCCTGTCTAATCACTCTTCTTTAGAAGCATTCTGCCTCGCAGTTTTATATTTATTCTCATACTTGCACAGGCAAGTCACCTTTCTTATTTTTTAGTTTTTTTTGACTATATTTACATGTTTACTTTTCTACATGAACATCAGAATTAAACTTGTCTAAAAGGAACCATATAAACATTCATATAAGGGACCATATACACATATGCATTTTTTAAATGTTGAAATTACATGATATTTTTATTTTAAGAGAAAGTTTATATCTTTACAGTACTGTGTTTTCCTAGTTAAAACAGAATACAACTTTCCAATTCTCAAGTCTTTTAAAAATTATTTCTCAGTAAATTTTCTATTTCCTTAAATGTTCTATATGTATGTCTAGGTACTGTAGCTTTGTTGTTGGATCTTGTCTTCCATTTTATTTTCTATGAAGTAGAATCATGAAATTGACTTTTTTCTAAGTTAAAAAACAGAAATTTTGGCAATTTCGTATGGTTCAAACTAATAATTGGTTGTTTTAATAAAGCAAAATACTTTTCACTTATTAATTTGTGATCACCTAACTTAAATTCTTACTGTTTTAATATTTTTTCAGTTGATCATTTGGGGTTCTGGTCTAAAATCAGATCATCTTTCTTATTTTTATGCTGTACTATTCTTTCTTATTTTTCATGCTTTGTATCGTCCCCTTGTTATTTGACTTAGTACTTCCAGAACATTTAACAATTATGGCATCATTCATTCATCATTCATTCATCTGTTGAGCATCTGCCATGTTCTAGAGCCTAAGATTCATCACTAATCAAATCAGATAAAATTCCTTGTGTGGAATGTAGAATGGGAATTCTAGCATTCTTCCATTTTTCTTGATTTTAATGTGAATGAGTCAAAAAGTATTTAAAATATTATGCTGCTTTTTTTTGAGTAGGGCATAAGTACATATTGTGTTAAGAACATTTTCATCTTTTCCTGTATTATCATGATCATTTCATATGACTGTATGGTTTTTGTCATCTACAGGAATGAACATATATTTCTTCCTATTTGACCTATTAATTTTGTGAATTTCATTAATAATGTTCAATCATTTTATTCCTGAGATGAGCACCAATTAGGCAAAGTGAAAGATTCTTAAAATACTCTGGAAGGTTTTAGTTACCCAGGATTTTTGTGTTGATATTGATAGGGAGGCTACTCTATAATGTTTTATAATCTGTGTGACTTACCAGCTTTCGTTTTATTGGCTTCATAAGGAGGAAATTTGTCTCTCTATTCACTTTAAAAAAAAGTAAATTGTTTAAATCGCATTAGAAATTGTTTATTCCTTGAAACTAAAAATATTTACCTTTGAAAATATACTGATATATACTGTCTTTTCTTGAGATTTTCCTTTAATAGTGCTTTTTATTTCCCATATGATAATCCATAGGTTTCAATTTTCTGGTTGAGTTCAGTTTAGGAATGTATATTTTTTGAGAAAATCATTTTTGTTCAGGTCTTTGAGTTTATTAACATAAATGTGAGTGAAGTAGTTTGTATAATTGTTGTGTAGTCCCCATATTTATAGTTATTTTTCTCAAGAACAGGTATGTTGTAAATGACTCAAGGATAAGCTCTTTTGCCATGGCCAAATCTCCAGGCAGTGAGGGCAGGGAAAAAAGTGAGAGGAAAATGGGAGGGAACTGAAGAAAGGGCCATGTCCCATGTGGGGTGCTGGCTGGCATGAAGACGAAAGAATAATAAAGGTTAACATTTACTGAACGCTTACTGTGTTACAGGAGCTTCCCCAGTAAAGTTTTACAACAGACCCCAACCTCCCCCCGAGATTGGTATGGCTGTTCATTCATTTTCACAGATGAGGAAATTGGGACACTGAAATGTTCAACAGTGTGCTCAAGGTTGTATGATCACTAAAAAGCTGAGCTGGGATTTGAAAGGAGGCAGCAGAGCCTACTTTTCTTAATCAGCGTGTGAGCTAAGGAAGGTGAAGAATTGCATGATGCGGAGTGAAGAATTTAGACAATTCAGTCGTAACTTGGAGGAATATTGGCTCTTAGAAATTTGCAGAAATCTTGAAAAATGAACTAAATACCAGAAGATAATGGGTTCAAGCTGAATTTACCTAGGTCTTCAGTGGCAAAATGATCCCTCTTGATATCAGTGAAAGACTGAATACACAAGCAGATAATGGTCAGAACACATATAAAAGTAAAACTTTGACCCACAACCTGCAGCAACCAGCTTAGGAAACCAATCTGTAAGTCAGACTTGTAGGAAGTCAGACTGTTATCTCTACTTACAGGTATGGGAAGCCAAACAATAATCCCTATAATGATCAACTCAAAATGTCCAGGACTTGATTAATAACTGACAGGTTCCCTAATTGTGTCCCCACTTCCAACTTAGGCTCAACCAGAGAAAGCCAAATACACACCCCTAAGCACTTACATAGGATGCCCGATTCTGGTTAGCCTGCCCACAGCCAACATGCCCACAGCCAACAGCCTCCAACCAGGGCACACTGAGCCTTTCCTTTTTCCCATTCTGAAGCTTTCCCACTCCTCAGTCTGCCTTTGAGTCTTTACCAAATGCAGGTGGTGGTGGCTGACTCACCTCCTATACCAGGCTCTGGATAAATATCCCTTGCTTGTTCTCATTTGGTTGGTCTTCATTTAGTTCCACAAGTGTTACTATTCTGTGTGTATGTGTCTGTGTTTTCCATAGCATTGCATTTCCATTGTAAGAGCTTGAAGACTAGGCTCTTGATCTATTCTTAGTCTCCCTGAGCATAACCTGGTGTGTTTTACATTAGTAGGGAGCCAGAATATTTGCTGAATAGAATTTTTAATGAGAATTCAATTAGCTTATGTTTCCTTGTGCTCTATAAAATGCTTCCCTCTGTAGTAGTTATTTAGAGTTTAATAAATTATGTTGAAAAGATATTGCCCCTGTTGTGTAGTAGCTTAGATAATAATAATAATAACATATTAATATTAATCTATTAATAATAACAGCACTAATCACATGCCAGGCATTATTTTAGTTGTTTCAAATATATTAACTCTCAACACAGCCCCAGAAGGCAGGCATTATGATGACTCCTGTTTTACACATGAGGGAACTAAGGGCAAAAAGCTTAATTAAGTTGCCAAAAGCCACAGAAACTAGAAACTAGTGGAGCCAACATCTAGACTCAAGGAATCTAATCCTAGAGCCTTAATTGCTAAACTATAATGTCTCTCAATTTTAAAGACAGATTTAATATTGTCCACTTCTGGGACCTAGGCATCAAGTTCTGGAGGCACAAAATAGGGTCCCTGCTTTTGCGGAATGTGGGCATTTAAAAAAATTGTATCTTTGGGAAGGGGAATGAGGGCATTGAGGGATCGTAAAGGAGGGGACATAGGGTGGGTATTGGAAGATGGATTTTGTGGTGAGTAGTTTTGTCCCCAAAGACTCAGCACAAGTATGACTAGTGATGGGGTTTGTGGAGGGAGTGGAAAGCAGAAAAGTTCTTGCAGAAGGAGACAGAGGCTAAATCCTGGAGTTCTTTGTGGGCTATATGCGAGAGCTTGGATTTTATCCAAGTTTTATACAAAGAAGACATCGGAGAATTTTAACTATGGCGGGGGAGTGTGAGTTGACATTATCTGCATTAAATATGCATATATTCCCTTCCTTTTGGGCTCAGCCCTCTTTCCTTTACAGAACAAACAATAAATAAGAGTTTTGAGAGGCCACAAGGGAAGGCCTGGGCTTGGGGACAGGTGGGGGTGGGAGCCTAACATACATTTCATCTCACAGCACCCCCTAAGGGAGATGGCACCAGATAAGAAGCCAAGCCAAAAGGTGAGGAAGGGGTGAAATGGGATAGAAACTCAGGTCTGCCTGACTTGCATGGCCTCACAGACAGTTGCTTCTGGTCCTCATTCTGATATTGAATGAATCAGTTTAACTGCTTCCAGTTCCTGTTACCTTAAATGTAAAATAAGACAGTATTACCCCTAAATCTTTAGGATTCTGTAATTCTAATCATAGAAACAATCCCAGTTTGGTGAAATGCTTAACCTTCTCCAATGCAGACAATATTAACAGTCTCCACGTATAGTGGGCTGAAGTTCCGTCATTCAAAAGTGACCCCAGGGAGTAGGTTATTGCTTTCCAAACACAATAAAGAGGCCATGAAACAAAAGTGTTTGAAATTCTACCAATATAAACAGAGCGCTTCTTCTCTATTAATGCATTAAAACAATTCTATAAAAAGTAGAAAATTCCTTGCAGTCCCAAACCGCCAAATCTGCCCCTGAGTTCCAAGGAGTATACATCTCTCAGGTCAGATTTTAGATTTTAAAGATGCTCTGAGCGAAGAGGAAAAAATTCTCTCTACTTTGGCCTAGTCCCAAGAATGTCAACACTGGTGGCCTGTGAGCTTCTGCCTCTGCTGCAGTCGTCTCTAAACAATGACCTCTTAGGCTGAACTATCATTAGGTATAAAAGGTCTTAGTAGCAAAGAATGGTGCAGAGGACCTCTGAGAATGAGTTTCTGCATCACAAAAAGGCCAATATGTTGGGAGACACCACATGAAACACATATTTCTAAATCTGCTCTTTAAAAAGTATATATTTCCGGGCTTCCCTGGTGGCACAGTGGTTGAGAGTCCGCCTGCCGATGCAGGGGACACGGGTTCGTGCCCTGGTCCGGGAAGATCCCACATGCCGTGGAGCGGCTGGGCCCGTGAGCCATGGCCGCTGAGCCTGCGCGTCCGGAGCCTGTGCTCCGCAACGGGAGAGGCCACAGCAGTGAGAGGCCTGTGTACAGCAAAAAAAAAAAAAAAAAAAAAAAAAAAAAAAAAAAGTATATATTTCCCAGTATAAAGTTAATATACTATAAAATTCGCTAAGTTTATTAAAGAAAATTTAGAAAATACAAAAATGTAAGAGCTAAAATATTATTCCTGGTACCACACTAGTTCCATTGTCATTGGTGTATTTTTCCCAATTTTTAGGATAATGAATACATTTTTGATTGCCTTTTTACATAGGTCCAACAATATGTTATAAACAATTTATATCCTGCTAAAACTTAATTTAATAAACAATGAAATTCCTTATTAAAATTAATTGATTCTCCTGAAGAATAAATCCATGAAACTGTCCACAAGGACAGTCCACTGTCCATAGTGGAAACGTAAAATAACCAACCTTGTTCAGCATATTCTAAACAAAAATTACAAATTTTCCTAGAATAAAATATCACCAGATAAGTATTATGCTTCCATATGCCAAACAAATGTAGTTATTCAATTTTAATATAAAAATGCCAAATCACTCTAGTTATGAAAGTTAACAGAATAGAAAATTAAGTACAGGAGATGTTAAAAGTTTGCTCAAAATTAGAATAGAATACGGATAGAAGTTTTTGCAAGGAAGAGAGGCAAAAAAAGGTAATTACTTATCCATCGAGGAGATTGGGAGGTGCCTGTCTCTCTCCCTAAAATTCCTGACCGTGGGAAGAAAAAAAAAGCTAATTAGGAGAGATATGTCTACATTAGGAAGATGAAATAAGGCTAAGAAAGTGAATAAATTGTAAGAATGTATTATGTATTATAAATAATGTCTTTTCCAAAATGTAAAAAGCATTAAAGAATAAACACTGGATGTGGTCTATTTTTTCCAGTAAAATAGCAGGCCTTTCAAAAAAAATAGTTCAAGAGCAAAACAATCTGGAAGAAAATAAATGTCCTGGAATATTAAGTGGATTCTTAGAACGTATTTTGGCCCAATTTAATGAGATGATTACACAGAATTTTAAAAGAAGAGTATTCAAAGAAAATGATAATCAATAGAAACATAATTATTCTGCCAATTGCTAAGCCAGATGATGCTCATTAACTGAATTATGGATATTTATGGGACATTTTATTTGGAGAGTAGAGGTATAGTTGACGCAGATGAATTGTTGGTATAGTGGGGAAGAGTTTATGCTGCTTCCTGGTTGCATAATCTTGGGTCAGTTACTTAATCTCTCTGTGCCTCATTTTCCCTGTCTGTAAAATGGGAGTAATAGTACCTACTTCATATGACTATCATGACAATAAAAGGAGATGAGGTATTTATTTATTTATTTGGTATACGGGCCTCTCACTGCCTTGGCCTCTCCCGTTGCGGACCACGGGCTTCGGGCGTGCAGGCTCAGCGGCCATGGCTCGCAGGCCCAGCCACTCAGCGGCACGTGGGATCTTCCCAGAGCGGGGCACGAACCCGTGTCCCTTGCATCGGCAGGCGGACTCTCAACCACTGTGCCACCAGGGAAGCCCGAGATGAGGTATTTAAAGGGCATGACACAGTGCTGGCACATAGACCCAGAAGGAGCCAGTCATTGTATAAGACAAAATAATTGTGAGAATCAGATTTAGAATTCACATTTTCTTCTTTCCTGCTTGATGTTACTTAGGAAGTAATATGAGTATCTTTACCAGAGACCTTATCATAGACAAAGTCAGCAACCCCTCACTGATGCAGTTTGTGCAAGACAGAAGCAGAAAAAAATAACACTAATCTTCACTTACTTCCCCCCTGAACTCCTATGCTTTTGAAAACAGAAGCATGAGTCAGAAGTTAAACAATAAAGAAAGAGGTAAGAATAATCTGGTAGGGGTAAAAAATCTACCCAGATGACATTTGTACTTGGTGTAATTATCATTTCTCTGCTAAGTTCCACTAATTTTAGTTATGAATATAATCTCATCGTAGGTTTAGTGGTGGTCAAACAAGAGCTGCCTAATCTCTAAAGCGGAAACTAAGTAAAAAGTAAAAGTGCAAATGTAATCATGTGGTCACATGTTCATCCTTCACATGAGTTGTTAATGGGTTTCTTAGACTCTGGTGGAATAAAGTCAGTGTACTGGGTCTGGTCCCGTGTGAGCCAGTTAACTGCTTTAAGACATGTTTACCTCAGTCAAACTTGGCCTGTCACCTTGCAAATGCATGATTTTGGAAGGAACAGTGGTTAAGTTAATGGGTAAGTGATAGTTAAGAGGGTAGGAGAAAGGATTCAGTCCTAGTGATGGTAGGTTACTTCAATAAAAGAAGATTGATGCATAAAAGATAGTATAAAGTGATATTTTCATGTAGAAGCACAAATGTTTTGTAAGGCATATTGTAAAGGTCAAAAATAGAAAAAACTTAATCTCAGTTTGCTATATGACCATATTCACCAAAAAACGTAAGTTAAATATTCTAATAATCTTCAAAACCCACTCTAACTTCCTCTTTGTTCCATTTGTTTTCATTAGCTTTACTTCTCCAGATAAGACCTCATATTGGGCCAGCTTCATATTTCTGTAATCTTCTTAGGAGACCAGGCCCCCAGACTCCTGCTATGGCCTTCATTATTCATAAGATAAGATCAGATTATCTTCTCACCTTGAGGGAAGTGACAAAACTCTGGTGTAACTTAGACTGTCTTCTAATCTTTCCATCTGCCTGGACTAAAGATTCCTATTAAGGCTTGATTTCTTTCATCTTTTATTAGGTCACAGTTTGATAAGTTGGTCTGTAATATCCTAGCACCTTAATTGCTCTTTGGTCTTTTATTGAACTGAATTCCCTACATTTTGGAGTTGGGAAGAAAAAGGACAATTCCTTAAGAGTAAGGGCTGTAGGGTCTCTGAACTGTAATTCAATAGGATTTTCTATTCTAAAGGACAAAATAATACATCCATGTCTGTTATGAATTGTGTGTAGAACATGCTCCTATCATCTTCCCTTGCTTGTTGAGTGCACACTGGAAAAAATGGCTGTGATGTTAGATTTATGAAGCCCCCATGTTCTTCCAGCCAATTTAAGTTTACTATCCAAGCCTCAGACCCTTCCTGACAGATATGATGGAACTGGTACTGGTAGTCACTCCCAGCCGAGTCTGTCTTTGATGTTTTATTAAGTGTATGATTTACTATTTCTTCCTTTGATTTACCAGTGGAAGTGAGAAACAAGAACCTTAGGTTGGTAACAAAATCCAAATGGTCACTTTTAAGGAACTGCTTTAAATGTGTTAGTTTTCAGAATAGTGAGCCCTACACTATTTTCCCATCATCACACATATGTTCAAATTTGAAGATCGTTCTGTGATCGAACTATATCATTTGAAGAAAATTTAAGCACTTCATGCTGGAAGGAAAAGCAGTTATCTTGTGTGTGTGTGTGTGTGTGTGCGCGCGCGCGCGCGCACGCACATGTCCGCACGTAAATTAGCAAATCCTTCCCCCTGGTTAAAAAAAGTAACAATGATGTCACTTCATCTAGTTCCTTGCAACCTAGAAAAGCATTAGAAGTTGATCAGTGTTGCAGGGTTTTCTTCCTTCCGCTAAGGTACTAATAATCCCCCTATGGTCCTAATAATCATCATTTCTGAACACTAGAAAATAAAATGCCAGATGTGTATCTCTACACAGTACTTCGAAGGATGCTACAGGGAATGCTGACATTTTGGATCTTGGGACGTTGTTATGCTTGAAGCTTAACTGGTGAAACATCAACATTCTTTGCCTTTTCTTTGCAAAATATTTGCTGTAAAGTGTAAATAAAGAAAGGGGAGTATTTTTTCACATTGCTATGCTAAAACATCTGGCATCTGAGGTTGTGTTTATACCCTTCTGCACTGCAGGCTCGTCCTTCAAAGCAATCTGGATTTTTCTTTCACCTCCTTGAATGTCCTAAAAGTAACTTTTATGTTTTTCTTAGGAAGACAATTTTGTCCAAGCATATGGAGCATCTTAAATACTGGGGCCAAAAAACAAGTCACTAAAGGAAAATCTCCAATTTATCTTTACAGCACACCTGTTTATATCCCAAGGGCTCAGTGTCACTCAGGGCTCTACCTCCATTCTCAAAATGTCAGATCCAAAAATAACATAGTGCTTTATAGAACATAATTTCACTCGAAAATGTATTTCCACCTTGCCTTGTTCCAAACAATATGATTACAAAGAATCACTCAATATGATAAAGCAAATAAATAAGAACTGAGAGGAAATTGGGTAGAAAATATAATGGAAATTGAACATAAAATAAGGGTAGGAAAACAAGAAGTAAGCTTAATACACAAAATGCATGCTGTATACTCACAAGAGGTGAGCTACAAATTTGGCTCTAGTAAACAAGCAAAGAAGAGAGAGAGGATTAATCATATGAGTTTCAATGTGAAGAAAGAAAGACAAACCAGGAGAAATTATCTCTCTTTCTGGTACAAAGCATTATGAGAATTTTTCCTCTGTGTCTTCATAAAAAGAACATGTTAATGGTGAAAACAGTATCTTTAGTATTATTCTTGTTATGATTATAGCAATGGCCTTCACAAGGCTGTTGAAATAATGTTCCTTAAAGTGGGTCCATGAAGTTCCTCCAAAGCAAAGTTCCATAATAGGAATCCTAAGATGTCATCCGAGATCACAGATCACTGGTGGTCTCACAGAATCCAAGGTGACATTTTAGTTTACTGACTACTTAGCCTTAAGAAAAATTCTTCATAAATATCCATTCATGCATTTGTTTAACAAAAAAATATTTGTGAAGCAGTGGCTATGTGCCAACCATTGTTCCTGGTGTTGGGTATGTAGAAAATAGACAAAGTCTCTGTTTTCATGGAACTTGAATCCTAGTGAGGATGGCAGAAACAGACAATTAAAAGGTAAAAAAAAAGGGGGGGGGAAGTAATTTTAGAGAATGATAGTGATAGTGCTGAGACAAAAATTCAGCTGGGTAATGATACAAGAAGGGACAACTTTTGATGAGTTGGTCAGGAGATGCCTCCCTCAGGCAGTGACAGTTGAGATGATTTATAAATCATGAGAAGAACCAGGCAAAAATCTGGAAAATCCCAGCAATCCCAGCAGAGTGAACAGTAATGCGAATTTCCAAGAGTGAACTTGAGCTCCATGTGTTGGAGAGGCTTGTGGGACTGGAATGTGCTGAACAAGGGGGATGGTAGTAGGAAGACCTTGAACCTGCATGGCTCTATGGCTCCTCTGTGCAGATAAGAAAAAGGCTCAGCTACCCTAAAACATTTGAATTCCATCTTTTGGTAATTGTCATAATGCCATATAATTATGATAATTGTTTGGTATTGTAATATGTCAGAAGAAGACCTTTGACTGACATATGTTGGAAAATTGTCGTAATAAATAAAGACATCTATGATGTCATGTGATTCCTGTTGATTGCTATTATAAAAATACTCCAATACAATTTGGGGAAAGATCACAGTCAGTAGAGAGCCACAGCTAACATGGCAGTTGAGGTCAATCAATAGACCTTCATATTGTGGAATTAGACTCGCTAATTTCAGTGACACTGTGTTCTAACATGAGTCTTCACAGATCCTGGGTGTCTGCCGGATGCAAGCCAGTCAGTGTCAGAGGTGGAGGAATTCTTTCAGGTGCTAAGGAGCCCCTTGAGGCACTGGATTAGAGAGAGAAGGTTATTAAATCATCACTCACGCTGCAAATCATCTCCACAAGTCTTTAAATGTGAGCAATGTACTCCCTCATGCTTGGTAAGATTGGAAAATTATAGTGAGGAATGGGAATATACCTCCTAACTAGAAAGATCATCTAAGATTTTGAAAATCTCTAGTCTAGTTAAGCAATAGTTTGCTGAAATGCAGAAAATACAGAGCACAGTGATAAAAGGCTGGGAATTCCTTGAAAATATGGTTCTGGTCCTCCTTTCAAACTAAACTAAAGGGAAGAAGATATAAAACCAAAGAAATGGGTATATTACATACTCAAGCTGAATAGCAATTTGGAGTTCACAGCAAATTATAAGCAGTCTGTGAAAGTAGGAGTATATTTGCTATTTTTAAGAACATTTTCTACTTCTATTACCTATTAATTAACTTCCTATACAGTGTTCAGGTTAAGGAAATATGACTGTGTACAAATTTCTATTAAACGATGTGTTTGTTTTGGTTTCCAGATTTAAATACTAGCTTCCCTTCTGGAATCTTCTAGTATTAAACAGATTTCTTTTCTTAGTGATAATTTATCGGAGGCCATAGACTGATGTCACAATGGTGTTAATTAAGAAAATGATAAAAAGCTGTTGTGGCAGCTGTTTCCAAGATGTCAAATCCTAGAGGATGATGTCACTTTCATTTAAAAGTGCATTTATTTTTTTCCCAGTAAATTCTGCCATTTATAAACATCCTTTATAACAATTAATAGAATATTGAAGGAGGCTATCTTTAAACATTAGGATTCATTTAACAGCTCAAGAGTTGTGAATTAGAGACTGTTACAGACTGATAGCTGGGGCCTATTCGTGTTTTAAGGATCGGTGAACAGACACAAACCCATTCTTCCTATTCATCCTCTCCCTTCCCCTGTGCACATCATCAACTTGTGTGAAAGACTGATAGAACTGCGTGTAAGGCAATAAAATGTCAAGGCATTTTTAAAAAACTTTAACAGTCAAATTATGTCATTAGTTGAGAAAAAGATTAGTTGCTCTACAAGCAAAAAGCAATAGAAGTCCATTCATATTAGTCAGAAATTTCCACACAAAAATAATCACATCATCTATCTGGGCTTGAAGATTCACTTCTACCCCTCCAACAGCTAACTAAAAATTCCTCACTTTGCTGCTGTTAGGCACGGCATATTTCTAGAATGTGCAAACATTGATTCTCTGTCTATACTGCAGAGTTAAGCAGACACTTGGCAGCTGTTCATTTCCCTGCACCAGTGGAGACAACCAGCTGTCCCGAATTACTTTATCAAGCTTCACAAACGAATATGCACGTAACCTAATAGCTGTGTAGACTTCGCCAGACAGTGGAGCATTAGAATTAATGTAAAACAGCATAATTTGCTACAAATTATGCTAGAGAGCATAATGACATTGTCCTTATTTTTCTGGAACAAAGCCAAACAAGTTTTCAAGATCCATGGTATGCAGGGGCTTTGTTACCTCCAAAACAAAATAGGGGCATTTCTCTTGAAGAATGCATTAGAGATAAAAGGACCCCATGGTAATAGCTAATATGTCAGTAGGCTCTTCCTCTGCGCCCGGCGTCATGCTGAGCTCCTTGTGTGCGTTATTTCATTCTTTCATCACAGAGTCCCTGTGGACTCTTTATTATCATTGCCATTTCACAGCACCAAGGTTTAAAAATGTGCAATAACCTGTCCAAGTTTAGACAGCTAGTAGGTAAGTGAAGTAGTTGATTTCAAATCTTGCCATCTGCCTCCTTAATGTCTTTACTAGTAGGGTGGGCAGTTTAGCCCAGGATCATCCAGGATGTACGGTTTGATGGGCTGAGAGATATATCACTGAATGCAAAATGAAGGCAGTATCTATTTTCTGAAACTAATACAGCTAGTCTTGGAGATAAATATGTCAATTAAAGCCTGAATCCTGCTGATTATTTAGAAAAGAAAATCAAAACTGACTCTTCAAAAATATGGCTTTCTAACTTTTATCAATTGATTCACTTCCATTTCACGTCTGCATAGTCTCTTTTTGTCTCTGAAATCCTAAAATGCTATGGGATGAAAGGAACAGAAAATATTAACGTGGAATTTTATGTAGAATTTAGTAAAAAAAAAAACTTTTAAGATGAGAAAAGTTAGTTTACATAGTAATGCATTTGCAATGACCCATGAAAATAACTGAAGATATATTTGATCATAAGGTCAAACAAACAGCCTGATTGAAAGAATCCTCCTCATCCCTTCAACACTTTTATTTTTCATATTAGAATCCAAATCTGGATATGGAGAGTATAAATGGTTTAATAACACAACACTACCCCTCTGTGCCTCACTCCCTCTTCATGGTTGTGTAGGAAAAACAGAATGTAGTGGCAATAAACTCTGGTATAATTCTGGTACTTGAACAACATATGTGCTCAAAGAGTACTTGTTGAGTGAATTAATGAAAGAATATCTAAAGTGAGTAAATGATCTCAGAGTCATTTTTAAAAGGTAATTAATTACATTTAAGGATGGAACATAATTATTTCTAAAGTTATGAGAAGGAATTTCATGGGTTATATTGTTGTTATTTATTGTACGTAAATAACAGTGTTATTGATTGTATATAAGTAACAGAAAGGCTATCTATATGGTGAAAAAAATGAGTTTACAGTTAATTTGTTCATATCACCTGAAAGAACTTGACTAATCACTTCCATCCAGCCGTCCCCCAGGCATTCAGTTCAGAGTCAGAACCTATACCTCCCATGGCCTGAAAAATCCAAGTAAGGAAGATCCAGAGGACTTTTGTTTTAAATTCCACATGAATGATGACAGTATTGAAATTCAAAGTGCCTCTTCTCATATTAACGCATATATGTAGAATCTAGAAAAATGGTACAGATGAATCAGTTTGCAAGGCAGAAATAGAGACACAAATGTAGAGAACAAATGTATGGACACCGAGAGGGGAAGGGGGTGGTGGGATGAATTGGGAGATGGGGATTGACATATATACACTAATATTGTATAAAATAGATAATGAATGAGAACCTGCTATATAGCACAGGGAACTCCACTTCGCTGTACAGTAGAAACTAACACAACATTGTAAAACAACTATACCCCAATAAATAAATAAATTAAAAGTAAAAGAATTTATCCTAAAATCAAAACAAAAACAAAGTGCCTCTTCTAACCAGGGTGGTCTAAAGAACTATTAATTTTGCAGAGAAAGGGGGTCTGGCATAATTAGTTTTCTTTTCTTTTATTGGCCTTACTAGACTGTAAGGAGCTTGAGGGAATCAGTGTGGTGGCTGTTTGTTGGTTGTCTCTTCTCATCCTTTCTCCTTCCTTTCCTAATTTCACTCCAAATTTCCTAGCCATGTGGTTTGCCAGGAATTTATCACACCCCAACTTCTATGGAGTCCTGACTTAGACCGATCTCCATAGTTCGTATTCCCTACAGTAATTGGTTCAGGAGTAGACATGTAACACAAGCCAGTCAAGTGAGGACTGGAGATGCAATTCTGGGATTTGAAACTGAGATGTCTGAGAAGTAGACATTCTCATTTTCCACTAGAAATGGACTCTGAAAGATAGCTGGTGCCACAAGGAGAGCCATCCTTAGATGCCACCACCAGGAAATCAGAGCTGATAAATGGGGAGAGAGAAGCAAGGGTTTTAGTGATGCCATTGAGCCAACAGATCTAACCTGAAGCCTGTAAACTTTTCAGTCTGATAGTCCCCAAACTTCCCTTTATTTTAAAAGACAATTCGACTTGGCTTGAGTGTTATAGCCATATCTACTTTTTATTAGGCAGTGCCATACACACAGGAGGTTAAAGAGCAGAAAGTTCCTGAAACATGTTCTCTCAAACTTTAACATTGACTTTTTTTCAAAATGACACTTTTCTTGTGTTTTATCACTGCTATTTCAGGCCTTCTGAACCATTATTTTACCTAAGGTCAACCAGAGAACAGCAAACCCCTAAAATTTTTTGTTCAACAGATTTACATTTAATTTGTGAGTTATTTATTTCCTTGGAAATTTGTAAAGTGGAAAGTACATTCCCTTCGTGAACATTTCATTTGTAATCTGTGAGGTTTCCTTTGTCAGCCTATCCTTTGTATTTGCTCAGTAAGTGTAAACAACTTGCTTTTAAAATATATCTTAAACTACTAGCATTCATTTTGATGAAGAACTTCAACTGCCCTTTAAAATATTTTTAGAAATAAATATAATTCTTGTTTAGGCATATTAATACTTACTGTCCCCATACAATTTTTAAGAAGCCCTAGATGCCTTGCTGATGTTATGCTAAGCAGACATGAAACAGGGCTCCATGGTGTGCCACAAGGTAGTGAATTCACGAGCCACTCAGACCAAAGTATGTTCCCAGCTTCTCAATGGTCTTTGAATTGACTGCCTACTAGTGAATCAATTAATTCATGCTAGTATTTATGACTCCAGAGATAAGTCACACCCCCATTAAAGCCAATATTTTTAACTTTAGTCCCCCCCCCAAATAAAACTTTGATCTCTGGGTTAGATAGCTCTTTTTACTTTGAAATGGTAGAAGGACTAAAGGAATACTAATATTTATTAAATGGTGCCTCAGTGTCAGATGCTGTAGTATATGTTATCTCATTTTAGTCTTATAGAAACCTTGGGAGTTATATATCATCTTCATTTTACAGGTGAACTTAAGTAATATGTCATTGCTAATATGAAAGAATTAATACTGGAATAAGAAGAAGATAGAAATTGGACTTCTTTGCCAGGGCCAGCCCAAGCTCATCTTTTAGCTTACCACCCTGCCTCTCTGGACAATGGTTGTTTCTCAGGATTTCATAAGACTGACCCTAAGTGTTTTTTCAGGTATAACTTAGATTATTGGTCAAAGTGGAACCCAAAATCCAGTATATATCTTAAAGCACATATGTGTTAAAGCCAGTATTTCCTTAAACCACAAATAATTTGCCATGTAGCCAATGTTGTAAAAAAAAAAAAAAGAATCCATTAATATACAACGCTTTAAAACTGTGAGAGGCATTAGGGATTGTTTGATCCATTTTTTTTATTTTTCAGAGGAGATAGCTGAACATCCAGGCTCATAGTCACTAAACTCTTCATACAGAACCACTCAAATTGGAACCAAATTGCCTTGGTTTGATATTTCATACTCTTTATCCAATTCCAAGAACAAAGTAGTAATATAGTGAATTAAGAGGATTTAGAGAAGGAGAAAAGGACTTATTAGGGAAGAGCCATAATAGCTAAATCCAAGTCAAAATTAAGTTACCCAAGTGACAACTTAATGTTTGTGGGTTAAGGAGAAACACCATTTTTATTAATAAGGAGAAAAAAATGGCTTCAGCATAGTGAACGTTTGCTACTCTCATATTCGTTATTAAGAACTGCAATATGATACAGGTGCATTAACTTTTATTATTTTTTTGAGGACAAAAGTAAAACAAAGAAAAACAAATAATAAAATAGTATAAAACTCTAGTAGCAAGTGGATATATGGTGATGGTAGAAAACAAAAGAGAGAAAATGGATTCTTTTAAATGAGAAATAAAAACATAATCCAAAAAAGGGGGCAAATTTTAATTGTTTCTATATATTATTACATTTTCTTAGACATTTTGATGGCACATATCAGTCAATACTTTCATCTTTCGCGGGCTGACCAAGAGGGCATAGCTGGAAATAATTCTGCCCTTGGATGTAACCTTCAGTTTTGAAAACAAGACTGTGGTGTGTGTTCACACATGTTATGCATTGTAAACTCCAGAGGGCACCGTTCATATAAACTATGATGGTAACCTGAGTTGGTCACTGCATGACATACTCAGTTGTACATTTGCATCCCTGTCTGATGGAAGCTATTGGCTAGTTGATTATATCACAAATGTTGTAGCCCATAACAGTAAATAAATATTTTCGTCCTATTTTTCAAGGTGTAATTTGGAGATATATTGTTGATTTCTTTCAAAAAATATAAAACAAGATGGCCGTGGGAAAGGGATTTTCCTGAAGGACCAAGCAAGACACACATATGTCCCGAAGCTGGTTACCTGCTATGTTGACATACATAGACTTCCAGATTCAGACAAATGGAGAGAAAGATTTATTTTGAGAGTATCTGTGTTACTTTAAACAAAGGGCACAAAATGCTTTCGTAAAAGGTCATCTTTTAAATATCTTATTGTCACACTGTGAAACCCCACTCACATGTGACTGGCATAGTTACTACACCTAAATAAATAGAGAGGAAGGGTAGCCCCATGAAACACTTAAAGAAAGAAATGGAGAAACTTGCAGTTTCTAACCTCAGCTCTGACCCTAACGTGGTGTGTGGTCCTGAGAAAGCCATTTAACCTCTTGGTGTCTCAGATTCCCTTTAGAGTCTCAAATTTCAGGGGGTGAAGTGAGGATAGAGTTTTGGAATTATCTCTCTGAAAAGCCCAGGAATGCTACAAGAATAAATGAATATTTTCTAAATGCAGAATAAAATTAAGTTTTCAATAGGAAAACGTTTTGGCTAAGAGCTCTGTGTGAGGTGGATAAAGCAGTTTAAGTGATTTTACATATTGATATCAAATTACTTCTATTTTTTTCTTTCCCAGAGGAAAACTTAAAATCTTTGTGGTTTAAAGAAAAATACAATTTTTACTAATAAGAAAAAAACAGAGTCAATAGTTTTCAGCATACTAACATTTGCTACCCCTATATCCATTATTAAGAACTGCAATACAGTATAGGCACATATCTTCTGGGGTATATAGAAATGTATCAATAAATGGGATATGTTTCTGTATGGTAACAAGTCAGTTTATATAGGACTAGTAAAGCACATTTCTAGCATCTAAGGAGTGCAAAATCATTTTCAGCAATTCCAGGCCCAATTGATAAAAAAATATTTACGTATCTAATGATTATATATAAAATATAAACATTTTAATGTATACAAATGCCCTGGAGACTTTAATCTTTGGAGTTCTGTGCTGTAGGTCTTTAGAATAGATTCAAAATATAGCTAACATTAAAAATAGTTACTACTAATTGAGCAGCTAGTATATATTTACTTATTTTATATTTAAATACTTAACAATTAAGTATTTAAGGGAGAGGGAGAGAATGATGCAGAAAATCTAGTTGAGACACTGTTTTAAAAGCCTAGACCAGAGACTGTGAGATAGGGACTGTTGGTATATCAGTTTTAGAAATGAGGGACTGAGGCTCAGATAGGTTAAGTCATTTGGCACATGTAAATGGGGAGCAAAGACGAGCTCTAGGGTAGAATTATGGACCGTATAAGATGCGGTACATCATGGCTGTACCATAAGAGCAAAGGCCGGTGTTCAATCTCCAGTGACAAATCAAAGTGGGAGAGTTAGGGCTTCAGGAAATGTGTTATCCAAACCTAACTTGGAACTTGTTCTTTGAGGTAATCACTAGGCAATCCAAGTTAGGGCACATCAATGACAATGGAGCATTTACTCCAACTCTGGTAGTGCTGGGAAGAAGAAATAGAAATCACAGTCCCAGACACAGTGGTTAAAAATCCATCTCTCATGGATATCTGCCTATCCTACTTCATGACATTTGTCTGACTCTAGGACTTCAAACTAAATATTTACCAAAGGCCTTCTGTCTCCTAAGAACTGCACTAGGTGCCAGGAATACGAATGTGACTGATACACAGCTCAGGCTTTCGAGAAGTTTCAAACCCAGGAAGGTAACGTGACAAATATACAAAGACCAATAATACCAGATGGAAAGTTCATATAGGCTGCAAGAACAAAATATGGGAGCCTAAGAGAGGGCTATTAATTGTGCAGGGTGTTGGAAAGACAGGTGAGTGTTGGTGAGTGTGGGTGACTACAGGAGTAGAAGGGAAGGACCCAGCACGAGTGTACACATGAGTGAACTCTATGTGGTTGATCCTGAATATGGTGAGTGCTCAGGTATAACCATACATCTGGAAACAAAGGGAAGAATCACAAGGTGAAATTAGGTGAAGGGTAGATTATGAATGCCATGCTAAGACATCCTAACTCTCTGCTGGAGATAATGGAGAGTCATTAAAACTTTCGTTTTTATGAAAGGGTTAGGTAGCTAGATATGAATTTTAGGAAGATGAATTTTAGAACTGGATGGGAGAGAGTGAGAGCAGAAGACTCAGTTAGGATGTATTTGTGATACAGCAGACAAGAAAAATTAGAGGAAACAAGAGCAGAGGAGCTTATTGGAGATAGGACTTACAGGATTTTGTGAACCATTATATGTGGGGCCGAGGAGGACTGAGAACAAAGGAAGTTGAAGTTGACTCCAAGGTTTCTTATTTGTGCAGGTAAGTTGGTGCTTATGACAAGTGAGAAAGAAAACACAAATGGAGAAGTCTACTTGGAATGCAGGACACAATGTGTACTGTACTTGATATACTGATTTGAGGAGCCTATAAAATATATAAACAAAGGTGAGATGTTTTGTTGGTAGTAGTCAACCTGGGTGAGCAGTTCAGGAGGGAGATTCATTGGGCCTTTGTATAGATCTAGGAGGGGTCATTCATATACAGATAACAGATGATGCATGGGAATAGGTGAATTCTCTTAATAAGAGAGTGTAAAATAGGGGGAAAAAGCAGGTAAGAGAATAGAATATGTCTATTTCAAGCAGTGTGACCCTCAAACTAGCAGCATCAGAGTCAGCATTTGTTAGAAATGCAAATTCCAAGGCCCTATCACAAACTTCCTGAATCAGAAAGTTCTGAGTAGAATACACAAATCTGTGTTCAAGTGCTTCTGATGCACAGTAAGGTTTGAGAGCCACTGATTTACTATATTGGAAGAAAACGAGGAGCCATTGAGTGAACAGTCAGAGAAGGTGGAGGCAAGTCCAGGAGATGTGATGTCACAGAACTTTTCATGGAGAGAATTCCAGGCATGGGCAGTGTCAGATACTGCAGAAATTTCAAGTATAGAGGGGAGATTTCTGAATCTATGGGTTAGAAGCTTTGTGAGAGTAAGTAAAACAAAAAATTAGAAGTAGATTGTAGCTGGTGAAGGCATCGATTCAAGGTCAAGATTACAGAATGGGAGTGTAAGCTACTTAGTAAGTTTGTAAAAGAAGTAAGATGTTGATGTGTTGGTGACACTTTAGGGATGTAGGGCAACAAGGAGAGTTTCTGGGGTTACTTTTGAAGTGAAAAATTTGAGTATGATTTTATGTTAAGGGAAGTAAGATACTAGTTGATGGAGCAAGATCCTGAAAGAACAACTGGATGGAATGGGATGAGAGGAAGATCACAGTCTGAAAGGCTAGAAAGGTGGTAGAGGCAGTCCTCCTCTTGAGAAAAGGGTTGAGACTTAGTCAACATAAGGCCAAGTTTGTACTGGGAAAGGAGAGAACCTAAGCGAGCTCATGCCAGCAAACCTCTGTTCCCAGGAAAGCAATAGGCAAGGCTATTTTCTTTGAGCTGGCAGGACTAGAAGAACTTGAGAGTGGTCATGGTTTGAAAAAGATCTGTGGAAATAGGAACATTGGAGGAAGCCCAATGACCTGTCAGCCAGAAACGGCCTCAGTTTCCTCTTCTTGTTCAGTCCTTAGGTTTTTGTAGATTTCCCAAGTTGCACTGTGTCGACACATTCTTATGCCCCACCTCGTGGCCTGGCAGAAGGAAAGATTTTCTTTTCCTTGAGAGACTCACCCTGCTCTGGCACCAGTTTGACATCAAACTCAGGTCAGCAAAATGGGTAACAGAGGTACTCTTTAGTTGAATGCACCGCAGACAATCCAGTTAAGAAGAGACTGAAGAACATTGTTTATGGGCTTAAAAAGACCTAGCCAAAAAAGTAAATTAATTAATTTTGAGGATCCAAATGACCAGGAGTAATGATAATAATGCTTGAGTGTTACAATCTTGCATTTACCCTGCAGATCAGTCTTCCTGGTGTTTGCATGGGCCTAAAATGAATTAGGTAAATGCATTTTCCAGATCTTTCCATTATTCTAAAGCATATAATGGCATTTCAATTTATATAGTCTAGACTTGTTATCTCATACTGCTATTAAGCCATCAAACTCACAGAATTTCCTAGGCCACAAATGTCCTTTGAGGCCACTTTTACTCATCAGTTCAGTCCCACCGAAGTGTACATTACTCATAGATTTGAGGCATAAGAGGAGAGTGAAGTTAATATTCCTGGATGACTATGCAAATATGAAAAAGAATCCTATTCTATTGATTCATTTCTAATAAGTAATCCAGGCTAACATTTGTAGATACTCCAAATAGCTGAGGTCTTTGACCAGGGATAGTTTAAATTTTGGAAACTTGCTCTTTCAGCCCTTCCAGACATAGAACTCTGGAGGACGAAATAATTCAGTTAGAAAATACAACTGCTCAGAAGGGATAAACTACATAATACCCACTTTACTTCCAGTCATTAACAAATGTCCCCTAGCTTTAGAGTTCATGAATGGAATCTGGGAAGCAGAAAATATCAGATAGCTAGATATGCCTATCAGTTCACCTCTTAAAGTCTCATCAAAAACTTAAAAGCTCATGGGCATGAATTAAAAAGTAGAAAGTGCTTGGGAAGGGGCTAGAGGCATAACAATGGAGTAGGCAGAATGTGTTTTGACTTCATATCCTGGAATTTGGGAGTTTGCAAGAATGAATCATTGTTCCTGGTGGCATTTCTTTTTAACAGGCAAACTAGAATGGATACTAAGTAACTGCACATGAGCTTCTCCTGAGAGTGAAAAGAAGTCAAAATTTTCATTTAACTTAACCATCTTCATCTCTATGAACTTTTTTTCATAATCCTAAATACCTTTAGTTATTAAATTTATTCTGGGTTAGAAAACATTTTTGTGTAGAACTAGGGGATAGTGAAATCTCTTCTCATTGGAGGCTTAGTACACATCTTCAAATTGTAAAATTACCCAAACTATATAACTATACCAAAGTATAAAAATCCCCAAAGGCAATATTTACTTTATTCTGTGTATTCCACTCCTAAATCCAATATCTATGATTGTATACAGAATATTTCTCTCTAAAATATGTTTATAACATTTTCTTTAGAAAGCAAAAAGAGCTTTAAAGTTCAACTCAGGCAGTAACATTTTTTTAAACTGGAGGATACCACCAAGTCTGTCCTTTTATAAAAAATACATGGTGCTTCTTATGTAATTCTTATAATATCATTCTTCTTATATCAAATTCTAACTATACAAAAATAGAAAGTTAATGGTGAAAGTTTCCTTCACCTTTCCTCACACACCTACTTCCTGTCCAGAGGTAATCAGCGCATCAGCCAATGTGTTTCTTTCTAGAGCTTTCTTTATGAATTCGTTTTCTGAGATTTGATAGTCATAGGCTACTCTCTCTCTGTCCAGAATATACAGAAAGTATAAGGGGATGGACTATTTAGATAGGCCAATGAAAAAATTTGAAGACCAGATAGTTTCTAAAGCCAAATAAATAATCTTAAGCCTTATTATCTCATTACATAGTCTTATCAGTGTCAGTTTGATGCTGTAAGTATTTTGTACATTTGTTATCACTTTTGTCCTGGTGCCATATAAACAAACAAACATGTCCAACCTGCCCTTGGAATTTACATTCTATATGAAGACTTCATGTATATTGTCATCAAAATTCCGAGTTAGTTAAACAGTTATTGAAATAGTGAGAACTTTTTAAGGATTTTTTTTTTTTTTTTTTTTTTTTACTATTTTGTCAGGGAATTGACCATTCAAATTTCCAGGTGAGGACAAAATTAAAATTTGTGAAACACTGCCCTCTAATGGATACATAGGTATTTGGTATATTACACACACACATAAAGGTGTATTTCTGTGAAAGATGCAAAAATTAAATTGCTAGTATGTAACACAGTGTAATCTAAATTAGTACACACTTTTACAATAAGGCAGAGTGGGATGTTTTGGAGCCAATATTATAACCTAAATTTTTGATTCAAGATCCTGCAGAGTCAATTTTGTATACAGCAAAAACATCTCTTGAATATGAGTCTTGTATGTGACTTCATGGAAATCATATTGTAAAATACCAGACATCTTGTATAATTATAGGTGAACGCCAGCATAGACTATGTCATCTCAAACACTGCTATTTCTCAGAAATAGTGTTGTTGAGTCCACCATATATAGCATCTCACAAATATACTACCAACAGAAGGAAGAAAATTATACACACACACACACACACACACACACACACACACACATAAATATAAATAAGGGTGAAGAAGGGGAATGGCAGAGTGAGACAAACGTTTGGACTTCAACATTTCACACTCTATATAATACCCAACCTCTCAAATGACCCCTAGTTAAAGAAGAGGTGTTCTACTCTCACCCTCCTTACCCCTATCTTACAAATGAAACCATTTGTTTCTGGGCAAATTAAGTGAGAATAGTTCAATTCACTCTTGTGATGTTCTTCTTAAGAAGTCACTTAATCTCTCCTCTTTGGTTCTTTGTCTTTGCAACTGGGACAGTGATATTTGCCATCTTCTTCCTTCTCCATTAGGGTGGTTCAATAAATGTTCTGCTTGCTTTTGAACACTTAACTGTGACCTTGAGCTCCTTGAGGGCAGGAACTGAGCAATTCATCAATCTATCCCTATGTTAGAACAATGCTTAATATCTTACAGCTCTTTTAAATCTTAGCAAATAAACTAAAATCTGCCTTAGTTTCTGTATTGGTTTGCCAGGACTGCCATAACAAAGACAAAAAAAAACTGGGTGACTTAAACAACAGAAATGTATTGTCTTGAAGTTCTAGAAGCTAAATGTACAGAAGCAGGATGTGAGAGAAGAATCTATTCCAGGTCTATCTGCTTGACCTTGTAGATAGCCATCTTTTCCCTGTATCTCTTCACATCATCTTCCCTCTGTATGTGCTTGTTTCTATGTCCAAATTTCCCCTTTTAATAAAGACATCAGTCATATTGAATCAGGGACCCAACCTCTTCAGTAAGTTTGAACTCAGCTTAACTAATGACACCAGCAGTGACCCTATTTCCAAATAAGGTCACATTCTGAGGTACTGGGGATTAGGAATCAACATATGAATTTTTAGGGGATACAATTCAATCCATAACAGTATTCCTTTAAGGACAAACTAGCTATCAGCAAGAAACCTAGGCTTTGAACAGGATCTGATCTGAAATATAATGCTGTACATTTTTAGTAAGGTATAAATTCCAGAAGGAAAGAAACTTAGTCCTATAGAAATATATTCCTATTTGTTCTCCACCTCCACCTTGTTATCTCCCTTCTTATTCTCTCATTCTTGTCACTGTCACTCTCTCTACCCTCAGAAAATACAAGGAACGCACACATGCAGGCTAGAACAAAACTCTGGCTTTACAAGCACTTTTTTTTTTTGATCTGACTCAACAACATTTTTTTTTCTGCTTTGCTGTTGACCACATACAAAGGTCTTTTAATAATACCAAATAGTAGCTTGCTAGAGGCATATATACCCATTTTTTTAAACTATAACAAATTAGTAAGAAGGATCACATGTAACTGCTCTCACTCTCCACAGCCACCTCCATTAAACCGGGAGTTGATAGTCTCTAGAAGCTGAAACAAAAGAACTGACTGTGATGTTTCTTTTGCTTTGGATCACATCTACCTCTTTGTTCAGGGTGTATGTAGACTTTGACCCTGAGCCATCTATTATGTGTTTTTGTTCCTGACCTTGGTTATATGTTTCAGATGTGAAATTGCTTACAGATGGCTCAGTGATGGTCTTTTGTTACCTACATTGGAAAAAATTATTTTGTGTCTGTGCATGAAAGTCTAAAAAGAAAAACAATATCTGTGTACTAGGAAAGAGAGATGGAGTAGTGCCCTGTAAGTCTATTGAGGATATTCTGATAGTAAGCCTGATCCAAATATTTGATCAATGAGGCCATAATATTTTGATTTTTTGCAGCCTGTCCCATGCACCATCCAAGTCAAGATTATGAATATTTTAAAACTTGTCATAAGACAGAATTGAACAAATCAAAAAAATCAGCTTTGAAGTATGTTTCTCCATAGAGAGGTGCATGAGTTCCTCTTGATCAGAAGGTCAACTTAACATATATAAATCGTTCAATCAAACACTCAAGGTAAAAATTATTAAGTGGTTTAAACCTTACTTTTGTATACGTGTATATTTCCAAATTAGGAAATCCTTTCCCTTTCCCTCCAAGTGTTCAGCATTCTTCTATTCATTCTGTTCAACAAATCTTACCCTTATAGAAAGATCCAAAATTAAATATTTGAGTGGGTGTGATAATAAAGTGTTACACCTTCCAAGAAGAATTGTAATTATTAATAATATTGTAGTTAGCTGTAGTAGGTACTGAATCTTTAACATAAGGTGGCTAAGAGATAACTGTCGTATTTCAGGCATCTGTAATATATTTGAAGGAACAGTTTTGAGAGAGGACAGCAGAAATAATCTGTCTGCATCACTGAAGTCCCCTTGTATAAGTGAAAACCATCTCTATAACCTAAGGTAGACTTTTCAACTGAAGGTTTGTGAACCTGATTTTCATGAAATTAATTTAGTGGGATGCAGCCAGAATTTTTTAGATAAAATAGAACAGAGTTGAAAGGGGTAGAATAGAAAGCACCACTGTTGTGTACATTTGTACATATCATCAAAACAAAAGCTTAATTAAAAATACTCTTTTGGGGGGTTTTTTGGGGGTGCGTTGGGTCTCCGTTGCTGTGTGTGAGTTTTCTCTAGTTGCAGCGAGCAGGGGCTACTCTTCGTTGCAGTGTAAGGGCTTCTCATTGCAGTGGCTTCTCTTTTTGCAGAGCATGGCTCTAGGCACGCGGGCTTCAGTAGTTGTGGCACATGGGCTTAGTTGCTCCATGACATGTGGGATCTTCCCAGACCAGGGCTCGAACCTGTGTCCTGTGCATTGGCAGGCAGATTCTTAACCACTGCACCACCAAGGAAGCCATAAAAATACTCTTTATTAAATACTAAGTCTCTATATTAAGTGCATATTTTACAGGGTGTCATGGTGGAAAACACTTAAAAGGTACTGACATAGGTGGAAGACACAGTTTAGAGAATACTGCAATGACCATTCATAAGAAAGACCTTAGGACTCCATCCAAGGACTAGCAAATTTGTATGTTTAGCAGGTCAACTCTACTGTCAATCAGAAAAGAAAATCTTCCACACTTTTAATATCATCATTCAACAAATATTTACTCAGTGCTCACTGAGTCCAGTCAGTATTTAATACAAGAGAAACAAGTCAAATATGACAGGGTCTCAGCCCTTAAGGAATTCACATTCTTCTGGGAAGATAGACCAAAGAAACATCTACAATGCAATGTGAAAGTCAGAGTGTTGATGACAGAGGACCCTAGAAGGAAGAAGAAGAGCTGCTAAAGCAGACCAGAAAGGCTTCCTGAAGGTGGTGACCTCAGCCTTTAGTCTTTATGGACAATAGATTCAACCAGCTCTACCAAGGTCCAGTCAGAGCAATGGAACCCACCCCATGTAGTTCAAGAGGGAGAATTTAATAGAAGTAGCTGCAAAGGTACTGGTAGATTTGATAGAGCAAATAGAAAAGGGAAAGCACCTCAGAGATTAGCATCCGCAGGGAACTGACCACTCTGGTTCTTAGGGCTGGGAAAATAAAGAGAAATGGTTGTACTAACAGGAGCAGGACAGCTGGGGTTGCCAGGTGGGCATAGAACCATGGAGGAGTCTGCTTACCAGGAGCTAGGACCATCAAGGACGTGCAGCACTGCCAGGGAAGCTGCCAGTAGCAGAGATGAGAGGGAAAATACCCTGATTTTTACCTTCCCCTAGCATGCAAGTTTCCCATCCCTGCCCTCCACTGCCCAGACAAGGGAGTCTAGGAATATGTTTAGCAGAGGTCAGCTCCCTATGACGCAGAACAGAGCACAGAAAAGACAAGAAATGGATGGGAGACCCAATAGGCAAATAACAAGCAGAAGAACATGTAAGAATGTTGAGGGGCAAGAGAAAAAGATAAGTCTGGAAGAGCTGTAAGTTGTTCAGTACAGCTGGATTGCAGGTAGACATTGGAAACTGGTGAAAGAGGATAGACAGGTAAGCATTTCTATGTCAGTATGGCCCTGTGATCATCCTGATAAGTTTGCATTTTATCATCAGGAAGATGGGAACCATTGAAGATCCTGGTGTGGTTGTGTGCCTATGTGTGTATACGTACAAAAGTTTTGGTTAAAATAAAAGTAAAACAGGTACACAGTTAAGGAAAACAGTACAACAGTAAAGGATTTTGCTGAAAAGAAACTTTCTACCCACTATCCATTCTCTTCCCATCTTTACTTCACAAAGGAAAGGCTTTTAGCCATTTCTGTTTTAGTTCTTCTGGTAGTTTCACTGACAAGTTTAAATGTGATTCTTTGTATTATGCTATTTCGTTGATTTTAAAACTTTAGACAGTATGTTTTGATCACTCTTCCACTATGGAAGATAAGGACTTAGTTAAGTTAAACCCCATTTCTCTCGTCTCCCAGTTTTTGATAAGTACATTTATTGTTTTCAGCTATCACATTTTTTGTTTGTTTGTTTTACATTTTAGAGCTTTAAATGATCATTCTTTTTGTTCCAGCAGCATTTGACAATATCTCTTGATACCCCTTCCCATCTTGTCTTGTGAAGTGAGAACCGGAATGTTCCTGTATTCCCTTTTGCTGCTCATTACCTGCTTATATCTTATAAACTTTGGTCAGGTTTAAATGGTTTCACATATTAGTCTGGTAATTACATACTCATAAACTGACTTCTGGAAAATGGCATCTACATGGACACTATAAAGTTGTGAAATCATTCATGTTTTTCTGATGCTACAATCTACTCTCTTTGCCCCTATTTTCCATTCCATGATAGAGTGTGAATTATTCCTAGATGCAATGTTATGGCAGAAACACAAGTGATGTGATTACAAACCATATTCTTACTAAACTAATGTCTCTATTATTTTCTAGAATTAGGTTGTCAAATAGACAAAATTATTTTAACTAGCACTGAAATAATAGAAATTGTTTTCCTAAAGAGTCAACTTAAGGGAAAAGTTAGCTTAAATCTAAATTCACATCTAAATGATAAAGTAACTTAAAACTGATCTGTTTTTGGAAAAAATATACAGAATCTTCCACAAAAGAGAAAAGAGAACCATCAGGGTGTTTATACCTTTCTGTGTGCAACTGATGAGGCCTTAAACACTTGCATGCTAATCACGTGCTTATAAACAGAGCTGTATTTCAGGATCATTAGGAGACCCCATTATTCAAAATAATTCCATGATGAATCATTCATAAAGCACAGAATTCTTTTATGGTGCATATAATCATCTTCAGTTTATTTTTCAGTCAATCCAAATTTTCACATATTGAGTTTGCTTGACTCACGACACAGCTGTGTTTATGGAGAAAGCTGAACTCTTGTAGATGAGTAATATTATCATCATTCATTTTCTCCAGACTATGAAGGATAGGCACAGATGACAGCTACGATCCTGAAGGCTTGGCAAGAGCTTACCAGAGTGATCTTTTATAAACATGCTATGGATATTTTCCCTAGGACATGCACACTTTCAATTTCTTGAAAAAACCTTCAGTGAAGGCTCAGCCAGGAAGAAAAGATAGATAAGACTGTGCTGCCCACCTCTATCTGCCCCCTGTCCTCTTTGCTTCCTTCACACAGCCTCACTTACAGCTTAGAAAAGAGGCTCTTCATTATTTCTAAGAGTCACTCAAATTAGAAATGGCCACTCTCCACAGCCACTTCACTGTTAGTCCCAGTATGGCTCTTAGTTGTATCAAGGGGTCATGTGCCTTAAAATAGTGTGACTCCTCATGGCACAGGTTAAAAATATTTCCTTTAATAAACACTGAAGATTTATCTGGCCTACTGAAGGTGGATCATAATGTTGGCATTTGATTTCTGATGATAGCATAGAGAAAACATTCCTGTAGGAAAAGAATTCTCAGTAATGCCTCACCAAAGTAAAACTGGCAAGCCAGCCAGCCAGCCATAGAGAGGGAAGCTGGCAAGGAAAGGAAAAGAAGGAAAAGACGAGAGAGGAAAAGCTTTTTCTTGTTTCCTGAGATAAGCTTGTATCATGATAAACTTCTTTCTTAGACCTACTTTTGCTGTGTCCCATAGATATTGGATAGTTGTATTTTCATTTTCATCTGTCTCCAGGTAATTTTTAATGTCTCCTTTGATTTCTTCAGTGATCCATTGGTTGTGTAGTAGCATATTGTTTAAGCTCCATGTGTTTGTGTTTTTGCAGTTTTTTTCTTGTAGTTGATTTCTAGCTTCATAGATTCCAACCTTGTGGTTGGAAAAGATGCTTGATATGATTTCAGTTTTCTTAAATTTACTGAGTCTTGTTTTGTGTCCTAGCATGTGATCTATCCTAGAGAATGTTCCCTGTGCACTTGCAAAGAATGTGTATTCTGTTGCTTTTGGATGGAAGGTTCTATATATATCTATTAAGTCTATCTAGTCTAATGTGTCATTTAAGTTCAGTGTTTCCTTATTGATTTTCTGTCTGGATGATCTGTCCATTGATGTAAGTGGGGTGTTAAAGGCCCCTACTATTATTTTGCTACTTTCAATTTCTCCCTTTATATCCATTAACAGTCACTTTATGTGTTTAGATGTTCCTATGCTGGATGCATATATGTTTACAATTGTTATCTCTTCTTCTTGGATTGATCCCTTGATCATTATGTAATGTTCTCCTTTGTCTCTTGTAACAATCTTGTTTTAAAGTCTATTTTGCCTGATAGAAGTATTGCTACCCTGGCTTTCTTTTGATTTCCATTGCATAGAATGCCTTTTTGATCCCCTCATTTTAAGTCTATGTATGTCTTTAGATCTGAAGTGAGTCTCTTATAGGCAGCATATATATGGGTCTTGTTTTATATCCATTCAGCCACTCTATGTATTTTAATTGGAGCATTTAGTCCACTTACATTTAAAGTAATCATTAATATGTACGTACTTGTTGCCATTTTGTTATTGTTTTGGGGTTGTTTTGTAGTTCTTTTTTATTCCTTCTTCTTTTGCTCTCTTCCCTTGTGATTTGATGACTATCTTTAGTGTTATATTTGCATTCTTTTCTCTTTTGTATGTGTGTATCTATTATAGATTTTTGGTTTGTAATTCCCATGAGGTTTATATTTAGCAATTTATATATTTATGTGATTGTTTTAAATTGCTGGTTTCTTAATTTCAGCTCCACATTTTTACTCACCTCCTCTCATAATTACTGTTTTTCACATCATATTTTATATCTAAATGTTTTGTGTACCCTTAACTACTTATTGTTGATATAGATGATTTTACTACCTTTGTCTTTTAACCTTCCTACTAGCCTTGTCTGTGGTTGATTTACTGCCTTTACTGTATATTTGCCCTTACCAATGAGCTTTATCCTTTCATAATTTTCATGTTTCTAATTGTGGTCTTTTCTTTTTTGCTAAGAGAAGTCACTTTAACACTTCTTGTAAAGCTGGTTTGGTGGTGCTGAACTCTTTTAGCTTCTGCTTGTCTATAAAACTTTTTATCTCCCCATCAAATCTGAATGAGAGCCTTGTGTGGTAGAATATTCTTGGTTGTGGGTTTTTCCCTTTCATCACCTTAAATATATCATGCCACTCCCTTCTGGCCTGCAGAGTTTCTGTTGAAAAGTCAGCTGATAGGGCTTCCCTGGTGGTGCAGTAGTTAAGAATCCACCTGCCAATGCAGAGGACATGGGTTCGAGCCTTGGTCTGGGAAGATCCCACACACCACGGAGCAACTAAGCCCATGTGCCACAACTACTGAGCCTGCACTCTAGAGCCTGTGAGCCACAACTACTGAGCCCGCACACCACAACTACTGAAGCCCGCATGCCTGGAGCCTGTGCTCCACAACAAGAGAAGCCACTGCAATGAGAAGCCTGCGCACTGCAGCAAAGAGTAGCCCCCGCTCACTGAAACTAGAGAAAGGCCACACACAGCAACACAACACAGCCAAAAAATAAATAATTTTTTAATTAATTAATTATTTTTTTAAAAAAGTCAGCTGATAAACTTATGGGAGTACCCTTGTATGTAACTTGTTGCTTTTACTTGTTTTTAGTACTCTCTTTGTATCTTTAATTTTTTCCATTTTAATTACATTGTATCTTGGTCTCTTTGGGCTGATCCTGTATGAGACTCTGTGCTTCCTGGACTTGGGTGTCTTTTTCCTTTCCAAGGTTAGGGAAGTTTTCATCTATTGTGTCTTTAAATACATTCTTAGCCCCTTTCTCTCTCTTCTCCTTCTGGGATCCCTATAGTGCGAGTGTTAGTGCACTTGATGTTGTCCCAGGGGTCTCTTAAACTGTCCTCATTTCATTTTTCATTTTTTTTCTTTTTTCTGTTCAGTGTCAGTGATTTCCACTACTCTGTCTTCCACCTCACTGATTCCTTCCTCTGTATCATTTAGCCTACTGTTGATTCCTTCTAGCATATTTTTCATTTCAGTTGTTGTATTCTTCATCTCTGTTTGGTTGTTCTTTATATTTTCTAACTCTTTCTTTAGAACTTCTAACTTCTTGCTCTGTTCATCCATTCTTCTCCCGATTTCTTTGATCATCTTCATGATCATTACCTTGAACTCTTTCTTGGGTAGATTGCCTATCTCCACTTCACTTGCTGCTTCTTCTGGTGTTCTATCCTCTTCCTTCATTTGGAACATGTTCCTCTGTCATCTCATTTGGCCTAACTTGCTGTTTTTATTTCTATGTATCTGGTAGGTCAGTTACATTTTCCAACCTCAGAGAAATGGCCTTTTGTAGAAGATGTCCCAGCAGCACACTCCCTTCTGGTCACCAGAGCTATATGCTCTAGGGGTGCCCCCTGTGTGGGCTGTGTGGGTCCTTCTGTTGTGACAGGCTGACTACTGTGGGTGGTCTGGCAGATGTGGCTGGTCCTGGTCTTGTTGGTTGCCAGGGCCTACCTTGAGCAGAGGCTGTTGGCTGCTGGTTGGCGGGGCTGGGTCATGATACAGCTGGATGTGAAACCCCAGGGGACCCTGGGCTACTGCTGACTCACTGGTGGGTGGATTTGGGGTCCAGGAGATTCCAGAGCAGATGCCCACTGACCAGTGGGTGAAGCCAGGTTATGGGGCTAGTACCAGTCCACTGGCAGGCAGAGTCAGGTTCTGGGCTCTGGTTGCAAAGCCCAGGGATCCCAGAGCTGGTGTCAGACCACTGGTGGGTGGGGCTGGTTCCTGACACAGCTTGATGTGGGGTCTGGGGTGTTCTGAGGCTTGTGTTGGCCTGTTGGTGGGCAAGGCCGAGGCCTAGCCAGTCTCAGGGCTGGTGCTTGCCTGCTGATGGGTAGGCTGGGTCCTGCCATGGCAGGATGCAGGGCTGCAGTTGTCCTGGGGCTGATGTCCATCTACTGGTGGTGAGGCTGTATCCTGGGGTTTCTGGCTGTAAGGCCCTGGGAGTCCTGGGTCTAGCACCTGTGCACTGGCATATGGGGCCGGGTCCTGGGCCTTCTGGTTGGCAGAGCCATGTCTGCGGCAGCCGTAGTCTCAGGGGGTCTTAAAGCAGCCTGTCTGCTGGGGGTAGGGCTGGGTCCTGAGGCTAATAAACTAGAGGGAGGATTTCAAAATGGCGCTTGCCAGCACCAGTGTCCATGCAGTAGAATGAGCTCACAAAAATGGTTGTCACCAGTGTCTCTGACTCCAGGATGAAATCCAGTTGCCTCCTTTCTCTCTGGGAGACTCTCCAAGATCAGCAGGTAGGTCTGACCCAGGCTCCTTTCAAATTACTGCTTCTGCTATGGGTCTGGAGCATGTGAGATTTTGTGTGCACCTTTAAGAGTGGAGTCTCTATTTCCCACAGCCCTCTGGGTCTCCCAAAAGTAAATCCCACTGGCCTTCAAAGCCAAACATTCTGGGGGCTCATCTTCCCGGTACAGGACCCCCAGGCTGGGGAACCCAATGTGGGACTCAGACCCCTCACTTCTTAGGGAGAAACTCTGCAATTGTAATTAGTCTCCTGTTTGTGGATCGCCCACTCAGGAAATGGCTCTTGACTATATATAGCAAGTCTGTCCCCTCCTACCTGTCTCGTTGTGATTCATTCTTTATATCTTCAGTTGTAGAAGATCTCTTCTGATATGTTCTGGTCTTTTTCATTGTAATAGTATTTCATTTGCTATGTAAATGTAATTTTGGTGTGCTCATGAAAGGAGATGAGCTCAGAGTCTTTCTACTCCGCCATCTTGGGAACTCCTCTAGATAGAAATATCTTAATGACAGAAACTGTACTCCTTGAATACCATGCAGTATAAACAATCTAAAAAAGTTAGGCCATTATGAGACATATGAGTTTCTTACTCAACTTTGTAGTAAATGATTTCATATACTTCATATATTATGTGCTTGCTTATAACTGCAGAAATCAAGCACTTCTTTTTAGAATAGCAGGATAGGGGCTTCCGTGGTGGCACAGTGGTTGAGAGTCCGCCTTCCGATACTGGGGACATGGGTTTGTGCCCTGGTCCAGGAAGATCCCGCATGCCGCGGAGCTGCTAGGCCCGTGAGCCATGGCCGCCGAGCCTGCGCGTCCGGAGCCTGTGCTCCACAATGGGAGAGGCCACAACAGTGAGAGGCCTGCATACCAGAAAAAAAAAAAAAAGAATAGCAAGATAATTATTAGCATTTTTCCCAGACTTCAGCCAAAATTCCTAACCAGTAGGCAAAGCCTCACTCAAGGTCTTGTGTTTTCTTCTTGTTCATATTCCTGGCTGTGCTGTGATCATCATGAAAGCCAGGACCCGGTCAGTCTTATTACCTACTGCATCCTGAGTGTTTATGAGATTACCTAGCACAGGGTAGGACTCAGTAAACATTTTTGAGTGAATAAATAAAAGAGCTAGAGTAAAGGTTACTGTTCTGTGGTGGTAAATGTCAACTTAGCTAGGCTATAGTGCCCACATGTGTGGTTCAATTCCAGTCTAAATGTTGCTGTGAAGGTATTTTTTTTGGATGTTAATTTAAATGTTTTGATTTAAATGTTGATTTAAATTTTTGATTTAAATGTTAATTTAACATTTAAATTAGTAGGCTGAGTAAAGCAGATTAGGTAATCTTCATAAAGTTGGTGGGGCTTAACCAATCAGTTGAAGGTCATAAGAGAAAAAGTCGAAGTCCCCTGAGGAAGAAAGCATTCTACCTCCAGATTGTTTTCCGAGTCAAGATTACAACAACAGTGCTTCCCTGCGTATCTAGCCTGCTGGTCTGCTCTGCAAATTTTGGACTTGCTAGTCCCCACAATCACATGAGCCAACTCCCTAAAATGAATATTTCTCTCTCTCTCTGTCTCTCTCTATGTCTCTGTCTCTCTCTGTCTCTCTCTCTCCCTCTCCCTCTCTCTCTCTTTCTCTCAGTTGTTTCTCTGAAGAACCCTGCCTAATGCATGTGTCTCTTACTCTTCTTCATTTCCAGGCCATGGCACAATATTTAAGGGTCTACATAATGTCATATAAAAAGATAGTTTCTGGCTTTTCAATAGATATGGCTGCAGCTTTTCCAGTTCAGCAGGGAATCATGCTGAACAGGGAACCATGTGATTCCATGTTCACATGGAATCAGAATCCATGGTCTCTGTTCACCATGTTGCTTGTTTTCCTACTCAAGACTCTGTAAACAACTAGCTTCCTGGGCAGTGAAAGGAGTTAAACGAACATTTTTACCTCTTGTGAGCTTCTTTTAGCAGCCAAACCACCAGCTTGGGGTTCCAGATTACAGATCCAATCTGTTCCATATGAGTGATACTTGGGCTTCATTGCAGTGTCTCAAGCCAATCTTTCAGTCATATTATTCTGTAATCCAGTTTGTATGGCCGTACCTGGCTAATTCACCTTCTAATTTCCATATCAGCAGCCAATTATGTGGATTGCTCCACTACAGCCAAAATATTTAAGTCGATTTATAGCATTAAAGGTAACTCAAGCCAAATCAAATCACAGTTGAGGCTTATTGGTTAAATTTCAACATTTGAGAAGTTGTTAAAAAAAAAGCACAGAGTCCCTTTGACAGATGGAAACAAGGCAATGACTAAAAACAGAGTGGAAAGTGTGTTGATAATGTTTTTTATAAAAAGCCAAACTGTCTAAGAAACATTTCTAAATTGTGTGTTTTAAATAAAAAACAATCCATCAACCTGATCGGAGGATTGCAAATGTTGCCAACTCCTTCTCATTTTCACCATCTGTGAAGCAGCAGATTAAATTAAGAAGACCATATGAATATTGTGTCTTTGTGCATATTAAAAATAGACCTGAGAGAAGTGACCATAAAATGTGATTTGAAGCCAGATTGGATGGGACACCAGGCAGATAATAGACATGCTGTGTGTTGCCGAGTGTGCATTTGAATGTGGGTTTGTTGGGATGAGTGGTGGTGTCTGAACTCTAGGGACAATGAGATGATAGGGAGGACTTAGTGGGGCCTGAGAGTTTAGAGTATTATCAACAAGAGCCTGGCAAAGTCATTAAAGTGACCAAGACATTGTACCTCTCCATAGATTGGGAATTTGATTGGCTGTACCATACGTTTTAACACAATTATTAGAACTTCGTATTCCTAACGCAAATGTCTAATTACTCCATGTTACAACATATTACCCCAAGCAGTTAATATGGAACTTCCTCTCCAGATTTACCTGCTATGGCTATACAAGCCAGCTATAAGAGTGCTGCTGCAAGTAACGCACTTGTTACAGACGAGCCAATTATGATGGTCCTTTATTGGAAAATTAATGTGTCTATGTTCTGGTTACTATTTTATGTGACACCTCTTCCAGATTCTCTATTGTAGGCAGGATGCTCTTCTATCCCTGATGAATCACTAATAGGCCTTCTTCTTTCCAAACAAGTTCATTGTATGCACAAAAATTCCTGTATTCTTTCCTTTGTTTGGGGAGTTTACCCTCTAGACTACCCCTAAATTAGTCAAGCTGTGATACTCAAAGCCTAGGACCCCCTCAGAGGTGCCACCAGGGCTCCTGCAAAGAGGAAAGAGGGTGAGTGAGCTTGGATCTTGGGTCGGTTTCAACCAGAGATCTTGGCTTTAAGATTATTACACCTCGGTGATCAATTTAAGAGTTTGTTTGAAAAAGGCTTCTACTGCTTTCAATAAAAAAAATTTAGATGCCGGGGTTATTTTCTTTCTCAGGTTCTGACCTGCACCCTTGAAGTAAGCAGCAATATAAAGTTCAGTGTACAAATTTAGGAACAATTTTGTTTTCAGGGATGAAACATAGCAAATCTATGACAACATTTGTGCAATCAGTACTTATGCACTAACACTGTTGAATTTGGACATTTAACAAATAAGAGTATTCTCAGTTAAATTTGTGTCTTAGAGCTAGACGAAGGTACAGTAATTTCTGCTTCATTATTCATCTGTCAGGTGTTCAGAAACTTGCAGATTTATTTAGAAGCTGGTTCACGGAGTGTCTGACTTGTGTTAGTTTGAAGATTCAGTATTCTTATACAAGTCCTTTTTCTACACACTCTCCAATGTCCGTATCACACAGCAAATGAGTGTCATGTGACAATACAACATGTGACTGAAAGAAAGAAGCTCACATGGCTTCTTTGGTATGGAATATGACCTTTATTTTATTGCCACTGTCTTGAAGGTGATTAGAAAAACTTTACACTTGTAACAAGTAGAATACTGCCCTCTGCCCGCCCCCCACCAAAAAAATATATGTCCACATTTTAATCCTTGGAACCTGTGAATATGTGTCTTACTTGGCAAAGAGACTCTGCGGATGTGATTAAGTTGAGAATTCTAAGACGGCGAGACTATCCTGAATTATTCAGGTCAGCAGACCCCAACCTTTTCCTTTTCGGCACCAGGGACCGGTTTTGCGGAAGACAGTTTTTCCACAGACCAGGGTGTGGGGTGATGTTTCAGGTGATAACGCGAGCGACGGGGAGTGGCAGATAAAGCTTCGCTTGTTTGCCCGCCATTCACATCCTGCTGTGTGGCCCAGTTCCTAACAGACTGCGGACCAGTACCAGTCTGTGGCCCAGGGGTTGGGGACCCCTGATCTAGGTGGGCCAAATGTAATTACAAGGGTCTTTATAAAAGGAAAGCAGGAAGTTCAGAGTGACAGGAAGATTTGTAGCAAACACATTGCTGATTTTAAAAATGGAAGAAGGGACCATGATCCAAGAAATGTAGACAGCCTCCAGAAACTGGAAAAGGTGAGGAAACAGATTCCTCCCTGGAGCCGCCAGAAAGGAACGGATCTCCGACATCTTCATTTTAGCCCAACAATACTTTTATGGATTTCTGATCTCCAGAATAAGATAATAAATTAGATTTGTTTTAAGCCATTACATTTCTACTAATTTGTTATAGCATTAATGGAAACTAATACAATACCCCTCAGAATTTCAAAATTTGGATGGGTGAACAGCATCAAGTTTTGGAAAAATGTGAAAAGATGGGAAGGTTGTAGCTGCTTGTGAAAGTATAGCCTGGTTTATTCATTCCGGAAAGCAATTTGGAAGTGCTTCGTAAAATTAAGTATGGGGACTTCCCTGGTGGCCCAGTGATTAAGAATCGTCCTGCCAATGCAGGGAACACTGGTTCAAGCCCTGGTCCAGGAAGATGCCACACGCCACAGAGCAACTAAGCCCGTGCGCCACAACTACTGAGCCTGTGCTCTAGAGCCCGTGCTCTGCAACAAGAGAAGCCACTGCAATGAGAAGCGCGCGCACTACAATGAAGACCCAACACAGCCAAAAATAAATAAATTAAATAAATAATTTTTTTTAAAAAATTAAATATGTATTTGTTCTATGACCCAGAGATCCTGCTGCTGGATATATATCCCAGCGAAATATTCTCATATAGTTCCATAAAGATAGTTGCGTTAAAGGCTGTTTGTACAGCATAGTTAGTGCTAGTGCAAATTTGAAAGAAATCTGTTTACTTCTAAGATAAGGGATATGTGAACTGGTGAAAAGCTGTGCATCAGTTGAAAACAGGAAGCAAATATATATAAGGTTAAATCTTCCAAATAAGTTAAATGAAAAAAAGCAAGGAACAGATTTATTTCTCAGTACTGTTTATGTAACACAAAATATCGATTTATGTTTTCAATTTTTGGTTTATATTAGCATGCCCTCATGAATATTTATTTCACTCTGTGGGTTATAATCCAATGCTACCATCACTTATTTTGTTGCTCAAACTTTTCCATTTTTGGCCATTGAGAGCTCTTTCAAGTTGGCTCATGTCCCACTTGCTTGTATTTTACCATAATCTTTTCAGAAGATTTACTTGAAATTTGGTCATATTACAGAAGAAAAGGGAAGAGGAAGTGGAGGAGAAGGAGGAGGAGGCAAACAAGCAAACAAAACATTTTGGCTTAGCATGTTTTTGGAGAAGTAACAATGTCATGGATTAATTATTAAATGACGTCAAGTGCTTAATCATAACATTACATCCTCCTCCTCTTTTACCAAGTTTGAGAATTCCTAACACATTAAAGGCTCATCTATAGGGAAGGCATAGGGAAGGTTGCAGTAACTGACATCACCTTACAAGACAGAAGAGGGATACCTTACGGTATCTCTCAGAACTTGCTCAGAAGCACAAGCGGGCCAGCCTCTGGTGATTCCAGAAGTAACTCAGTGTGTGTGTGTGTGTGTGTGTGTGTGTGTGTGTGTGTGTGTGTGTTCCCCTCCATGTGCTTGCTGCACATGAACATGCAATCACATATGTGTGGCTAAGGCAACGGGTAAAAGCAAAAGTTGTATAGTCAGGAAGAAAGAAACATTACGCAGAAGAAAAATATTTTTATTTCCAAATATTAGCAGTATCCCAGCTACTATATGTGGACTCCAAACACAAGGAAAGGGCTATACTAGAAGATACTTAACTTAGAGTCTGTAAACACTCTTTTCTTATCACTACCCACCTTGGTCTCCTCAGCTTCATGATCCACGGTTGACCACTCCTTCCCCAATGAGCACTCTTTTCCCTTGGTTTCCAGGACACCACACACTGCAGGTCCTACTCCTGCCTCTCTGGCCATTCGTTCTCAGTTTCTTTTGCTGGTTCTTTCCCGTCAACTCAACCTCCAAGTGCTGAAGTGTCCCAGGACTCAGCCCTGGCACATTGTTTCTTCTTTGTCTACACTCCTTCCCTGGAGATTTTGCATATCTAAGGGCTTGAGAGTCTACCTGTCCACTGACATCCCCAAATTTATATCTCCATTTTGAACCATTTGCCTGAGCTCTACACTTGTACATCAGTTTGCCTACTCATAACCTTTTTTTGGCTCCCTAAAGAGGCATATGAAAATTAGCAAGTCCAAAACTAAACTCTGCTTTCCCCACCACACCGTTCCTCCCCTGCCAGGAAGTACCAGCGCTAGTTGCTCAAGTCAAAACCTTTTGCATTTATCACCCTCGATGCCTTTCTTTTCTCACACCCTGCAAACTATACACTGGCAAGTCCTTTTAAATTACACATTCAAAATATACCCTGAATCTTTTTACTTCTTAGCACCTCAGTCTCACCACCTCACCTGAATTATTCTAATAGCTTCCTAACTTGTCTCTCTGCTTCTGCCTTTGCACCCTGACCTCCTCACGAGTCATCTTTTAAAGTCATGTCAGATTGTATCACTCCTCTGCTCAGAATGCTCTGATGATTCCCAGAGTAAATGCCCATCTGTACAATGGCCTAAAGGCCCTTTACATCGTACACCCTTCCACTCCCCTTGACTCCTTTGATCTCATTTCCTACTACCCTCCAGCCTCACTGACCTTGCTTCTTTCTTGAACCCACCAGGTACCTTCATCTCTCAAGGCATTTGCATTTGCCAGTTCCTCTGCCTGGATGCCATTTCCTGAGATGGCACTGCTCTCTCCCTCTCTCAGGACTTTGTGCTTATGCCACCTACTCAGGTCCTCCACCATAATAACTTTGCAATCACTTTCCATACCAGGAACCCACTCTCTCCTTTCCCTTCTTTGTTTTTTCCATAGTGTTTTTAAACATCTAGCTTCCTATAGATTTTACTTTTTTTTTGGTTTGTCTTCTCTAACTAGAAAGCAACATCCATGAAGTCAAGGATATTTATTATTTCTGTTGAACTTAGAACAGTGTCTCGCACCTTGTGTTTAGTACATAGTTGATGATTGAATTAGTTGAGTGAAAGAAAAATTTCCTTTGCTATTTTACCAATCACAAATGGGGCAGATAGTAGTGCCTCTCTGTTCAAAGCATGTTTGTCAAGGCCAAATTCATGTTAAAATGCCATTCTTTGAAAGAGATTTTCCTCTCCCTGCACTGGGACTAGCCTGTGGTCAAGGAAGGAAGCTGGTTTAATGGCCATAGCAGCAAAAGGATGGTGTCCAGAAAAAGGGAAGAAAGTGGCAGGAAGAGTAAGTGGGCAGCTTCAAAGGAAATGCTTGCCTGCTCTTTCCACTCTCCCTGTAGACAATGTACTGCAGAGGCTCCTGTGACAGTCTCTAAGCTATTTCCTGTGGAGCTTTATTTCAGCTTAGTAGTCAAGGGTAATCTGAATAAAAGGAATAAGGTGGGTTATTCAGTTTCCAATTGCTATTTGCACAACTTTTTTCCTAATTGCATTTTCCGTAGGCAGTTTGTGCCAAAATGAACATTCCACTAATGATGCTGGCAAGACAGTTTGTCAAACACTGACACCTAGTGAACATTGCTATACAGACCTTGTTCTGGCCTCTGTTTCAGGTCCAGGAAATTCCACAGACCTTCAATTTAGGAGGCAGTCAAATCTCATTCACCTACTTTGAGTATTAGACTTGGCAGAGTTTGAATCCGAAGTGGCACTCCTGCTCATGACCGGGCCCCCGCGCAGGAGTGAGTGGATGCCCTTGGAATGCTGGTGAAATTTTTAATCTAAGAAAAACAACCAGACGGAAGAACTCCTGCAAAATGACCTAGAGAGCTTCTCAAGTCAAATAATATAAATATTTCATTTTCATTACCTGCCCTGATGTGTGATCAACACTGCATGCTGGTCCTTCACTGCCTGGTGAGAAGAGCTCAGTCTTCCATTCACAGGGGTCCTTGGGTGGGGTGCTGGGCTCGCTCTGAGATAAGTGTCTTAAAATCAGAGAACTGGCACTTCAGAGGTAGTCGTTGCCAACTCGTGTGATATAATGGAGGGATTTCAGACCCATAGAGAGACAGGGACTTTTGAATGGAACTGGGACTCACACGTAATAGGGAACAAATGAGAGCTCCACCAGAGAGTGACGCTACACTTATTTACTTAACTCTGCAGTGTAGTTTACGATGCTATTAAAAAGAGCTCGCCAAGGCCCACAGTTCTGAGAAGCAGCGAGTGAGATGTGCAGGGAAAGTGTCTCATCCGTTGCAGTGTCCTGCCCTTTCCTTTCTGCTCTTTGGAATCACTCAGCAGGCGGCTGGACCAACCTGAAAACCAGGTCTCTCTTTGAGTTGAGTGTTTTATTTATCACTATGGCTCTGCCTTGGCTTCGAGTGTTCCCTGAGATGCAGAAAGCACCGGAACAGGTCCCCTTCCTCCTCTCACAGCTTGTGACTGGGACTCCTAACGTCCACACTGACGCTGCCTAGAGAGTGGAGAAGGATCTCGGGGTCCCAGCTTATAGACCTGCTTGCTTGTGTGCAGCAAGCTCTCACACCTGCCTTTCTGAAGGCTAGGGGCGGTCATCCTTCAGATTAAGACAGAGGCTCTAAGCCAAGTTACTTAGGTTCAGAACCCTGCTCCACCTCTTATCAGCTGCATGGACCCAGACAAGTTATTTATGGTCTCTCTGCTTTGTCGCCCCATCTGTAAAATGAGGATAAAACAAGTCTTACCCCATAGGGTTGCTGTGAGAATTCAATTGGTGTATGTATGTGTATATATATATATATATATATATATATATATATATATATGAATGTTAGCTAATAATAATATTGCAATATTACTATAATGTAGAGAAGACATACATGGTGGACTTTCAGTGCTAGACTTTGTTTGTTTATGTGGTTTTTGTTCTGGTTTGGCAGAGTTTAGATTATGTTACTGTCCAGTTCTTTGCAAAGTCTAGCTGTTTGAAGTCTCATCTTACTGTTGGGTATATTGCTGCAGACCTACGTGGACTTCTGAGAAACACTGACGTTTGACTCAGGCTCTTCCTGTCCCCTCCACCCTCCTCTCCACCCCTCTTCCCTTCTTTCCTTCCACTTCCTTTTTCTCCCTCATTTTCCTCCTCACTCTCTCCCTCTCTTTCTCCCCACCTTCTCCCCCTTTACTTTCTAATGAAAAGCTGGATGTTTTCCTTTAATGGCACTCAGTTCGTCTTCACCATCCCCCTTTGTCCTGGCTGCCCCTACTTTGCCCAGAAATCTCTCAGCAGCTACGGGAAATAGCGTGCACACGCATATACGCGTGCGGGTGTGTGTTCCGTCAATTCTTCGTTGACATCAAATTAGAAATGTTTGCCAAGACACTCTTCCTCACTCAAGATTTGTCTCAGGTGGCAGGAAAGTCCAGTGGCTACCTGAGCCCCTCACAGTTACCCTAACAGCTAACTGTAGATTGGAAATTTGATCTTGGTTCAAATAAGCCTGGAGTGACTAGAGAGACAAAAGCAAGCTCAGTGCTTTGGTCCTAAGGGACCAAAATAGCTCTTTGCCAAAATGATACTTGTGCTTCTTTTGTTACTGGTTCACAGGTCACAATGGACAGTTTTCTTAGCACTTTATATCATTATACAAAAACAGCAGTGACATTTTCAGTGCTAGAGGCCAAATCCTCCTTGTATTAATTGGCTACTTGGGCTCTTCTAGATGGCTTTTGACCTTTTCCTAACTCTGAACCCTGGGCCATTTCCTTTATCATCTTTTGTTATCATTAGGAAGTATTTCTGCTGTAACAAAAAGTTAGAAAGGTAGTATCATGTACCTACTACCTGTCAAAAAATATGACAAATGCAACTTCCTCTTGCCTTAATATCTATTATAAAAGCTACACTGACTGCTGTTTACTTGTTATGTGCCTGTTTTTTAAAAAACATTTAACCTTAAGTGCTGTTATGTTTTAAGTCCAGTTCTTGAGTGGATGTGTATTGAATTTAACTTAATTAAACTCATTGGGTTTTATTTCTATGATCATATTTTGTGTTTCCCTTTGGCCCATACTTATTTTTCCTTTATAAATTTTGTTTGGATTGATCAAGATTTTCTTCTTCTTTATTGGCTTAGAAGCAATGTATTCTATTTCTCTTTTTTATGGTTATTCTTAAAATTTTACTCCTTGTAGGTAGATAATTAAGAAAGTCAGTCATTACTTTTGCTATATCTAAACAATAACTTAGAATATTTTAACTTTGAAGATTATCTCCATTAAATTAGTTCCTGAACAAATTATTCTATTATTTTCCTTAGAGTTTATACAATTATTGCTGATGTATATATTAGCACAAATTTACCAGTTCTATTGCTCATCATTATTTTTTTGTCTCAGGTCTTCCTTTCTGTCTCAGGTCTTCCATTATATTTTTGTCTCAGGTCTTCCTTCCTTTTTTGTCTCAGGTCTTCTTTCCTTTGAATATGTCATAATTTTATCCTTGTGCTTTAAAGATAATATTTTGGGGCTATAAAAATCTTAGTTGACATTTATTTTACCTCAGCACTTTGAGGCTACTATTTTTCTTCTGCTTTTAAGTTTCGGGGTGTTTTTTTTTCTCTTTCTAGTCAAGCTATCTTTTCTGTCTGGCTACTATTAAGATCATTATAGCTATAAGATACTCTGGTTTAATTATATTGTATTTAGGTGTGAGTTTGGTCCTATCTTGCTTGTGACTTAGTGCATTTAGTGAATCTGAGGACCCATCTTCCATTGCACTGGAAAATTCTCAGCCATTATCTTCCAACATTGTCTTTGATTTGTTATCTCTGTTTCTTCTTAAAACTCTCATAAGAGGCATAATGACCTTTCTCATTGTTTCCTCCATGTCTTTTAATTTCTTTTTTGTGTGTTTTCCACTTTCTATTTTATACAAACTGTGTTAGAGACAATCACTTTAGAACTTTAATTCAATCACTTTAGAATTATAATGATAGTTGTATCTGATACTATATATTAACAATTCATTGATTATTTTTAATTTCAGTGATTTTATTTTTTCACTTAGTAGAAAATTTTATTTAATTTTTGTTCAAATCAACCTAGTATATTTTGAAAGTATTACATCTTTTTATTTTATTTAATTTATATTTCTCTAAACAGTGTAATATTTTACTGTTATTATTTACTGATGCTTTCATAGTCTACTTTGGAGTGTAACTATACCGTTTGCTGTGTTTAAAGCCTTGATTTTGATAGCTTATATTCTCTCATGCCTTATAGTTTCAGACTACATGCTTATGTTGGAAAGGAGTGGTGGAACTTTATTTAAGGAAACTTTATGGGGATCGGATTGAGGATGTATCTCCAAAGTTATTTTATGTTTTCTTCTGCCATGAGCATTAGTAGATGGGATGACCTGACTACTTTTGTGCTCATATACTAGCTTCTGTATTCTTAGACTACAATGGAGTGGTACATTTTATTTAAAATATGCTTGAGGGTACACCTTTGGTTACAATTTCTCAGAGGTCTTTTACCCAGATCCTTGTACTTTCTACCCCAGACTAAAATGAGCAAGATTTCTCTGCTCATCTCCATAAACTGACAGATGACTTTTCCCCCCTACATCTTTTTTCCACCAAGGGTAGGGCTCTTAGATGGTCCTGGCTTTACACACATACTTTTTCAGTTCCTCACCTTGCACGGTCTCAACATTTGTCTCCTACGCCCTGCCAAAAACCTAAGCCTCTTCCATACTCTGCTACCTTGGCTTTCACCTGTTTTGTGTTGCTTCCTGAATGCTCAGATTTAAAAGTATGTTTGTTACAGTTTCCCATTAGGATGGGCACTACCAAAACACCAGAAAACAACAAGTGTGGGTAAGGATGGGAAGAAATTGGAGCCCCTGCCCATGGCTGATAGAAACATAAAATGGTGCAGCCACTATGGAAAACAGTACGGCAGTTCCTCAAAAAATTAAATATTGAATTCCCATATGATTCAGCAATTCCACTTCTGGGTATATATCCCAAATAATTGAAAGCAGGGACTTGAACAGATATTATTACACCAACGTTCATAGCAACATTATCCACAATAGCCAAAAAGTGGAGGCATTGTGTCCACTTGAAGGATGAGTAGATAAACAAAAATGTACATAGAATGTAATATTTTTCAGCCTTAAAAAGGAAGGAAATTCTAATACATGCTACAACATGGATGAACCTTGAAGATATGCTAAGTGAAATAAGCCATTCACAAAAGAATAAATATTGAATAATTCTATTTGTATGAGTTATCTAGAGTAGTCAAATCCAGAGAGACAGAAAGAATAATCGTTGCCAGAGAGGATGGGGGCAGCGCAGGAAGAACAAGGAGTTGTTTAATGTGTATGGAGTCTCAGTTTTGGAGGATGCAAAAGTTCTGGAGATGTATGGTGGTGACCATTTCACAACAATGTGACTGTAATTAATGCCACTGAACTGTATACTCAAAAATGGTTAAAATAGGGCTTCCCTGGTGGCACAGTGGTTGAGAGTCCGCCTGCCGATGCAGAGGACATGGGTTCGTGCCCCGGTCCAGGAAGATCCCACATGCTGCGGAGCGGCTGGGCCCATGAGCCATGGCCGCTGAGCCTGCGCGTCCGTAGCCTGTGCTCCACGACGGGAGAGGCCACAACAGTGAGAGGCCCGCGTACCGCAAAAAAAAAAAAAAAAAAAAAAAAGGTTAAAATAGTAGATTTTATGTTTTATATATATGTATATATACACACACACACACAGACACATATGTGTTGCCACAATAAAAAACAACTATATTTGTCACACATTTTATCCAGTATTTCTAGGTGTTTTATATCAAAAAATTTTCCAGGCTATTTGAACTGCAATTTTCCCCAAACAGACATTCCCTAATTATCTTACCCTTAGGACGTTTGGGCTTTTATTGTATGCCAATGTATTGCTGAGACAGATAAGCAAGAGAGCAGAGAAAATAAAACCTAAGGCTTCATTATTAGAGAATTCTTGTTTTCTTTAGTCTTATTTGATTGCTAAGGTAGTTGTATGAATATAATAGGATAACAGGGATCTCAAGGCTCCAAGATGATAAGTAGAGTAGTACCTGACCTCACAATAAATAGAATTGGTATCAATGAAGCTATGTGGTCCCTCAGACACAGCTCCTCTTTTTCTCTCTGGCTTTTTCATTTTCTCTAATAATTATCCCCTTATCTTCACTTTCTCATGGTAACCATTTACTACAGCTTTTTGTAACCCATTGGAATAGACCAAGATCTCTTTACTTCATGAAAATTCTTGATGTAGTATTTTGGCATCTGCCCTTCCAAATAAGAGCTGCAGGTCCTTGGTGTCCCAAGTCCAATCATCTGGTTCAGATATGTTCATTCACTAATAATGAATGCATGACATGGCAATGTGAGGAGCTCCATGGACCCATTCCCCAGCAAAACTGGTGAAAATTATTTTTAAAAACCCAAATTATTTGAAGTTTCTCGAAATAGTCCTAAAGGCATACAACAAGTAAAGAAACACTCAAGAAAGCCTTCTGAAAATTTGGTGAAAAGAGCAAAAATGTGTGACATTTGAACCACAACCTGCTCCCCCCATCCTCCCTCTTCAGCTCAGCGTAATGGAAACTGTACTTCAGATGGGTGCAGCCAAGAACGCAGGGTTTTCTCTTCCTGCAGCTCCCAGTCAGAGGCTGTGGTATCTTTCCAGAAGGGCAGGATGTCAGTATTTCTCATCCTGCTCCCAGCTACATGTTGTAAACGCTAAGTTCTGGCTAAGTATTGCCAAGAGTTGGGGGCTCTCTTCTTCCATCTAGCCTCTTCTCATGGGACAGGAGCTCCACCTTGGATGTAGTGAATACTGAAGCCCTATCATACTTGGCCTGTTCATGAGACAGAGGTTCCATGTCAAAAGTGGCAAACTGAGACTGAACCCTACTGTCTGCAACTTCTGCCTCACTGCTAAGTGCCCCAGATCCTGAAGCACGGGTGTCACTGAGAGAAAAGTAGTGTGTTACTTTCTCCACTTTGAGTTTCAGAGGAGATCAGAGATTTTGCCCAAGGATAAAGGCAGGTCAAAAAGACAGCAACTGAACAGAGTCTGGGGAAGTTCAAGCTTAAGGGCACTCTCAAAAACAATGGAGGTCGTAGTGAAAAGCAATTAAGTGTAGATGTATAGATTCCATTAGAGATGTAAGCTAAACCATAAGCCAGCTAGTTTACCAGAGAAGAGTAAAAAGGACAATTAAGAAGAGCCTTTCTGAGGGGGAGGAACCAAGATGGCAGAGTAGAAGGACGTGCTGTCACTCCCTGTTGTGAGAACACCAGAATCACAACTAGCTGCTGGACAATCATTGACAGGAAGATACTGGAACTTAAAAAAAAAAGATATCCCACATCCAAAGACAAAGGAGAAGCCACAATGAGATGGTAGGAGGGGTGCAATCACAGTAAAATCAAATCCCATAACTGCTGGGTGGGTGACTCACAGACTGGATAACACTTATACCACAGAAGTCCACCCACTGGAGTAAAGGTTCTGAGCCCCATGTCACACTTCCCAACCTGGGGGTCCAGCAACGGGAGGAGGAATTCCTAGAGAATCAGACTTTGAAGCCTAGTGGGATTTGCTTGCAGAACTTCGACAGGATTGGGGGAAAAAGAGACTCCACTCTTGGAGGGCACACACAAAGTAATGTGCGCATTGGGACCCAGGGGAAGGAGCAGTGACCCCAGGGGAAACTGAAACAGACCTACCTGCTAGTGTTGGAGGGTCTCCCGCAGAGGTGAGGGTGGCTGTGGCTCACCACAGGGACAAGGACACTGGCAGCAGAAGTTCTTGGAAGTACTCCTTGGCATGAGCCCTCCCAGAGTCTGTCATTAGCCCCACCAAAGAGCCCAGGTAGGCTCCAGTGTTGGGTTGACTCAGGTCAAAAAACCAACAGGGAGGGAACAGCCCCACCCATCAACAGTCAAGCAGATTAAAGTTTTACTGAGCTCTGCCCACCAGAGCAACAGTCAGCTCTACCCACTACCAGTCTGTCCTATCCAAAAACGTGCTCAAGCCTCTTAGAGAGCCTCATACACCTGAGGGCAGACAGCAGAAGCAAGAAGAACTACAATCCTGCAGCCTGTGGAACAAAAACCACATTCACAGAAAGATAGACTAGATGAAAAGGCAGAGGGCTATGTACCAGCTGAAGGAACACGATAAAACCCCAGGAAAACAACTAAATGAAGTGGAGATAGGCAACCTTCCAGAAAAAGAATTCAGAATAATGATAGTGACGATGATCCTGGACCTCGGAAAAAGAATGGAGGCAAAGATCGAGAAGATGCAAGAAATGTTTAACAAAGATCTAGAAGAATTAAAGATCAAACAAACAGAGATGAAGAATACAATAACTGAAATGAAAACTATACTGGAAGGAATCAATAGCAGAATAACTGAGGCAGAAGAATGGATAAATGACCTGGAAGACAGAATAGTGGAATTCACTGCTGCCGAACAGAATAAAGAAAAGAGAATGAAAAGAAATGAAGACAGCCTAAGAGACCTCTGGGACAACATTAAACACAACAACATTCACATTATAGGGGTCTCAGAAGGAGAAAAGAGAGAGAAAGGACCTGAGAAAATATTTGAAGAGATTATAGTTGAAAACTTCCTTAACATGGGAAAGGAAATAGCCACCCAAGTCCAGGAAGCACAGCAAGTCACGTACAGGATAAACCCAAGAGGAAACACGACAAGACACATAGTAATCAAATTGGCAAAAATTAAAGACAAAGAAAAATTGTTGAAAGCACCAAGGGAAAAACGACAACTAACATTCAAGGGAACTCCCATAAGGTTAACAGCTGATTTCTCAGCAGAAACTCTACAAGCCAGAAGGGAGTGGCATGATATACTTAAAGTGATGAAAGGGAAGAACCTACAACCAAGATTACTCTACCCAGCAAGGATCTCATTCAGATTCGATGGAGAAATCAAAAGCTTTACAGACAAGCAAAGGCTAAGAGAATTCAGCACCACCAAAGCAGCTCTACAACAAATGCTAAAGGAACTTCTCTAAGTGGGAAACACAAGAGAAGAAAAGGACCTACCTACTAAAACAAACCCAAAACAATTAAGAAAATGCTCATAGGAACATACATATCGATAATTACATTAAACGTGAATGGATTAAATGCTCCAACCAATAGACACACTCACTGAATGGGTACAAAAACAAGACTGATATATATGCTGTCTACAAGAGACCCACTTCAGACCTAGGGACACATACAGACTGAAAGTGAGGGGATGGAAAAAGATATTCCATGCAAATGGAAATCAAAAGAAAACTGGAGTAGCAATACTCATATCAGATAAAATAGACTTTAAATAAAGAATGTTACAAGAGACAAGGAAGGACACTACATAGTGATCAAGGGATCAATCCAACAAGAAGATATAACAATTATAAATATATATGCATCCAACAGAGGAGCACCTCAATGCATAAGGCAACTGCTAAGAGCTATAAAAGAGGAAATCGACAGTAACACAATAATAGTGGTGAATTGTAACACCTCACTTACACCAATGGACAGATCATCCAAAATGAAAATAAATAAGGAAACAGAAGCTTTAAATGACAAAATAGACCAGATAGATTCAATTGATATTTATAGGACATTCCATCCAAAAACAGCAGATTACACTTTCTTCTCAAGTGTGCACAGAACATTCTCCAGGATAGACCACATCTTGGGTCACAAATGAAGCCTCAGTAAATTTAAGAAAATTGAAATCATATCAAGCATCTTTTCTGACCACAATGCTATGAGATTAGAAATCAATTACAGGGGAAAAAACATAAAAAAAGAAAAAAAACATGCAGGCTAAATAATACTTTACTAAATAACCAAGAGATCACTGAAGAAATCAAACAGGAAATCAAAAAATACCTAGAGACAAATGACAATGAAAACACAACTATCCAAAACCTATGGGATGCAGCAAAAGCAGTTCTAAGAGGGAAGTTTATAGCTATACAAGCCTACCTCAAGAAACAAGAAAAATCTCAAATAAACAATCTAACTTTACACCTAAAGGAATTAGAGAAAGAAGAACAAACAAAACCCAAAGATAGCAGGATGAAAGAAATCATAAAGATCAGAGCAGAAATAAATGAAATAGAAACAAAGATAACAATAGCAAAAATCAATAAAAGTAACAGCTGATTCTTTGAGAAGATAAACAAAATTGATAAACCATTAGCCAGACTCATCAAGATAAAGAGGGAGAGGACTCAAATCAATAAAATTAGAAATGAAAAAGGAGAAGTTACAACAGACACCACACAAATACAAAGCATCCTAAGAGACTACTACAAGCAACGCTATGCCAATAAAATGGACAACCTGGAAGAAATGGACAAAATTCTTAGAAAGGTATAACCTTCCAAGACTGAACCAGGAAGAAATAAAAAATATGAACAGACCAATAACAAGTAATGAAATTGAAACTGTGATTAAAAATCTTCCAACCAACAAAAGCGAGGACCAGATAGATTCACAGGTGAATTCCATCAAACATTTAGAGAAGAGCTAACACCCATCCTTCTCAAACTCTTCCTAAAAAATTGCAGAGGAAGGAACACTCCTGAACTCATTCTAGGAGGCCGCCATCACCCTGATACCAAAACCAGAAAAAGATAGTACAAAGAAAGAAAATTACAGACCAGTATCACTGATGAATATAGATGCAAATATACTCAACAAAATACTAGCAAACAGAATCCAACAACACATTAAAAGGATCATATACCATGATCAAGTGAGATTTATCCCAGGGATACAAGGATTCTTCAATATACACAAATCAGTCAATGTGATACACCATATTAACAAATTGAAAAATAAAAACCATATGATCATCTCAATAGATGCAGAAAAAGCTTTTGACAAAATTCAACACGCATTTATGATAAAAACTCTCCAGAAAGTGGGCATAGAGGGAACCTATCTCAACATAATAAAGTCCATATACGACAATCCCACAGCTAACATCATTCTCAATGGTGAAAAACTGAAAGTATTTCCTCTAAGATCAGGAACAAGGAAAGGATGTCCACTCTCACCACTGTTATTCAACATAATTTTGGAAGTCCTAGCCACAGCAATCAGAGAAGAAAAAGAAATAAAAGGAATACAAATTGGAAAAGAAGAAGTAAAACTGTCACTGTTTGCAGATGACATGATACTATACATAGAGAATCCTAAAGATGCCACCAGAAAACTACTAGAGCTAATCAATGAATTTGGTAAAGTTGCAGGATACAAAATAACACACAGAAATCTCTTGTATTCCTATACAGTAATGGTGAAATATGTGAAAGAGAAATTAAGGAAACACTCCCATTTACCACTGCAACAAAAAGAATAAAATACCTAGGAATAAACCTACCTAGGGAGACAAAAGACCTGTATGCAGAAAACTGTAAGACACTGATGAAAGAAATTAAAGATGATAGCAACAGATGGAGAGATATACCATATTCTTGGATTGGAAGAATCAATATTGTGAAAATGACCATACTACCCAAAGTAATCTACAGATTCAATGAAATCCCCATCAAATTACCAATGGCATTTTTTACGGAACTAGAACAAAAAAATCTTAAAATTTGTATGGAAATGCAAAAGACCCCGAATATCCAAAGCAGTCTTGAGGGATAAAAATGGAGCTGGAGGAATCAGACTCCCCAACTTCAGACTATACTAGAAAGCTACAGTAATGAAGACAATATGGTACTGACACAAAAACAGAAATGTAGATCAATGGAACAAGATAGAAAGCCCAGAGATAAACCCACGCACCTATGGTCAACTAATCTATGACAAAGGAGGCAAGGATATACAATGGAGAAAAGACAGTCTCTTCAATAAGCAGTGCTGGGAAAACTGGACAGCTACATGTAAAAGAATGAAAGTAGAACACTCCCTAACACCATACACAAAAATAAACTCAAAATGGATTACAGACCTAAATGTAAGACTGGATACTCTAAAGCTCTTAAAGGAAAACATAGGAAGAACACTCTTTGACATAAAGCAAAGCAAGATCTTTATTGATCAACCTCCTAGAGTAATGGAAATAAAAACAAAAATAGGGTCTTCCTTGAGAGTCCGCCTGCCGATGCAGGAGACACGGGTTCATGCCCCGGTCCAGGAAGATCCCACATGCTGCGGAGCGGCTAGGCCCGTGAGCCGTGGCTGCTGAGCCTGTGCATCCGGAGTCTGTGCTCCGCAGTGGGAGAGACCACAACAGTGAGAGGCCTGCGTACTGGAAAAAAAAAACAAAAATAAACAAATGGGACCTAATGAAACTTCAAGGCTTTTGCACAGCAAAGGAAACCATAAACAAGACAACCCTCAGAGTGGGAGAAAATATTTGCAAATGAATCAATGGACAAAGTATTAATCTCCAAAATATATCAACAGCTCATGCAGCTCAATATTAAAGAAACAAACAACCCAATCCAAAAATGGGCAGAAGACCTAAATAGACATTTCTCCAAGGAAGACTTACAAATGGCCAAGAAGCACATGAAAAGATGCTCAACATCACTAATTATTAGAGAAATGCAAATCAAAACTACAATGAGGTATCACCTCACACCAGTTAGAATGGGCATCATCAGAACATCTACAAACAACAAATGCTGGAGAGGGTGTGGAGAAAAGGGAACCCTCTTGCACTGTTGGTGGGAATGTAAATTGATACAGCCACTATGGAGAACAGTATGGAGGTTCCTTAAAAAAATTAAAAATAGAATTACCATATGATCCAGCAATCCCACTACTGGGCATATACCCAGAGAACACCATAATTCAAAAAGACACATGCACCCCAGTGTTCACTGCAGCACTATTTACAATAGACAGGTCATGGAAGCAACCTCAATGCCCATCGACAGACAAATGTATAAAGAAGTTGTGGTACATATATACAATGGAACATTACTCAGCCATAAAAAGGGATGGAATTGAGTCATTTGTTGAGATGTGGATGGATCTAGAGACTTTCATACAGAGTGAAGTAAGTCAGAAAGAGAAAACAAATATCATACATTAACGCATGTATGTAGAACCTAGAAAAAAGGTACACATGAACCAGTTTGCAGGGCAGAAGTTGAGACACAGATGTAGAGAACAAACATATGTACACCAAGGGCGGAAAGCCATGGGGGCTGGCGATGGTGGTGTGCTGAAGTGGGCGATTGGGATTGACATGTATACACTGATGTGTATGTAATTGATGACTAATAAGAACCTGCTGTATAAAAAATAAATAAAATTAAATTCAAAAATTAAAAAAAAGAAGAGCCTTTCTGGGGTCGAACAACTCTGAAACACTGACCTCAAAAACTATCACTAACAACAGATTAGTGACTGAATTTAATTAGATCAGCCTGTGGAGCAGTTTATGCCCCAGAGCATTGTTTAAAGCAATAGAGCAGTCAGCTGGCAATCAGTGGGGCTTAACAGCTGGTTGTGGCCAGGGAAAGAAACAGTCAAAGAGAGCCCTGCCAAAATCATTGCCATCCCAGAGTGACTGTGCATGCTCAAGGCTGCTCCATCTAAGAACAACGTTAGATGTTTCACAATTTGGGGAGAAAACAGACTTCACTAAACTCATCAAACCAATCACTAAACAAATAAGCAAAAAGCAATAGCAAACCATGTTGTGAAGGGCCAGAGAACCAATACCTAGTCTTGCTATATTACCTAAAATGTCTAGTTTCCAAAGGGAAAAAAAAGAATGCAAGACATACAAAGAAAGGAAAACCTACATGTTTGGGGAAATAGCAGGCAACAAAAACTGCCTGTTTTTAAATTAATATTTAATCTAATATTAAATATTAGACTTAATAAAGACTTTAAAGTTGCCATTATAAATATGTTCAAAGAACCAAACAAAACCATGCTTAAAGAAACAAAGGGAGAACTGTTGACAGTGTCTCATGAAATAGAGAATATAAAGAGATTATTAAAATTAATGACATTTTCAATAAATTTCAAAATTTTTCAATAAAGATATCATTAAAAAGGACCAAATGGAAATTCTGGTTTTTACTGTAAAGTAAAATAACTGAAATGAAAAATTCACTAGAGGGTTCAACAGTAGATTTTAACTGGCAGAATGAACTTGAATATAATCTTTAGACATTATGCAACCTGAAGAACAGGGAGAAAAAGAAATGAACAGAACCTCAGAGAAATGTGGGACACCGTTAAGTGCATCAATATTTGTAAAATGGGAGTACCAGAAGGAGAGGACAGAGAGGAGCAGAAGAAATATTGATTGGAAACTCCTCAAATTTATGAAAAACATTCATCTACACATCCAAGATCAATGGAGTCTATTCATCTGGTCTGAGAGTATGGGCACACAAATACAAAACAACACCATTGCTCTCCAGCAGCTGTTAAGAGGGAGTATAAAAAAGGCAAAAAATAATCCATATCTTTAGCAGAATTATTAAGTAATCAGCTCTTTTAATTTTTGAGTTAGATAATAAAAATATATTTAATTCACATCAACAAGAATTTTCCTTTAATGGGAATCTTGAGGTCCTGTAAAACACTAAAGTACCTTCATAACCAAAGACATATTAAAAGTAATCAGTGATGATTTAATGATTAAATACTATTATAAGTATCAACTTTATTGACTTAAATATTTGACTAATATAGAATATTAACTCACATCATCTAATAGTGGACAGAATAGTTTCTAAACTAACTCTTCTACTCCTCTGGGATAGAGCATGCCTCATGCAGAGACAATTAAAGTTTGAGGGTCTTGAAGTCTCTCCCTCCCCATATTTGCTTCTCCTAAGACTTACTACTCCCAGTTAAGCCCCTCCTCCAGATGCAAATGGAAGAAGGACCCTATTTAAAGCTGGGTCCATCTTTTACGTGAATCTGAGTGAGCTAGTGTACTTTCCTAAGGTAAAGCAGAGAGACTGGAAGGACCTTTTAGAGTCACTAAGATTAGAAGACAACACAGCTTGGGCAGTGCCTGTGGGTATGAGACCCAACTTTGACTACTTTTAGACCTTATTTATACCCTTCTCATGTGGGGATTTTGAAAAGCAAATTACTTTTCCTTTTTGGTGAAAGAATTCAAATCTTTTAAACTCATTTGTCTCTGCTTTCATCCACAAAATTTTTAAATGACTGCAATTTTAGGTAATGACAGAAAAACACATAAAGGAAAAAATGTTCTGTACTGAGCCATATATATTGAAGCTACGTTGTAATTATAGAAAATAACACAGTTCTGAGGCTTTTCGGTTGAGAGGAAAACTATAGTAGAGATAGGTATTTACAGAGAGAAGGAAATGCTTCAACTCTAATGAGTTTAATCATCACATTCTCTTGTGGATTATAAAATTGAGAAGGAAAGGATGCCAAATTGTAGAGACCTGTACTTTTTATGAACAAGTCTGTATGTCAAGAAGCTTCAAGAATCTGGTGTGAGGCAGGCCATCAGAATCTGTCCACTGAATTACCCTAGTAAAGTGCTGTGGCATTAGCCGCTTCACTCCTTTGACCTAATCTCAGCATCCCTAGCTTCTGAGGTGCAAGAGTGTAGCCAAAAAGGAAATGCACATTATTTTTCAGTAATTCATGAAGTCTGATGGAAAATATATTTTTTATCATAATAAAACTATATTAGTTAAAACATCAGTTTAATTTTGTTTGTCGTAAATTTCTTTTGGATGAAAGGACACAGAGGAGGGATACCCTTCAGACTTGTGGTGGTGGAAAAAGTCAGGAAGGCTAATTACTGAGCTCAGCCCTGAAGGAAAAATAGAAGACAAGAAGTAGTTAAGGCAGGAAAAACATCCAAACAAAAGAAGCAGAGTGCACAACGTCCAGGGGTAAAAGTGAGCGTGATATATACTGGGACCTGTCAATATATTAGCTTTGTTGAAGTATCGGGTGTGAGAGGGACAAGGTAGAAAAATCTAACTATTAAGAGGTGCGGCTGAAGAAATCGGGCAGAGGTTCTCCCTTAATCTAGCAAGAGCTGGCTGTGGAGTCAAGTAGAGCCAGTGGGGATGTTAAGTGGAGGAATTCTAGAGATACTAACATGAGGTAAAGACAACAGAACATGGTATCTTTTGTGAATGTTGAGAACTTTGGAGTCAAGCATTTATATCCTGGTATCTTATTTAAGCAACAGGGAGCTGATATCCCCATCTCCTGAGGCCACGCTGCAAATGGAGGACTATGTTTAGCAGGTGTGGTCAAGGGTGGGTGATGGGTGGAGACAGAGGTCAATATAACTGACAGTTCTACAAACTTCTGTTGCATCTTTATAAGGCATAGATTTTGTGAATACATTTTCTTTTTTTCTGGTATCTTTTGTACAGAATGGAAACTTTATCTCTAAATTTTAATTGAAAAATTTGATGAGAACGTCAGAAACACTCAGGTTTGCGGCTACAAAGGCACCCATCCCACTTGATTAAGGATGTCCACAGCTGAGGCATTGCCCAAGTAATTCAGGCCAAAATAAGGCTCTTTTCCTGAACTACACAGATCATCAAAGATGGAATAAGAGACTAATTCTTCTGTTATACAGGGGCCGGGGAGAATTTCTTCAGATCCTCTCTTTGTTTGATGCATGTAATCACTGTGAAGCTTAAATGATTTTATAGAGGAGAAGTGGACATTTAAAAATCAGTCTTCTTTAATTTTAAATAAATATAATTTGGTTTTTGTAGTGATTATAGTTAGAACATGTTTTAGAGCTTCAGTCACGTCCAGGAACATCTAAGAACACTGTCTAGGATCCAGAAAATTTTTTTACATGTCCTTGATGGTAAGTTAATTTGATCTTCATAAGAACTGCCTTGGCTGTTGTAGAGTGTGAGTTTAAATGTCTGAAGTTTGAGAGGAAACAGATCATTTTGGAAAGTAACTTCAGATGACAAGGGAACTACAGCGTTCAAACCACATCAATCAAGGGGGTGGAGGAGTACTACTAAGCACATAGGAAAATAGTTGGGAAGTTTCCAAAGGCATGGAGAAAAGCTATAAGGAAGTACTATAATGTTTAGTTTTAAGGGTGTGGTTCTTTCTTTTAAAACATTCGAATAGCTCTAAAAGGATACATTTCCTTATATATTGCACTGACTTTTTTTTTTGTTTTTTTAATACTAGCTAAGAACAGCACCACTGGGAAAAGATCTGGGTTGTCTTTGGTTGCTAGAGGATACCTATATTCTTTGGATAAGAGATATGTATAGTATTTCTTGCCGCCAAAATTATCATCTGCCAGTCTACTTTATGTAAATGTAAGGCTACCAGAAGAGGGTTTTTTTTCCTCCTCAGGAGGGATAACAATTTGTGGTATTTACAAATCACCTGATAATATCCTTCACATGCAACAGCAGGGGAAATAAGGTGAAGGAAGCACAAGACGGGAGGTGGAAGAGGTGAAACTGGGTATCTAGAGAACCACAGGGTATCCTGATACATCATGAGAAAAGAATGAGAGTAGGGGCAATGGTGGTTGAAAAGGAGAGTGGAAGAACTCATTAAGAAAAAAGTTGGCAGACTTCACAGTTCTCATGGAGCTGAGCCTGGAGTCAACAGGTAATTAAAGAAGAGGAGGGTTTGAGTAATGATTGCATATATGATCATGACTCCTTTTCCAATACGTACATGTACTTCCAATACATATATACATTTCCATATATATATATATATATAAAAATTTACTTATTTACAAAAATATGATAATCTGTACACGTGTGAGTGATAAAAGAGTGTATGGAGATCAGCAAGTACTGATGTAACTATCTTTTTTGTATGCGGTGGCCCATGTATTTGCCTGCTACAATTTTATTATTATTTTGGGTCCTTGATCACATGATTGAGCAGTGTTGTCTTCTTTATTTGTTCTGAGAGCTTGAGGTAACCATGTGTGCTGTGTGGAGTTGTCACTGTGGGGATGGGGGTAGGGTGACATTAGTGAGGGTAATGCAAAAAGGAAGTCATAGGGGCACCATAACACCAAGTTATGATCTACTCGATACAAAGCTATATAATACATTCATTGAATAAATATTGATTGCTCTGGGCACTGTATTTGGGCAAAACATATGGAGGAAAAATAGGCATGGTCTCAATATTGCAGAGCTTAAAATATTAATAATAATTAAGTAACCTTTTAAGTAAGTGGCATTTAATGGCAAACCAAATAAGTGCTATGAGAAAAAGGAACATGATTTATAGGAGAATTATAACAGAGATACCTAATTTGGATATGTGGAGTTATGGAGGGAGAAGATGGTAGGAAAAGCTTTCTTGATAAGAAAGGTTTGAGCTTAGATCTGCTGGATGTGTAATAATAATTCTCTGAGTGGGTAGACAAGAATATATGTATATGGAGAAAGAATGAGAGAGGAAGAGAGTCAGGAAATAGAAACAAAACTGCAGGAGGAAACAAGATGCATTTCAAGAAATGAGAAATGGTCAGTGTAGCAGCTGTATAAGTAGGGAGAGGGAGAATGGTTCAAAATTAGTAGACAGGGACCAAACCATTCAGAGCTTTGGGTCAAATTCAGAATTTTTTTCTTTCTCTTAGGAGAGATGATGATAAAATATTTTAAGCAGAAGTTTTAATAGAAACAATGTTTGCTGAAGTGTGTAGAATGGATCAAAAGGGAATAAAAGTGGCAGAGGGGAGATCAGTTAAGGATCTACTGCAGGAAGCAAAACAGAGATGATAGTAGCCTGGATTAGGATAGTAGTGATGGAGATGGAAAAATATGGATAATTTTGTTAACTATTTAGATAGTGAATGAAACAGTATTTGATGATAGATTTTATATTAGGACTTATGGAACGTGATGTGTCAATAATGGTTGTGTAATAGGATGATTGAAATGACATCCTTGGGAAAAGGATTCCATGTGAAGAGAAATATATTTTGGTTTTAGATATGCTGAGTTTGAGGGCCCTTGAAACAGCAAAGACAGAATGTTAAGTGGCAGAAGGATATCTGGATTTGGAGGTAAATGATTATGTTTGGGATGACTGCAGTTGCTTAACACTTCTTGCCCCGTCTGTAAGAAGAAAGGGATATGCTGAAGTTAGGAGCCCCCCTGAGCCAGGTCAACTTCACCTTCTGATTATGCAGAGACTTCAATTAATGTATCTATTGAATTCTATTTTGCAAATCCCCCATATTAGCATCTGCAAGCCTTGTGTATCACATATAATAAGCTTCATAAATGACTTCTCTTTTAATTTTCTCTAAACACAGCATTTAAAATTCAGTTTCTGAAATTTTCATAGTGTTTTTGACTGAAAAGAAAATAACCAGCTTCCACTGACAGGTTCATAGAAAAAGATGACCAGTTATTTTGACCATTCATTCAACAAAATATTTATTGGGCATCTACTATGGGCAAGCCTTATCTACTATGGGCAAGACTTTTCTAGGTGCTAGAGATACACCAGTGAATAAAACAGGAAAAATAACCCTACCCTCACAGAGCTTATGGTGTAATGCACTAAATTTGTTTCTATACAACATAATACATACATTAAGCAAAATGAATAATATATAGTATTTTAGATAATGATAAGTACTGGAGAGAAAACATCAAACAGGAAATGAAGTTAGGAAATGTATGTGTTAGAAATGCTCTAATTTTAAACAGGCCAGCCAGGAATGACATAACTGAGAAGCTGATATTTGAGAAAAGATCATAAAGACTTGAAGGAGTGAAATTTGTGGATACCTGAGAGAAAAGCATTCCAGATATATAGAAAATAAATATAGTATCAAAATGGTAGACATAATGCCTACCTTATTAGTAAGTACATTAAATGCAAGTGGACCAAATTCTTCAGTTGAAGGGCAGATATTGGAAGAATTGTTATAAAAACATAATCCAACTATATGCTATCTCCAAAAGACAGCATTATTCAAATGGCCAAAAAGTGGAAACAATCCAAATTGTATCAGTGTATCCAACTGATGAATGGATAAACAAAACGTGGCATATCCATACAGTGGATATGTTCAATGGATATTGTTCGATCATAAAATATAAAGAAGCACTTATACATGCTATATAACATGGATGAACATTAAAAACATTATATTAACTGAAAGAAACCATACATAAAAAATGCATATTGTATGATTGTGTTCTATAAAACATGTGGAATAAGTAAATCCATAAAAAGAGAATGTAATTTAGGGTTTGGCGGGAATTGAGTGGAAATGTAATGGGGGTACTGTTTATGATATGGGGTTTCTTTTTGGGGTGATAAAAATGTTATGGAATTAGATAGTAGTGATGATTGCACAACCTTGTGAATATACTAAAAACACTGTATTGTATACTGCAAAATAGTGAATTTTGTTGTATGCAAAATAAATAATTACCACTGTTGAAGAGGACAAATGACATAGTAGATTAGAAAGAACAAAATAGAAATTCTGAAAAGAATAATAATTAAAATCAAAACTAATGGATGGTGGGAGGTGGGGGTGGCTCAAGATGGCGGAGTAGGAAGACCCTGAGCTCACCTCTCCCCATGATCACATCAAAACTACAACTACATATAGACAAACTCTCTCTGAGAGAGATCCAAAGGCTAGCAGAGCAGCTCTTCTACAAACAGGGCTGTAAAGAAAGAACCACAGGTATCTGCACCCCTAGTGGTGACCCAGAAGAGGAGAGAGATGTCACAGGCTTGGGGATCCTCCCTGGAGAGGAAGGGGTTTGAATCACACATTAGGCACGCCAGTCCTGGGGTCTGGCACCAGAAAGACAAGTCCTCTTGGCTGCTTTGAAAATCACTGGGGCTTACCAGAGGGCTGTAAGAGATGGACAACAGTTTTGTCATTTGCTCTATTTGCTTCTTAAATTTTGTTGTCAATATTTAAGTATACATAAAAGCTCCTGATAAACAAATTAAATCCAAACAATTTTCCATTGTTTGTATTATCAGCAGTTCTATCTTTTTTTTTTTTTTTTCCGGTACACGGGTTTCTCACTGTTGTGGCCTCTCCCGTTGCGGAGCACAGGCTCCGGACGCGCAGGCTCAACGGCCATGGCTCACAGGCCCAGCCGCTCCGCAGCATGTGGGATCTTCCCGGACCGGGGCACGAACCCATGTCCCCTGCATCGGCAGGCGGACTCTCAACCACTGCGCCACCAGGGAAGCCCAGTTCTATCTTTTTTGACTAAACAAATTCTCATATCTTTCTTCAGTGAGTCATAATTAAAAGCATTTGACTAAAGATGGTTATATTTGTGTATTCTGAGACATAGAAAATAAACTTATAGGTACTAAAGGGGAAAGGAGGGGGAGGGATAAATTAGGAGTTTAGGATTAACATATACACACTACTATATATAAAATAGATAACCAACAAGGACCTACTGTATAGCACAGGGAACTATACTCAATATTTTGTAATAACCTATAAGGGAAAAGAATCTGAAAAAAAAGATATATATGTATGTATAACTGAATCACTTTGTTGTACACCTAAAAGTAACACAACATTGTAAATCAACTATTCTTCAATTTAAAAAATGAAAAAAAATTAAAGAAAAATAATTCAGATTGGAAATAAGCAAAGTGACCACATAATTTTTCCTTCAAACTGGGATGCTTTTGAGAGCAAACATGGGCACTAAAATCATTAAAATATTATAACTTTTAGAAATATTTATGAGCCAGTAAATTAGTTATATCTTTTTTATGGACCTATAAAATTGTTCTATTTAATATCTATTTTCAAAAATAGACTATGCCCGTATACATTAAAGTAAAATATTGATTAGCTGAAAATTAAAAATAGAAGCAAAATAATTGTTTTTGTTATATATATTCACATACTTTTATCAGTTTTATAGCTATTTCTGCTTTTAATACATTGTTGTTAATATTTTCTAGAGAATATATGTTCAATATAAATTATTAGTTTTAATTTTTCATAAAATTGTCTGCAATCTTCTTGAAAATTGTCTTTTATGGTACTGAATTTGAAGTGAGCTTGACTGTAGACTATGATAATTTTACTTGGTAAAGTGCTCTCACTACACATGCTGACATGCTTTCTAAATTCAGAACAAGTTCTGCTAAATAGAAGACTTTCTCAATTTTAAACTTTGTATTAAACTGTTAACTCTAACTCTAACCTTAACCCTAATTTTAGCTTAATATTTTGGGTATTTTTTGCCTCCATTCAAGAAACCATCTCTGAGAAATATTACTCCAAGATAACATGTATGATTCTTTTCAATGTTTTGCAAGTTTAAATTTAGAAAACTGTAGGCCTTCTCAATTTTATTCCACTCCAGTACAAAATTTAAATTTATTGAAAAATGAGCTCCATTAAAGATTCTCCACACAAATAGAGACATTTCAAATTTCAATTATAGAACATCTATCTTAAATAGTGTACATCCTTTGAGTTCATGTTATCTAATTTGTTCAGTTTCTCTTTAGCTTTGTAAGGAGGATTTTTCCTTGTCTTCCATTTTGTAAGCAATGCTTTCAGTTGGTGCAATATGCAAGTGTTTCAAAGATTTTTAATGCTCAACTCGTGCAACATTTTGATTAAAAGTTTCCAACTAATTTTAAAGAAAATTCTTCTAAACGCTAAAGGACTAACTTACTGAAATGTTCAATGCCATTGTAGAACACTTAGGTTGATTTACAAGGCAGGCTCAAATACATCTAATTTTCAGTTAATATTTCAAGTAGTGAAGTGCCTGCAGCTATGCTGAAGTGATTTTTAAAATATTAAATATCAGTTTCATCACCCAAAAATTTTAGACCCATTACTCAAACTATATATATGTAATAATATTTACAAATTGCAAATTTGGACAATTAACACATTCCATTTCAATTGGTAGAATCTTGAAGCTGGCTTGAACTCAGTTATGAACTATGTGTGTACCACCACCCATTCCAAGTGAACGATTCTCTCAATTTTTTTTAAGACTCTTGTTTTTATCATAATCTTTGTTCTGAATTTGTCATCATATTTTTACTACAAATTATTCTATCTTCAGTGTTGAACTTTTAAACACATTTTACAATATAATCCACTCTGTCAGCTGTTTTATTGTGCAAAATGAACCAAACACTTCTCTTTGATTCCAATAATTGAATGAAAGTTACTTGAATGATTACTTTAATGAATGAATTGATTTTCTATTTGAAGTACCCAATGACGTTGATGAACAAACAGCATTAATTATTTACCAAGTTTTTCTTTTGCCAGTAATGGATGTATTAACAGATATTACTTCACTTTTACATATGGACAAGAAATCTTGGAATTGAAAATGAACACATTTAACTTAGAAAAAAATGAAAGTGATACTTTACAGGTTGATGTGTAAGCACATTTTCTGCAAGTGCACGTACTAAATTGTTTTCTCCAGGCACCATCTTCTTAAAACAAATAATTTTTGAAGTAGATACTAATGCTTATTTAGGAGATTTATGTCTTCTGGTTTTCATGTGTTAGTGATACAGTACTACAGGTATCATGGTGGATGGGAAATGATGAACATTTTGTGCAAGTTACTTTTTATCACCTACTTTCTTAAGAAATGAAAATTCAATACTGATTTTCCTTAAATAGGCACTTTTATTTTAGCTCATTGCTTCTATTGCAAAATTTTAAAATTTTACAGACAATAAATATTATACATTTGTATGATACAATACTGACAATACCACTACATCAAGAATTCAGACTACTCCCTCTTCACTCCATAAAAGGAGAGCTTCAGATCTATTTCCTACACAGTAATCGCCTACAGGCAACCTATAATTTCTCATGTTTCCCCCGACCTCACTCCCATCTATCATGAACAGAGTCTTCATGCAGGACTGGTGGCCTGGCAGATTTATCTATCTCTAGAGTAAGGCAAGACGAAAGCACCACTGGCTGGTTTGCCCAGTGGCTGGCTAGAGCAGAGTGTACAGTGTTCCTCCACCCCTATTCAAGACCAGAAGATGGCTGTCTGTTGCATTTTATGTCCCAGGAACATCACTTTGTCAGCAAGCATCCTGCATACTGACCTTGAAAGGAAAATGTTAGTTTTCTTCAATCTGAAGGTTTCTGGAAAAGAGAAGGAGTTATGTTGGTTGTCTTTCAGTTTAAATTAGGTAACAAGTCAAAACTATTCATTCCACATAATTCCCACACTCTTCTACATGAGACCATGAAAGAAACTACCAGACCTATCTTGGTGTATTTTAACACAATTATTAATAATACTTTGTGAAAAATGAAGAACCTTGAACAAATGTAGATCATGACAGAATGCCTGGACAACTGGCAGAAATTGAGACAGTCCTGGGCAAACCACAGTGTGGAATGTTGTAGTTATTGATTGCAGTGTATGAAACTACCCCAAAAAGCAATGGCCTAAAACCATCCTTTCCTTACACCTCACGATTTTGTGAGTCAGGAATTCAGGCAGAATTAAACTGGATTATTTTCCTGTTTCGTGTGTCATCAACTGAGGTCACTGGATGGTATTCAGCTGGTAGCTGGTCTGGTTTGGAGGCTCCAAGATGGATTCATTCACATGTGTGACACTTTGGCAAGAACAGCTGTCACTCCTTCTTCTCCACTGTAATCTCAGGGCTTCTCCATTTGTTTTGTCCCTCAGGCTAGCCAGACTTCTTACATGGTGGCCTGGGCCTCCTAGAAACCAAGGTGAAAGTTGTCAATCATTTTTAGTCTAGACTTGGAACTAGTATATTGTCATTTCTGCAATACTCCATTGGCCACAGCGGTCAAAGTTTAACTTGGATTCAAAGGGAAGGGACATTGTATCCAGTTCAAATGGATGAAGTGTCAAAGAGCTTGTGGCCATCTTTAATAAGCCACATACAGTCACAATGGGCTCAGGATAACATTGGAATATCTGTGCACACCCATTCACTTGCTGTTAAACCAAATAGTATCAACTGTTGTCCTTACTCAAAGCTAGCAGCACAAATTTCTATAGTCAGTCTCATGATAATATTAACCTCTTGCCTATCAGACAAATAACTATTAGCACCATCTGTACACAAGACAAGGGTACTTGTGCTAACTGCTATGGAGTAAAAACATGAACCCCAAATTCCAACCTTTAAAGAGCCAAGAATCTATTAAGAAGGTAACCATTCCCAAACAAGCATCAAAAAGAAAGGGGTGTGATTTCACAGGGAAGTTGATTCCCGGTGCCCATTCAAGAGTCCATGCAGGCTTACTTATGATTGCAGAAAAACTGTTTATTAAAATTATATAATATTAATGCATAAGTATCAAGCCCATTTAACATTTTATAGTCTTTATTCTTAATACTCCAAGGCATTTAGCTGTGGTAATATACTTTAATAATTGACCACACAATGTTATGACTAGGTAATAGTTTTATTTAAAAACATTTTAGCTACACTTAAAATTAAAGCCTTTAGAAGAAAAAAGATGTAATTTGTAAAATGTGGCATTAATATAGGTGGACTTACAAATCTGGATGTGTAAATGTGTTATCTTAAGAGATAGAGACACTTGTGTGTCAGACCCATGAAGTCCTAGAGAGGTCTCACAGGAGTCAAACACACACACACACACACACACACACACACACACAGAGCAAATTGTGGGCATTTCAACTGTAACTTTGACTTATGATTATCACTATATGAAAAAAAATAGACCTCAAAAATAAGTGGTGTAAAAAGCCAATGTTATCTATACTGAGAAACAATTGATCTAACTCTGTAGCTAATAGCTCCAGAGAAAGAAATGCACCCTCTCCAAATAAACATTAGGTCTAACTCTGTAAAGGATCATGAGTTTCCCCCCACAAGAAATGCAACAAAAATTGGAAAACTGGGGCTTCCCTGGTGGCGCAGTGGTTGAGAGTCCGCCTGCCGATGCAAGGGACACGGGTTCGTGCCCCGGCCCGGGAGGATCCCACATGCCGCGGAGCGGCTGGGCCCGTGAGCCATGGCCGCTGAGCCTGCGCGTCCGGAGCCTCTGCTCCGCAACGGGAGAGGCCACAACGGTGTGAGGCCCGCGTACCGCAAAAAAAAATTGGAAAACTGCATAGGATGGGACTAGAAGGAAAAAGAAAGGAAAGCCAACCACATACTTCAGGAGAGTTAAGGTTGTAAGCCAGGATCTCAAAAGTCAGCAAAAAGTAACTATCCATTCTGAAATTTCTAATAATTTCTAATAACACCAGAAATCCCTCCTCTCCGATAAATCCTCAAACATCATCCATGTTGATTAACCTGGACAAATCTAAGCAAATGTATTATAATGTTGGTCTCACTGCACACATTTATAATGCTTATCCTCTACTTGACTCAAGCAGATTGCAGCAGAAACATCACTTGACAGAGACTGCAGAAATATCTCGTTTTTTATTCTTTTCGGGTGTCGAAATATTCCTTATTCAGAGCTACAAAGTTTCTCTCTACTCAACTTGAAATGCAGAAAAAGGGATAGACTTGGGATAATTTATGTGCCTATCAGTCACTACAAGCAGGGTTTGTATGACGAATTCCATCTGATTTATTTGGTATATTTGGTATTCCTGTTTGGTTGTTATTGTTATCATTATTATTAGATGGGATGGTTTTTTACTTTATCTTAAAAAATTTTTGTTATAAAAATAATAAATTTTCTTTTTAGGAAAAATTCAGTAAAAAAAGAATAATAAAAGTTATCTGCAATCTAGAGATAATTCTATATACATTTTGTGACCTTTGTTCAGTATTTTAAAAATCTGCACATGTATGTATAGGATCTCGTTGTATATAACGGTATGTACTACACCTAAATGGATAAGAGCGGCTTCAAGTTCGGTGTTAAATACACTTAACATCAGACCCTGTGTGGTTCAGAAGAATGTGTAAATCATATAGGTCTGAGCGGAGATAGGGTGGACACTAGAAGGTGTCTTAGGTTGGGTTTCCTGGAAAAGCACTAAGAAAAAGGACTATGTGTGCAGGAGTTTAATTAGGGGGAGGTGGGGTGATACTCCTCTCTTGTCACGTGTAAGGAAGTGGGAAAATCAGGATTGGGTAGACAGGGAAATTGCAACAGAGGTCTCAATCTAACGGGGAGTTTAGAGCTTGGATGGTTCTTTACCAAGGGGGCCAGGCATTGAGAAGTGATCATTTGTCTTTTATTTTGGAGGGGATGTCTTGGCACACCCCATACTATTGGGCTCATAAAATCTTAACTGATGTGCTGTGTCCCTGAAATTTTGTATGATTTATTTTCCATCTTATAGAATGTGTCTAAAGTCCCCCAACATACATACTTCTTCTTGAAATCGATTTTTAAAAAAAATTAATGTATACAACACTAGCTGCCTTTTAGAAAAGATTCATGGAGTCACTCAGCACTTATGCTTCCTTCTCATGGGCTAAAACTTAGTCCAATAGCCCCGTCTAGGTTGGGAAATGGAGGTTTTCATTCTGGGCAACCAAGTGTGCAGGTAAAGATTGAGATTTCTGTTATAGACAATGGACAAGGAGGAGGGCCACTGACCATCTCTGCCATAAACGTCCAATACATTTAAACATGGAACCAAGGTTAAACAACTGTAGGAGTTACTGCTATAGAACCAAATGTAGATGCCACACCTTTTGACAGTATAAAAACACCAAGTGAAATAAGTGAATAACAAGTGAAATAAGTCACACAGAGAAAAACAAATGCCATATGATATCACTTATATGTGGAATCTTAAAAAGTAAAACAAACCTCATAGATACAGAGAGAATAGGCAGGAGGGTGGTGGGGGACAATGGATGAAAGGGGAAACAAGGTACAAACTTTCAGTTGTAAAATTAATAAGTCCTGAGGAGGTAATGTACGGCAGGGTGACTATAGCTAATAATATTTTATTGCATATTTGAAAGTTGCTAAGAGAATAGATCTTAAAATACTCACCACGAGAAAAAGTTTCTGTAACTATCTGTGGTGATGGATGTTTACTAGACTTATTGTGACCATTTCACAATACATACAAATATCAAATCGTTATATTGTATACCTGAAACCAATATACAGTTTTGTGTCAATTATACCTTAACGAAAAATATAGTAGGGGAGGTGAAATAGGTCTGTGGGACCCACCAAGAAGCAATCCATTTTAAGATAAAAGTGATGGATCTGGGATCAGGTGTGAGCAGGGCCACAGCACACTGTATGGACAAGTACTGTTTGGAGGCAACAGTCAAACCTGTGACTCAGTGTTATGGGAGGGTGATCTCTCACACATGTTTGCTCTCAAGGCAAATGAGGTTAGAATAACATTGGTGATGTCCCATGTTCTTTAACTCTCCAGGAGACAGGGAGTTACTCTCCATGACAGGTTAATTCACTTCCTCAGGCAGCTCCCCATCGGGAATCCTATTCCTTCCCGCACAGTGCTCATAAATACTCAGACAACTGATTTGTTCAGGTCACTTACAGCTAAAAAGTATGAAAGTCATGGACATGGGGGAAGAATGAAAGCTATGTGTTATCTAGCATATGTAGTAAACAATTCATCAAAGATTGAATGACAAGATCTGCTTACGTTTAGAAAAAGGTTGACTTGGGGATTACAGAATAGTGAAATTAATCTTAAATGTATGTATTTGTGTAAATGTGTGTATTGAGAAGAAACTTTATGTGTGGTGAAGTAATTTAACAGCAATAATTATTTTTTAAGGGAAGTTGATAGTCTCAGTTTTTATAAGTTTCACTTTTTCAGTTGTTTTATTCAATGTTAATTTAACTCAAAGGCATTTAATTTCAAAGATCAGTTGTAAAGCATACTTTTCTCTCTTGGGTCATGTATTTGGTCAACTAAGTGATCCAGTAGTAGCATAAATATAGTCATTAATGTAGTCATTTAGGAACACTTTTCTATTGTGCCACAAGATGGCAGCACATGCAAGGTTGCCTATTTACAGTAACGTATTAGTGTACAGTTAATGTATCTTTTGGTTTGGGGACATGTAAAGAATGATTCAAAGGTGAACTTCCACCTTCTATAATGTAACCAGTTTACATTATTGCTTATTTTATTGTTCATATTCTTAAGTTCTAGAGCAATGTGTATTTATCACCCCATGATGCAGAATCTGTTTGTTCTTTTATAAATTAAACTACCTGGTGAAAAATCTATTTACTTTTAGGCCAGAAGATGATATCCTTAATCACAAATCTTATTTGGCCTCTCTTCTGACTTACTGACTTAGAGGGGGAAACATCTCAAACTGCTATTCCCTCTGAAAAGTTGTTCCGCCAGTTTCCACACGGCTCTCTAATTTCTGTTGGTCTATGCTCAGTTTAGTTTAATGAGGTTTTCCATGACTCTCCTGTAAAAACTAATGACACCATAAAGCCCCTTCCTCCCGTAGTACGCCTTTCCCCCCATCCTGATTTATTGTTAAAATTTACATTTATCATCACCCAATCTATAATACATTTACTTGAGTATTTGCTTGTTTGTGTCCCCCCTAATAAGATGTAAGCTCCACACAGACAGATTTTGTTGCTTTGTTCATTGTTGTATCTGCAGTCCCAAGAACAGTTCCTGCACATGGTGGGTGTTCAAGAAATAGGCACTGAAGGGGTTTCCATGGAGGCTGGAACAAATAAGTATAGCAAGATGGTAGGTGTGTTTAAACAGGACAAGTGCTGTAAATGGAAAAGTCCTAATCTAAGACTACAGAGGTAGAAGTTTCATTTCTGTTCTGCCCTGCTGACAAGGCACCTTGTGCTGTTTTTCAAACTTTGTGGGTTTCTATTTAGTCAATACAGATGATAAAACCATTTTGACTCACATTTCAACATAGGTTTGGATCTTCAAACATGTGATGACTTCCAAATTTGTATCTCCAGCCAGGACTTCTTCTCTCCACTCCAGACCTCAGTGCCCACTCCATGTCTCTATTTGAAGGTCTCATGGACTCCTCACATCTAAAAACTGAACTCTTGGCAATTCTTTCTGGTGACTCAGGTCCTAACCCTTGGGTTTGTTCTTGCCTCCTTCTTTCTCCCACATCCTAACTTCTGATTTATATGTATACACTTTTAGCTTCATTGTTTTAAGAGATCCAAACTCTGACCACTTTTCTCCATCTTCACAACTGTCAGCCATGTCTAAGATACTCTCATTCCTGGAGTAGATGAGTGCAATAGCTTCCTAACTGGTCTCCTGGTTCTGCTCTGTCCCATCAGTTTATTTTTAACCCAACATCCACGGTGACTTTGTTAAAATGTGTGATCATATTACTCTTCTGCTCCCAAACACCAATAGCTTCCCATCTCACTCAAGAATGGTTCAATCAGTAATACCGAGCATCGATGCCCTCTGACACATGCACCTCGTCCTTACTTCTCTGATCTCACCTCATATCAGTTCTCCACTCCCCACCCCCGCCACTGCCCCCTCTCCTTGTTTGCACACTGGCTCCTCTTCTCTCACACAACAGGCTCTTTGCCCTTCCTTAAACGGTACAACTAGACTTCTCCAGCAGGCTCTTTGCACCTGCCTGGAACATTCTTTCTCTAAATACCTGCTGTGACTATACCCTTACCTCCTTCAAGCTGATGCTCAACTTTTACATTTTCACAAAGGCCTCTCTGGTCACCCTATTACATTTTAATCTCCCCCGATACCACCATCCCCATTTCCTGCTTCATTTTTCTGTAATTCATGCTACTATTATCTAACACGGTGTATTTGCTTGTTAGTTTTGATCACTGTCTTCCTTTCTCTACTAGAACGTAAGCTCCATAAAGGGAAATTGTCACTTGTGTTTTAACAGAGCCCTGGTGATAACGGAAAAGGCTTACGTTCCTCTACTTCCCTCATCTGCCAAGAGTAACCACAAAACGAACATTTGAGATGCCCAGGTACAGTTACATATGATACTTTGTAATAATTAATCATATATGTATATGTCTTCCTCATTAGATATGAGCCACTTGAGGTATTTTATTTTATTTCTATTTCTATCCCCAGTAAGGTGCCTGGATGATGAAAGATATTCAGTAAATGTATTAACTGAAAGGAACCATATAAAAACACATACACATTCATAGCGTATGGCTAGAACGTAACAGTATATTAACAAACACACCAGAACTTATACATATAATAGAATATTTCTTTTTTTACTTATCTTCAAAGAAGAACTATCTTGCCTGAGTTAGAATTCAGGCTTCTTTTATACTGAAAGGGGAGGGAGTAAAGTCAAACATTTTTGGGTTCTGGTCAGCCTCTGGAGGGGATGTGTTAATTTCTTCCTCCCAGCAGTCATTCACAGGTGGGCCTGGTCAGGATGTTCCAGGTGACCTAAAACAAAGGTATTTTAGCTTACTGTTCATTACCTGGAAGGAAGGGTTCCCAGAGATGGGCCATTACGTGAAAATTAAGCTTATAAGCAACATTCCTTTAGTGATTAACTTGTAATAGAATACAGAGGTTCTTCTTTATTCCAACTTGGGAGTTAAAAGGATACTCAAAATTTGCCTTTTTGGGGGGAACACTTCCTTTGTAATTGCCTTCAGTGTATGAACCAGTTTTTTTAAAATGTTATCAATAATGTCAAATCATCATTTGAAGGTAGATTTATTTTAGGGGCAACTCAATCTGGGCTAAATTTAGTAAATACAGTGAATATTGTCTGGGGTCCAAAACAAGTTGTGGTGATAATGTAAAATTTATCTTGTCTCATGTAACTTGTAAACTGGCTATGATTATAAATTTTAAAAATATATTTCAATGATGATGACTAGATAATCCTAGTCTTTCAAAGAAACCATGTGACAAGCCAACCAACTAAACTTACTTGGAAGTATAATATCTATTTTTGCTTTTTTGAAAAGTTGGGAACAGAATTTCAGGCACATCTTGAAACAACCTTATTTTTTCTGAGAAGTGAAATATTTCCTGCCCTATCAGTAAACAAAGGATGTTACAGCCATCAATGCTAGCAGCCCTCCAATGTGAGCTGGTGAGCCCTGAGGGAACTCAGGAAGGAAAGAATACCTGCCATCTAGCAGCCATCAGACTGCAGCCACTCCCTACGGTGAGCCCTGAGGAAACTCAGGATGTGAAAATACAGGATACTGGCCCCAGAGAGCTGAGGTGCATAGCAAAGGAATGATTTCAGTGAGCCCAGACTCCTGCATCTTCCCATACATAGAAAAGCACTTAATTCCTTAATTTAGGATATGTGGTTTTCTTTAATTTACAATAATCTTTTGATAATCCCGACTACCTGCCCTTTGTTGCAAAACTTCTGTATAACCTGGCTCCCTGCCTTGCCTCCTTGGAACAGTTATCTCAGGGTTACTTGAGATGCTGCCTCCCAGGCTTGGACTCCTAAAAATTCCTGCCAAATAAAACATAACTCTCAACTTTTAGGTTGTGAATAATTTTTTAAGTCCACATTTCCAAAGAGTCAAAGTGAGATGGTAGCAGGCACTATTAGATATTCTGCAATATCAGGGGAAGACATACTGAAAATAATACAGACTAGAAAAAAAGTCTTGTCAAAATCTTTATTGAGGTCTAGAAGATGTGTCTTGACCACATATCCAAGTCATTTCCTGCTGGTAGACCTTTCCTGATGTGGTCTCAGATGAAAACTTAGTTGCTATTATATATTGCATATTTTTTGGACATATGTAACCAGGAGACCTCACATTACTTTTGGTTTTGCTAGATCACTATACTTGAACTTCCTCTCTGGACACTCATTCATTCAACAGGTAAAAAGGGTCTGATAGGAGCAAAACATTTTGTTAGCTGGAAAACAGTAAGGTCTCATATACAACAGTGATTATTATTTAAATACCTAATCATAGAAACCTGATTGAAGTTTAAAATAATAATTAACGAGTTGCAGAAGTATATAATTAGATGCTAAAATAAGCAGATGAGAAAATAAGTGCTACAGGAATTGTTAGACCCAAACGGTCTACGAGGGATTCCAACTCGCCCGAGAACCGCCAAGAGTCGAGAGCCGTTGCAACATGCAAGAGGTTTATTAGGAGCCGATGCACCGGGGTTCCCTGAACCTCACGCAGGAGGGCGATGGGGAACCCCTAAAAGTGGAATCACATACTTTTTATAGGTTTATTTACTCATAGGGCGGGTATAGTATATTCTCACAATGATTGGGTAAATGTGGTGACTTTTGAATTCATTGGCTTAGGAACTTTTGTCCCACCTTCTGGCCGTTATAGTTGTTTGTTCATTGTGGCGGTTAGGGCGTATACCTGTTACGGGCAACTGGAAAATTACCCGCTGTCTGGAAAGTCCCCGTCAACTGAAAAACTCCAAGAATTGGTTTCGATAGGGAGAAGGAGTGGCACACGATAGGGAGAAGAATTGGTTTACGGGAACAAGTGAGGGGGTGGAAAGTCCCTAAAGGCCCCACAGAATTCAGATACATGAGTGTTAAAGATACTGAGATATTTTGAAAAGAAATTGGGCTCGAACTACGTAGCTGACCGTTTGAGAAGGGGCAGGTGGCATGTAAAGCACAAGGTAAGACTTAAAGTTGGAACTGGACAGTTTGGGGCAAAGAGCAGTACTAGGTATTCATGGAAGACATAGGTGAATAGTTGAGGGAAAGGTGTATTTAGAAAGCATGTTATAAGCAGGATGGGAGATTTGAGTGCTGTCTTACAAGATAGCTGAGCGTTTTTGCGAAAGAGAATGACCTAGAATTGGTGTTTTAAACATACTAATATGGTTGTTGAATGAGAAAAAGATTGGAGCAGAGAGAAATTATTTTAAAAAAATAAAAATAAGAGGCTGTTGCTGAAATCATCAAATGCCCTTGCCTGACTCAACCAACCAAACCTCTATAGCTCTGACTATGCATGTTTAGGCTTTGTGTCATCATTAGTCAAAGCATACACATATGTCTTCTGGATCTATATGAAATGTTTCTAGCACAGTTTTTTTTAAAAGTGTGAATTCTGACCATCCTCTGAATCTTAGGTCTACACCATAACTAATTCTGTCTACTACTTGACTATTAAAAATGTAAATTTTAAAAAGACTCATCTCTATTCATGAACATAATTTATTAAAAAGAGCCCAGAGTTATACATATCCAATGAAATTAATGTACTTATTTTTAATAAGAATATTTTCTAAAATTCTTGGACTTACCATTACCTCCTTGGTACAAAATGTATTCATTAAACCTGATCATTATTTTTATAATTTGAGATTCATGATTCAGTTAAAAATGATACTTTTTGGTAAGCAATGAAAAAAAGAAAAAGATGGGAGGTACAGCAGTGCTCATCAGAAAAACTGTCAGACAATCATTAAATTTGTTACCAAGTCCCAGCTTGCTCTGTGCACCCACGACAGGCCAAGAAATCGGAGACGAGGTGTTGAGGCAAGGAATACGACTGCATTCGGAAAGCAGGCAGACCAAGATGGCAGACTAATGCCTCAACATCTTATCGGGGTTTGGATGCCAGTTTCTTTTATAGCACAGAGTGGGGGGAGGAGATGAGGAAGTAAAGTAAAAAGACCATACGTTTTGCAGATATCTCCTGGAATGACCAGCCTCTGGGAGGGGATGTGTTAATTTCTTCTTTCTTGCAGCTATCCACAGGTGGACAGGGTCTGGATGTTTCCCTGAACAACGGCACTTTGGTTTAACATTCAGGCAGAGGGGCGGGGCTCCCCGAGGCAGGCCATTATGTAGAGACAGTATCCTTCTAGTGAACAAGAGCAATGGGAAGCAAAGGTTAAAGTAAAAGAAACAGATCCAACATTTGGATTTGGCTCTTCCCTGTTACAAAATCGGATTTTTCTGATTCTCAGAATTATTCCCATCTTCTTTGAAAAATATCATGGTAACAATTATAATTGAACACATTTAGAATTGATTTTCTTGTAGGTTTCCTTTTGTTGAGGGAAGGTTGGATTTCCAAGTACTAGAGTGGTCCAGAGACATATGGGTTAAATCCTTTTGTTGTTAGAGCTCCCTTCACACACTTGAAATTTGGTGTTGTCTTCACATGTTCTAAAAATTCCAGTTATAAAATTTAAAAATTATGCAGTATCTCCTTCAATACTGCTTTTCTAACCTAGTGAATATTTTTTTAGCCTCCTTTTATAGTCTTTACCAAACGAAATGCCGGAGAAATGTGTTATCTCCAGTCATCTAACATGGGCTGGACAGGTCTGGAGCCTGCCTGCCAACATGAGGTGCAAGAGTAATGGAGAATCTCCATCTGGAGACAGTGGGACTGAATTGTTAGACATTCTTTAGAGAACAGGAGACTTATTATGTTGTTAAAGCATCCAGGGTTCCATGTCTGCCTTTTAAAACCCTGGACTTACCCAGTTCAGTTGGGAGATCAAGCACACCTTAGGGCAACCATATTGGGTTGCATGGCAAGTACGCTAACTTTATAAGCACATTATTTTATATGAAGAAAGGCTGACAGTCATAGGCCATGCTTGCAAGGGTGGATTGTTGGAAGTGAGAATATGGGGAACAAGAGAAGTTTGAAATTACTGTTATTAATAATTGATATTAACATAATATATAATTTTCTGAAGGAGCATAACATAATTTTTTCTGTAAGTTATTTCTCATCATTTCTTTAGTGTCTGAGCCTCATCTCTGTACTTTTGCAGAAAATGAATTACCTGAGTTTATCCCCACTGGATTCCTGAGTATAGAAACCTTCTTGGGCCATCAAGAGTGGGGCCCCAAATTACCACACTGATCTACTTTCATGAATACGTTGTGTAGGAGTTTGCTTTTAGTAGCTTTTTCACTTCTATCACAGCTTAGGAGGGGGTTGTTTGAAATCACTTGGGATATAAAAAAGCAACTTTTTCTAAAAGATAAGAGAAAGGAAAAATTATATTTGCCCTCATTCATCAGTGACATGTGTATCCATATATGGACAGTTTGAAAATGCATTTCTCACACTTTTCTTAAAGGATTCATTGTCAGTATTTATTGGTAGTAAATATCCCTTGTTTAAATTGCACAAAAAGGTAGGATTATAAGTAATCTAAGGTTAATTAAGGAGATTGTCATAGACAGAAAACCAGCTATTTCACACAGCTTCAGTGCAACTTCACGTGATCCATCAGGGATAGGCTCGTCACAGTGGAAGCATCTCCTTTAGGAAATGGGTCATGTCTAAGCACTGTAACTTGAATAGCGCATCTGACATGGAGGTGGAAAGCATTCTGAAAGCAAAAGACAGGATAATAGAATTCTCAAGGTCTTCTTACCATATGATTTTTAACTCATGATAATATCCTCCAGGAAGAATTGCTGAACCTGGGGCACTGTCTCAGTTTGGGCTGCTATAACAAAAATATCATAGACTAGGTTGCTTGAACAGCAAACATTTATTTCTTACAGTTCTGGAGGCTGGAAATCTGAGATCACGGTGCTAGTCTGGTTGGGTTCTTCCTGAAGGCGCTTTTCCTGGTTTACATTATGGCCATCATCTGATGGCAGGGGGAGAGAGAGAGGAAGCAAGCTCTCTCATGTCTTTTTTTATAAGGACACTAATCCCATTCATGAGGGCTCTACCCTCATGACCTATACACCTAAAAGCCCCACCTACTAATACCATCACACTGGAGGTTAGGATTTCAACATATAAGTTTTGGGGGGATATACACATTCAGACCATAACTGACACCGGGGGATATTTGCCAAACATGGCAGAACATTTCAAGTTTTTAAGAGTTGTTTAATGGAAGTTATATAATAAATATATTGATTATGAATATATACACATGAGCACACATATGTTTAATACATCCATATACACATAGTATGTGTGTACACATGTGCATACATATAGCACACATGTACCTGTGTGTATGCATAATCATATGTGTATGTGCGTATGTATACACATATGTGTGTGTGTGTCTCTCTCTCTATATATATATATCTATATATATCTATATATATAGATCTATAGATCTATATATATATTTCCAGAATCCAAAATTAAGGTGTTGGCAGAACCTTACTCCCTACAGAGTCTCGCTTAGAGACTCTGGCTAATCCAGCTTCTGGCTAATCATTACCTCACTTCAATCTCTGCCAGTGTCTTCAC